>NC_137075.1:42525416-42917916 GCF_951640355.1 Cnephaeus nilssonii
CAAAAAGAGGAAATTTTTTATTTGATTTAAAAAGGTAGCTGGGAAACAAAGATTAATGAAACCAACAACTTCTACAGCAAAATCAACGAAATTCTTTCCTAACTCCTCAATAATTAATATCATGAGCAACAGGCTGGAGCAACTCCTAACTTTCTTTACTGCCACTTATGCTGTCCTAGAGAACACAATAGCTTCCTCTGTGGTCCTTGAAGGGCAGATGTTCACTGCCTCGCTGTTGATATCATTGTGTTATGAATAGAGTAGGAAGCCAGACACTGCATCACAGACGCAGCTGGCACGCGAGGACAGCGCAGCAATGTGGAAATTAGGCCTCTGTTCTACATCATAGTAGAGAGATCAGTTCCAAGACCTTTTTTCCCCCCTATAATGGACTAAAGAATCTTATCAGAAACCCATTCACTCAAGTGAAATCACAGGTCAAGGGAGAACCAAGACATTGTATAATTGAAATACATTGTATCAAAAAACCCTGATTTTATTTTGTTTTTGTGGTTTTTTTTAAACTTAACTTTATATCTTAGGCAATTTACTTAATTAGTCTGAGCCTCAGTTTGTTCATCCATAAACCAGAATTAGTGATACTTACTTCATGAGCACTTGAAAGATTTAAATGAAACCTTGTAGGCAAGACTTAGTCTAGGGCCGTGGTCGGCAAACTGCAGCTCGTGAGCCACATGAGGCTCTTTGGCCCCTTGAGTGCGGCTCTTCCACAAAATACCATGGCCTGGGCAAGTCTATTTTGAAGAAGTGGCGTTAGAAGAAGTTGAAGTTTAAAATATTTGGCTCTCAAAAGAAATTTCAATCGTTGTACTGTTGATATTTGGCTCTGTTGACTAATGAGTTTGCTGACCACTGGTCTAGGGTGTGCCATGCAGTTGGCCTGCAATATGGCAGCTACTTTTCTGCTGGTATTATTTCAATGTACTGGCCTCAGACACTCTCTTAGAGCAGCAAATTTTCATTTCATGGCACACATAAATTAATTTCTAAAGTTCTGTGGCACACCAAAAAATATATATATATTTTGCCGATCTGAACCCTACCTAAGAGAAAAGAGGTCAGTGCCCCTGACTAAGTAATCAGGCACCAGCCAGCTACCTGTTTGCACCAGCAATGACCAAATTGTACTGACTCGACCACAAATTCCATTTTCCCCACCCATCTTTCACTCTAACCTGTTCTCAGCACCTTACTTGGCACTCATGTCTCCATGCCTCACTTCACTGAAACTGAATCCACTCTATAAACTATCTCACCTCACATCCTTTCCACGTAGACCCCGAGAAGCTCCCACCCACCACCTCTAGGTTTCTGTGCCCTTACACAGCAGAAAGTAGGAGCCTAAAGGAATCATAAGCACATGGCAGGAAGGAAGAAGCAGCAGAAAACTTCAGGCTCGTAAAGAAAAGTTCTAGAGCTTTAGGATGAAATTACACTGATAAAGTGGTTTGAACTGCCATTCTAATGAACTTAATAAATTGGCCACTCAAAAAAATATAGTTAAATATCTTTATTGCTTGAAACAGAAAGAAAAAAAAACCTGTTGTGTAAACTTAAAGGGTGAAAGGAGACACTTTGGGGGAAAGGGTTTTTCACCAATGATATACACGTGCTCCCCAGCATGGGGGTTACCTGTTTAACTGCTCCATGAAGTTGACTTTACCACACGGAGAGTATGAATAGGGTAGATTTATAATCCATCATCCTGTAGCTCATGCTAAAAAAATTGTTAGCCTGATCAGAATTTAAAAGCAGTTTAATGTTATAGTCACAGTTCCTTGAGTCTAACACCTGTGACTTATTTGTCTTTAACAGCAGAATTGGGCTGGTATATAACAGATACTCAGAGAGATGTTGGTTAAATGAATCATCTGGCAGAGGAAAAGCCTAGCCATACCTAGGTGCCTTGGGGACCCTCAGTGTTTTGGGGTTGGTTTTTTTGTTTGTTTGTTTGTTGTTTTTTTGTTTTTGTTTTTTGGTTTTTGAACCATGAAGACCTAGTGACCTTGACATAACAATACTGCATAAGCACGAGCAACCTGTATCTTGTTCTAGATGGGGAATCCTATCCATCTGAAAGTCGTTGGGGGAAACCATGGACTGCAAGCAAGGTGTGAGGTCCCAGGCTGCTGATCTGAGCCTACTACTCTCACAATGACAAGGGAAGTGAAGGTTTCTCAGCTGTGAGGAATAGCAAACTGTCTGAAATATCTAATATCAAAACCATATGCCTTTTAAGGTGAGCAACCACAGACAGTCTCCTTTGGGGAGAGAGTGGGGAAATCCTATTAAAGTCCCAGGAGATTTCCAGATGTGCTCAGCAATGAACAAATTATCACTGGGTCAGCCCTCCAAGCCAGAGGTCTTGACTTCACTCCCACAGGACCTCTTACTGAGCTGACACAAAATTATCAAAAAATATTTGCAGGGAGACATTTAAAGAGACTTTAAATATTTGCATTGTTACAGGACTACAAAGTTGACCATACCTGCATGCAAAGGAGTAAGAAATACTAACTTTAGTATAATGAGTGTTTTCTCCCATTGCTTTCAACTCCAAGAATCTGAACAAATAAAAAGTTATTCTAATATTTGGTCTGCAAAGAGTAACAGTAGAAAACCAGAAGTGATATTATTTTGTATGATAAATGCAGAAGCTTGTATGCAACTGTTTCTGAATTCCTTGCACTGACCACAGTGCCAGTAACATAGTAAGCATCCAATAAATAATTATTCCTTGAACAAGGCAACCTTCTCTGGAGCCACCAAAATCCTACCTTTTTACATCAACATTCTGCTGCAAGGCCCATCTATAACAACTAGAGGCCTGATGCATGAAGATTCGTGAAAGAATGGGCCTTCCTTCCCCTGACTGCCGACACTGCCTTGGTTCTAGCAGGAGCTGCTTTTCCACCTTCCCACGCTGCCCAGAGGCCTGGAGCTGCTGGGGTGGTGCAGAATGTCCCCAACCGCTCAGCGCCTGCATATGCAAATTATGGGTTATGCCATCTTTGTTGGGTTAATTTGCATACTCACTCCTGATTGGCTGGTGAGCGTCATGAAGATATGGTCAATTTGCATATTTCTCTTTTATTAGTGTAGATGGTTAACTCTCTCCCCCTTCCACCTCATTCTCTATTTTATCAAATTGTTTCTCCACAGAATCCTTTCCATGATTTGTGTTACTTTCTGAGAAGGTCAAGGCTATGGATTAAAACCAAGACAGAGTACTTAAGAACTTAAACCACAAATCCACTTCCCTGTGCCATGGAAATGGTTCAAAAAGCACTGTCTCAACGAGGCTGAACCAAGGTGGTGGCACAGGTAAACAACTGAACTTGCTGTCGAGCACAACCATATCAAAACTACAACTAAAAGACAAAAACGAATATCATCCAGACCACGGGAAGGCTGGCTGAGTGGAAATTCTACAACTAGAAGGGAAGAGAAAAGCGCATTGAGTCCGGTAGGAGGTGTGGAAGTGAAGTGCGGAGGTACGTAGGCGCACGCGAAAAGGGTTGGCAACTGAGTACACTGTTGTCTTTTTCAATTGGGAGGGAGATACAAGCTCCAAACTGCTCTGAACTCCAGTGCCAGGCGAGACTCGGGAGACCCATACTCATACGGGGAGAAACTGGACTGTCTGGCATCATGCCAGAACACAAGGGCAGCTTTCTCTCAGAGGTGCTTGCAGCGATCATTGTTCCTGTGTGGTACCGCAGGACAGAGACCTAGGGACCTCTTCAGGGCAGGGCTTACGGTCAGTCATTGCTGTTAGCTCTGCCCTGGTGATTCCCTGAGACCCCGCCCCACCCAATTTACAACCCCACCCAAGCTGTGCGCAGAGGCTTTTGCATATGAATGGCCTGGCCTTTTGCAATCTAAACCTAACAAACTGCAGCTGGGTCAGAAAACCCCAGAGCCACCAAAAGAAGGCCCAAGGCTCCACAGCAGCTTGCATTGCTCACAGCTGGGCCTCATCTGGGCACCTCCAAACCCCAAACAAAGAGGAGGAATCTGAAGATCTCTCTGTAGCTCCTGCTGGGTGGCTTCAGGCAGTGGCTGACTTTGCACCTCCTTGGAGATCCAAGAGCCAGTGTACCCAGTGGTTAGAGTGAGACCAGACCGGATTACAACTCTTCACATCCATAAGAGACACACTCAGGGGGCAGACTCGGTGAGCGCAAAAGCCCCACTGAAACAAGTCCTGCCCCATGAGGGTGTCTCCAGCACAGAAGTTCTCCCATTGTAGACGCAACTGGTCCTCACAGCCAATTGGCCTGGAGGTCAATTCCTCCCAGTGATACCAACAGCAATCAAGGCTTAACTACAACAAGACTGTGCACACAGCCCACAAAGGGGTGCACCAAGAGTGTCCACCTCAGGTAATTAGGGAGGTTGAGCCACTGGGCTCTATAGGACACCTAGCACACAAAGCCACTCTATCAACTCAGAGAAGCAGCCAAAATGCAGAGACAAAGAAACAGGTTTCAAATGACAGAAATGGAGGAAAGCAAACTACTGGATATAGAGTTCAAAACTACGCTTATAACGTTACTCAAGAATCTTCTAGAAACATCCAAGAAATATGGTGAGACCCTCAAGGATATGAAAAAGGACCAATTAGAAATTAAGCATACACTGACTGAAATAAAGAATAATATACAGAGATCCAATAGCAGACTAGAGGATCCCAAGAATCAAGTCAAAGATTTGAAATACAAAGAAGCAAAAAACACCCAACCGGAAAAGCAAAAAGAAAAAAGAAGCCAAAAATATGAAGATAGTGCAAGGAGCCTCTGGGACAACTTCAAGTGTACCAACATCAGAATTATGGGGGTGCCAGAAGAAGAGAGCAAGATATTGAAAACCTATTTGAAGAAATAATGACAGAAACCTTCCCTTACCTAGTGAAAGAAATAGACTTACAAGTCCAGGAAGCGCAGAGAACCCCAAACAAAAGGAATCCAAAGAGGACCACACCAAGATACATCATAATTAAAATGCCAAGGGCAAAAGACATAGAGAGAATCTTGAAAGCAGCAAGAGAAAAACAGTTAGTTACCCACAAGGGAGTACCCATACAACTGTCAGCTGATTTCTCAACAGAAATTATGCAGGCCAGAAGGGAGTGGCAAGAAATATTCAAAGTGATGAATAGCAAGAACCTACAACCAAGATTACTCTACCCAGCAAAGCTATCATTTAGAATTGAAGGTCAGATGAGAACCTTCACAGACAAGAAAAAGCTAAAGGAGTTCATCACCACCAAACCAGGATTATATGAAATGCTGAAGGGTATTCTTTAAGAAAGGGAAGAAGAAGAAGAAGAAGGTAAAGATAAAAATTATGAACAACAAAGTGACAACAAATACATATCTATCAACAAGTGAATCTAAAAATCAAGTCAATAAAAAAATCTGATGAACAGAATAAACTGGTGAATATAATAGAATCACGGGCATAGAAAGGGAGTGGACTGACAATTCTCGGGGGAACGGGGGCATGAGGGGTGCGGGAAGAGATTGGACAAAAATCGTACACCTATGAATGAGGACAGTGGCGGGGGGTAAGGGCATGGGGTGAGGAGGTAATCAGTTGGAAGGGAGCTATGGGGGGAAAAAGAGGAACATCTGTAATAATCTTAACAATAAATATTTATTTTAAAAAATAAAATAAATAAATAAAAGCACTGGCTCATCACTCCAGCTATGTCTCCCATATTCCTACATATCCACCAATATTACTGCAGCCCTCAGAAGTGGGAACCCTAATAAACAGAGACAATGAGTGACTCACAGAACCATGAGTTATTCTGGGCCCAAAGACCTTGAGGAAGAAAGTATTCAATATCAATGTAACAATAACATGTTTTTTTAAAATATATATACATATATCTTTATTGTTGAAAGTATTACAGATGTCCCCTGTCTTCGTTTGTTTTTCCATTTAACATTATTTTTTCTAATAGCTCCTAGTAAAGAGGTGTTGAATATTGATGTTTGAAATTAGATAAAATACTCAAAAACTAATGTTAAGAATAATTTGAGCCTCCTAAATTTATAAGCATTCCTCAGAGCTCAGGAGGAAAAAAAAGTGAAAAAGAAATATTTTCCAGTTTACTAAATTTTCTAATGCAAAATTTAGTGCCTTTTTTAAGGCTTTCAGTAGCCTTAAAACAAGGATATTGGCTAAAACAAGGATATTGTCTTCACTTTTTGTTTTTGGTATCTCTCCTTGACCACCAACATAATTAGTGCCTCCTAAATTTTTCTGCATAATTTTCCTAAAAATTAACCATACTACAAAGCAAAATTATTTCTTCAATTATGCATTTATTCAGTAAATATTTATTTGGCACTTGCAGTATCAAGTCACTGAGCCAGGCACCATGGAGTATATAAGGAAATTACATAGTCTACTGTGAAAATCTGTCATCATCCATCCCAGAAAAGCAGAAACCATTTGTATTTCAAATAAAAGGAATTTAATATATGGGAATGGATTACACAGGTGATAGAAGAGCAAGAAGCCCATCAGGGAATGGTGGAGCAATCCAGAAATAAATCATAGGCACTACCACCATCCCCAAGCAGGAAGATGAGGAGATCATGCTCCTGAAATCCAAGGGCAGAGACCACTCGTCAGAAGCTGGGACTATCAAGCGGAAATTGGAGCCCAAAGGAGGTACAGCTTCCCTGGAGACACCTACCAAGGCAGAGTGGTTGGGGAAAAGACCCTGGTTTCTCATGCCTGTGCTTCCCAGTAGGAAACCCATCCCATATGAAAGCAGTTGACACAGGAGTGTGGGCTGCGCAGTCCACAGGTGATACCAGGCAGAGCAGGGACAGACAAGGACTGGAGCTGAGAGCAAGCAGGCCTCACACAGCGAACTTTGACACCTGATTAAGAGCCAAATACAAATTAGCCATACCATAGGGAAAGTAAAATAACCTGACAATCGGTGACTTAACGTGGTTAAAACAAGAAATCATGAAAATTTAGAGAAAAGAGATAATTCCATTTAGAATTGCCAATGCTTTATGAAACAAACAGAAAAAAAGAACTTTGATTTTTTTTTTGGAAAATAAATAGAATTTTGAAAGCTAGAGGAGCTATAGAAAGGATCCTACTTTGCAAAAATCTAAAGACATGTAAATATTCTGGAATCACCTGGGGTCATATTACAGATTTTAAAAAATGCCAAGTTAAGGAATGTGAATTTTTCCTGGTGGATGAGAAGGGGTCACTGAAGATTTTAGGGAAAATAAGGCATAAAATCAGAGCTGTAATTTAGGGATTTTTTTTTCAGCATAGAAAAACCATTGGGAATGGAGATGTCAAGTAAGAGGTAATAAAGTCCGGAACCAAGGCATGGCTGTGGGACTGCATAGAGCCTTTTATAATTAATGGAAAGTCAACCAGTTAGAGGTATGGGGCAAACAACTGGAAATGTGAGCTCCCTGAGAGCTCAGAAAAGATATCCAGATTGCATCCATACTTTGGGAATACCATGTGCAAAGTAATATAAGTGTAAAGCCTGAAGATGGATAAAATCATGCAGACAGAAAAAGAGAACTATGTTCCAGAACAGCCTTGGGCATAGAGGAGGAGGAGCGTAAGAAGAGAAGGAGAGACCCAGGAGAGTACTATATTACATTTCACTGTGAAGAGCTTTAGAAAGGAGTGAGCAAATGTGTAAAATGCAGTAGAAAAGTCCAGGAGAATGAATAGTGTAAAGGGGTGGTAGGATTTCTAATTTTATGGGGAATTTCAGGAAGTATCCAGAACTGAATTTGAAATCAAAGGAATTGGGCTCGAGGTATGCATAAAATAATTTCTCTCTACATCATACTTTCTGCTTATGTATTATTCCTGCTTCTTCATTGCGCTAGGAGATGTGCAGATTGTTGCATCCTCTTTGGCTCTTCTCTGAATGATCTTTCAGTTCTACACCCTCTGCTAAATGCTTCATACTCTTGATATGCCAAAGAGAGTGCATTGTCGTGTCACAATGCCCACCAGAAATCCAATCATGCTCAGTCTGGGAGAGTGGGGGCACACTATATGCAAATTGGCTTCCTAGGGACTTGCACGTTCTCATGCATTTAGAAGGGACTATGTGCATAACAGAAAAACTGACTGTCAGATATATCCAGCAACTAACTTTTGCAGTGAAGGCTAAACAAAGTGTAGCATGGTTTTGTAATGGGCATTATTAGCATGGTTTCCATTTTTTTTCCTAGCAATTCTACAGAAAGCACTAAAGAAGAGGAAATATAGGTTAGAGTGACACACTTTTATAAACTAGTATGTTGCCCTCTCCAGAAATTCAAGCACTCTAGAGAAGATCTTATCCACAGTACTAAGTTTAAACTACTTAGACAGTAATTTAAAACCCTGCACAATCTGATAATAGCCAACTTCTCCACCATTCTCTTTCTAACCATTCAGTTTAATTCAACAAACATTTATCAAGCACTTACTCTATTCTAGGCATTGTGCCAATCATTACATCAAGCACCCATCAGCCATTTACACATTGCTGCCACCACTCCGTTGCTGACCAGGCTCCTCCCATCAGGAATGCCTCTGCCCTTCTCTGCACATATTGCAATCCCTCCATCAGAGGCAGCACACTTGGTGGACAGGATCAGGGGCTTTACAATCTGACTGGTTTTGATTTAGATCCAGAACTGAATTACCATTACTTAAACTCTTCGTGCCACACTTTCTTCCTCTTTCTCCCTTACAGTGTTATTGTGATGAATGAACACATGCAAAAAGCACTTAGGAGAAAATATAAAGGTAGTTAGAACCTTTGTGTTTGATAAATGCAAAAAGTAGTTTTAGTAATCGTAATCATATTTTAATGCCCAGCTGAAGATGTATCTCCTTCAACACTCTCCATGATAATGCCAACTCAGGGTCCAGACCCACATGGTTCTTATCATGCATCTTTGCATATGTCTTATATCTTTATACTAGCGTTCCCGTTGCAGGAAAAATCCTGCAATAGGGTTTCCTGCTGCACTCTACCCCACCCTGCCTGCTCTCCTCCCTTGTCCCCCACCCCCCGCGTTCTCCGCCAGCCCCCCTGCTTTTCTAACTTCTCCGCCAGCCAGCTCTCCTTCCTTCTCCCCCGCCCCGCCTCCGCTCCTCCCTTCTCCCCCGGCCCGCCTTCTCTGCCAGCCCGCCTGCTTTTCCCTTCTCCCCCAGCCCCGCCTCTGCTCTTCCCTTCTCCCCCGGCCCCGCCTCTGCCCCTCCCTTCTCCCCCGGCCCCGCCTCCGCTCCTTCCTTTTCCCCTGGCCCCGCCTCCGCTCCTCCCTTCTCCCCTGGCCCCGCCTCCGCTCCTCCCTTCTCCCCTGGCCCCGCCTCCGCTCCTCCCTTCTCCCCCGGCCCCGCCTCTGCTCCTCCCTTCTCCCCCGGCCCCGCCTGCTCAACTTCCTTCTCCCCCCACCCCGCCTTCGCTCCTCCCTTCTCCTCCCCCCGGGCTTGCTTGCTTCTCTGCAGCTTTGCTTCCTTCTGCAGCTCTTGGCTTCTTTCTATGCTGTCGCTATATGCAAATTAGCCGCCATCTTTGATGGGATATTTTGCATATTTGTCCTGATTGGTTGGTGGGCGTGGCTTGGCTGGTGGGCGTGGCTTGGGCATAGCGAAGGTGCGGTAAATTTGCATATTTGTCTATTATTAGATTAGATAGATTAAATCCCCTTGGAGGAAGACTGTTATAAATTTTTATATTCCCCCAACATACAAGCACATGCACCACTAATAGTAACAGTGAATATATATATGTGTGTGTGTGTATATATATATATATATATATATTCACTGTTACCATATATATATGTAATATATATGTACACACACACACATATACACTAGAGGCCCAATGCCTGAAATTTGTGCACGGGTAGGGTCCCTAGCGGCTGCCGGCTGCCCAGCCAGGGCCTTCCTTCATTCCGCGCTGCCCCCCGGTGGTCAGTGCATGTCATAGCAAGTGATCAAACTCCCGGTCAGTAGAACTCCCGAGGGCACACTTTGCATGTTAGGCTTTTATATATATAGATATATAGATATATGATTATATGTACTGTGTGTATAAAATGTATATATATGTGTATATATGTGTGTATTATAGACATATATAATATGTGTATACATTATATGCATACATATGTATATTATATTATGTGTATACATCTGCATACATATAATATGTATGTAGATTAATTCAGTGGACCCTAAGGAACACTCTATAGAGGATGGCAAACCTTAGTTCTTTCATCATCAGGAAAAATCAGGTTTGTAGCTACTAAAATGGGAGGAAGGTGACTGTAGAATCAACTTTTCAAGGGACCTTTAATAGTATTTCTGCTTGTTACCAGTCTGGGTTTGCTTAGATTCATTCCTGCTAGAGGCTAGGGGGAGGGGGTAGACTAAATATTTGTAATTCCACCAGTTCACCCCATTATAACACCTCCAGGTCATCATGTCTTCAGAACCTGCTTTGTAAAGTGCAGCCTACCTGGGAGCCAGGCCAAGGCCCTATATCCCTGAGCTTCACCCACAGGCACGCTGCTGGGACCAGCCAGAGCTGGCCTGTTTCTAGTGAGACAAACAGCCATCAGCTGATGCTTTGATCATCCAAAGAAGTGATCACAGCTGCTTCAGAGGTAATCGGCAAAGAATGTCAGGAGGCAATGGCCCAAGGGAGTAGAAATGCTTTTGCTCTCTTGGATGGTAGTTTCGCAAGCCAGGGACAAATGACAAGCTGGAAATAGCACACATCGCGTCAAGTATTCGTGATAGCACCAAGAAATGGCGTTAGTCTGCGAGCCAGACCACACATAGGCCACCCCTTGCATGAGAGGAACCAGTGCCTGAAACAGATAAGTTTCCCAACATGACTAACTCACTGAGTGACTATCTATCTTTTTTCTTGCTTTCCCCTTCTGCTGACGGGAAATGAGGCTTCAGTGAACGCACAGACGTGAGGAAGCCCTGCTGTTCTGAAGCACGTCATCCCCGGGGCAGGTCCTCTGGAGCAGAAGTGGACACTGCCCCCAGCCCAACGGACTCACTGTTGTTTCTCATCTCTAGAACTACAGGGGATAGACCTAGCACCTCTGTCCACAAAGGTGAGGTCAGTTTCAATGCCAATGCTGGACTGACAAAAATTAGTCCAGAATTATATAAATTGCATATTTCATTTTAATAAATTAAATTGTTCCAAGGTTAGTCCTGCAATGACATCATCACATTCATTCAGTTTTCATGTCTATTTGTCAGTTTCCCAAGTTTTGTTCTATAGAACAGTAGTTCCATGAATTATCAATAGGAAAACCTGTAAGGGAAGGTTTCAAAGTGAAATGAGTTTGGGAAATTGATGAGTATGATTCCTTGAGTGAGAAAGGGAATGACACTGCAGTCCAGCGATGGCACAGACCCTGGGCTCACCCACAGAGTGGGCAGAATGCAAAGGCCTTCAGTGAAATGTCTGGGGAGACTCAGGGAGGGACCCTCCTTTTCAGTGACTTTCGATGGCCTGTAGGAACAAGCCCCAACCCTCCATATTAAAATGCATTTCCGGTGCCAGATGAAATAAATCTACTAATAAACTCCCAATAAACTCTTAAAACTCTTATTTCCCAAGAAAGTTCCAGAAATATGGATCCTTTTAAAGTCAATCTTGAAAGGAAGTTAAAAGTTGCCTGCAAAGAGCAGCAGCAAATACCATACGGGTTATTCAAGACCATCACCTACCTTCCTGTCGTTCTAAGATGTATTTTTATAAGTGACAAGTTGGTCATTAAATCCATTGATTGGGCCCTAGCTTATGTTGCTCAATGGTTAGAACACTGGCCTGTGGAATGAAGGGTCATGGGTTCGATTCCGGTCAAGGGCAGGTCAAGGGCACATACCTCCGTTGCAGTGCCCATCTCTGGCCCCAGTCTGCACATGCAGGAGGCAACCTATAGCTATATCTCTCTCACATCCATGTTTCTCTCTCTCTGTCTCTCCCCCTCCCTTCCACTCTCTAAAAATCAATGGAAAAAAATATCCTCAGGTGAGGATTAACAACAACAAAAAATCCATTGCTTGGGAATGTATCTTTCTTTATTGATTCAGGACACAACTGCATTGCAGGTTCCCTTCAGTTGAGTAATAACCCTGCGAAAGTGCTGACTCTTCTAGATGGTATGGGAACGTGCTCCCTTCCTCTTTAATTATCATTTTAATAACAACCCAGTAGTCAGCCAAACTCCTCTGCTCAGGCAGGCCTGGAAATGCACTGAGAGGTCGGGGGAGAAGGCAACTTTCTCCCAAAGTGAACAGTGCCCCATGGCTATGCTACCTTGTCATACCCCCAAAATGCCCTAATGTCATGAACAAAATTCACCCCAATATTTAAGCCACTTTCTGTGCATCCAAGAGGCTTGGTGAGGGCAAGGGATCTTTCAGGCCACAGCAAATTGTCCAAGTGGATTTCTTGCCATAATGCCCATGATCCTGTGCTAACTCACTTGGTTAGTTTAACCAGAGAATTGGGCTGGGAGTTGCCAGACACAAGTGACCGTCCTGGCTCTGCCATTAACCAGCCGTGACAAAGGGTGATTTTCTTTACCTCTTGGTACTTCCATTTTCTAACCTGTAAACTAAGGAGGTTTGTACCAGCTGATCTTGGGGACTCTTTTGGCATCATTTCTAGCCACTAGATAATGGCTCTGTGCAAAGAGGAACCACATCTTTCTTGTAACTACAGCACTGAATACAGTTTCTAGAACGTAACAGGTGCCAAATGGATATTTTTGAATGCAAGAACACTCAAATAAGTAACATGCTGAGTTCAATCCAAAATAGGCAGCTGGTTCCTATAATTCAGGATAAATGCCTCTCTTTTCTCTTGATGACTAAAATACCTTTCATTTTTGTCTTGATTTTCTGTATGGTACCCCAGTTTGCCCCCTTACTAGATTTACTTAGCTGGTACATTTGAATACAATTGTCATTTACCAGAGTTAATACAAAATCTTCCAACAAGGACTTTTGGAAACAATATATGAATAATCCAATGTGTCATATGTATGCACTGATTACAACATAAATCGTTGTGTGGAAAAGATCACTGAGATAGACAGTGATGACTTACAATTACAGGTTCAGAATGTGAAAAACCATTCTGCCAGAAAAACAAAAACCTGTTACACAGAGGTTCTCACCAAGATAAAAATAGACAGGGCTGGCCCACGGAAAACTGTGAAGGTCAGGCAACATCCCCTTTCTAACCCCTTCCCTGAATTCAACAAAGAATTCATCATTTATTGTGTATGCAAGTTTAAGCCTTTACTATCTCATTGTGCAATTAAAGACATATGTTAAAGGGATTTGAGACAATAGAAAACAGATGGGGATAACTTTGTCAAGGGGGTTTGGTGGAAGGCAGGGATGTCTTCATACCTCTCACACTCCACTACACCTAAAACTGTTCTTATGTGATGCCACAACCATTTATGGCTAGGGTTCAGGATCTGAAGAAGGGGCCGCGCACAAATGAAAACACTAGACAAGAAATATGAATTTAGAAGGCATGGAGAGGCAGGGGGAAACTTCTCTCTAGTGGAGAAGCTCCCTGGAACCCTGGCCCTGTCAGCTTTTATTCACTTGAATACACATTTGCCCTTTAGGAATGCATACAGGCATATCAAAGGAAAAGGTTAGTAAACAGTAAAATGATTATCAGGTTAGGGAATGCCACAGCAGGCCAATATTATGCTGATTTTCAGCCCTGCTGAATATCAAAGTCCATTGGCCTACCAAATGGGTCCTTTTGCATAATATGCTAATTACTGTTGGTTTTAGCCTCTGGCATTCTTACACCTAAACTTCTTTTCTGATGCCTGGTAGAGTGGGGTGGAGGTACAGTGGAGGGTGGCGAAACACTTATCCAAAAAGGACAGGAAAGTGTCAGGTCTGTTCCCATCTTCCTGCTCCATGGGCCCAGGTCAGGGCCCAGTGCATACTCTGACTGAGACCTCTCCCCTTGCTGAGGCAGGACAACCTCCCTGTCCTCCAAAGAAGTCATGGGCTACTTTCCTCCCAACCTTGACCCGCCCCCCCTCCACAACCTCAGTTTCTAGGGTTCTTAATCATTCAGTTCTTTGGAACTAATCCCAGTCTGATAGGTTGACTCTATTTGTCTTAACAAGAGCCATGGACTGACCCATAATCTGAACAATAAAAAAGAGAAAGATATTTGAAATTAGACCTGCATCATATATTGGAGGTACCCCATAATATTGGAGGATAAAAGACCAAGCAGCTTGAAGCATTAGGTAGGGAAAAGCCTAGCATTGCCCAGAGGGAAATCAAGGTTAAGAACAAGAGAAACCGACTGGGGAGTAAGGGCTAAGATTTAAATGTGATTATATACATGATGGCAACAATAAAAATGCACATAGCATGATGAGACAATGTTTAGTACTAGTGAACTAAACAGTGGAAGAAAGAAAAGTTATATTTCTCCTGTAGCAGCAATTCTAAATGTAATCATTGCCCTATCTATATATATAAAAGGCTTATATGCTAAGTCAGTGGCCGGCAAACTGTGGCTCGCGAGCCACATGCAGCTCGCAAGTCGCGGTTTGCCGCTCTGTTGACTAATGAGTTTGCCGGCCACTGGGATAGGGGCTTAATCACAAGGAACAACAACAGCCTGTAATTATTGGAATCGAGAGTCTAGGTCAGTGGTCGGCAAACTCATTAGTCAACAGAGCGGCAAACCGCGGCTCGCGAGCCGCAGTTTGCCGACCACTGTGCTAAGTGTTCGACTGTTCGACATTTCAACTGGGAGCTATGACCCGCACTGACCATCAGGAGGCAGAAGCTCAACGCACAGGCATGGAAACATGGACCAGACCGATGAATCTCACAGGGAAGCAGGGCGGGCGGAGGGCAGGAAGAGATTAACCGAAGATCTTATATGCATATTAGAGGCCCGGTGCACAGATTCATGCAGCAGTGGGGTCCCTCAGCCTGGCCTGCGGGGATCAGGCCAAATCCATGCACCAAGACCCCGACATCCCCCAAAGGGTCCTGGATTGCGAGATGGCACAGGCCAGGCCAAGGGACCCCACTGGTGCATGAATCTGTGCACTGGGCCTCTAGTTAAATATAATCATACAGCCATGAATGTATGGCCAATTACCAAGCAAATACAATAGAAGTTATGTATATGTTAATGTAATCAAATTTATAACAGTTTAATTAAGTGACAATGCTAAGCTGAACCCCTTAGTCTTTTTAGTGTGACTTGAGATTGTCAAATTTTATCTAAGGTATAAAAGACAACATTAGTTAAGAAACCTTGATATTATTTGATTTGTCTAATATTCAACCATATACATATATGTAGAAACATACATATATGTACATACATACATATATATATCACAGATATTATGTGAGCTATGTTGCTTTATTTTAAATCTCTATTATTTTATGACTTGATACCACATATTGATGTATAATCAAATTAAATAAAATTTATTGTTTGAGAATCTTTTACTGGTTACAATTTCCTTTGGTATAGGCAGCATAACATAGTATTTGAGGAAACCAAGATTGTTGTCAGGTAAATTTGAATGTGAATACCACTTATGAAATGTGTGAACTTGAGCTGAGGAGTTATTTTACTTCTGCATGTCAGTGTGCTTTTCTATGAAATGGCTACAATAATTACTATGACTCAATATACCAACCAATGGTACCACACAAGGGCTGAGACTCATCGACTCTCAGAGTTTAACAAGGTCTTTAAATTATCCAGTACAATCTTCTAATCATACTTGTGCAGATCATCCCTCCTTATGCTGACTTTAAAAATATCAAAACCTGAGTGATAATGCTAAAGGAAGGCTAAATGTGTAACCAGGGCATCAGATGTGAGGAGTGTTTAGAATAATAATAATAATAATAAATGTTTAAGCCACTTAACCTATACTAGTCCAAACTGTGGAGACCAATTCTATTTCTGAAGACCTTAGTCTACTTAGGAGTTCTTTGAATTTATACATAGTTAAGCAGTGTGCTTATTACTATTGATAAACTGTATCTTAGTTATCTTTCTTTTTTCCAGTTTTATTTATTATCATAGCTAATGATTCTAGCTCTTGATTATTGAACCCCAACTTGTGCCAGGCACAGGATTTAAAGGTATGCATATATTATCTTGGGCAATTTTAAGAATAACCTCTGATGTGGTTATTATTATTTGCCCCATTTTACATACAATGATGAGGGTCAGAGAGGATAAATAATATGTCCAAGGTCACAAAGCAAGTAAGATATTTCAGACAATAGCAAATACATGCAATTCTAGTTTACAGAACAGTAGGATTATAGTATCAGCTCTGTATGACCCTGTGGACTATTATTTCTATAAACAAGATTTGAATCATTAGTCTCCTTTGAAATAAAGCAAGCAATCCATTAACTTACCCTATGGCAAAGGATATTCAATAGCGTTTTTAAAAGAAAATTGACTAAAGTTCACTATAAGCAATTGAAAAATCAAAATAGTGGTAGGAGGAAGAGGAGAAGGAAGAGGGATGATGATGATGATGATGATGATGATGATGATATAATGACAGTGAAGAATTACGGAAAATAAAGACGTTCTAGTATTTCCTTAGACTTTTTTCCAAGTAATTCTGGAAAATCACCTTTATTTCAGATCTTTTGAAATAAATAGATGGATGTAAAATATATTCATTTCCCAAAAATGGCAGCTGGAATATTCCACTAGACAGTGAGATCTCGCAGGCATACAAATGTAAGAACAAACCATGTTCTCTAATGTGTTTCTCAATTTTGGCAAGCATACAGATGTTTTAGGAATGTAGTCATCAAAAAGTCATTGTGACTATGAGACCAGAATCCTGTGACTACTACAGCTCTAGTAGCAAATCTCCTTCAGGACAATGTCTCTGCTGTCCAATTTATGGCAAATGATTGGTTTATGACGACTGAGTTCATCCTGATATGAGTCTAGAAATTGTTTTCCATATATTGACCTTAAAGCTAACTCATAGTTTAATAAGCAAGGGCCAGAACCTGAAGCTCCCCCAAGATTCTCTCCAGCTGCGCCAGATGCCTGAGTCTATGATGCAATTGCAACACATTCATTCAATAAACATTAAATATGTGCTGATGATTTTTCTAGTACTGTGCTCTCTGCAGTGAGAAGTGCCAGTAAGTGAAGACATGGTCCCCATTTAAAAGGAAATTAAACATCACAGCCTTGGAGCCACTTGTTACTTATTGCCGACCTTCTCTGGAGTCCCTAAACCAAGAGAATCCTCCAATGTATCACACACCCTGGTGCTGATATTCACAGAAGGTAGCTATAATTCTCAAATATCTTTCAGTCACCAATTCTCTAGCCCCAATCCATTTGTGTTGGCTGCATTCCAGTAGGCACAATGCTATATCATTCAGCAGTTTGTTCATGGATTTCTATTTTCAAGTTGGTTGATCTACCTGGAACCACAATCCAGCTTCTCCCAGTAGACTATAGGGCAATGGGTATTTTGCACATTTCTGAGTATAGAAAGGAAAAAGCAGAAAAGGATATCAGAATACTTGGGCACCTTTGCTCATATCTCAGCATCACAGGATGTTCCTCAGCATGTTCATGGCCATAGTCTGAACTTGAGCAAACACACCTCGGAACCTTTTCACTGCTGTACCCCTCTGCCTGGGGTGCTGTGACTGACATTCCCTCTCTCATTGCCTTAAGGTTGCTGCTCAAATATCACCTCTTCAGAAATGCCTCCTCTACCTAAAAGATTTAAAAAAAAACCCAACATCCTTTCTTCTCTACCATTCTTTTTTTTTATCCTCTAGCATCACCAAAAAACTACAAATATTCGTAGCATCTGTGACAACATTTGCTTTTTGTTTTCTGCTAAATGCCCATTTCTTGGCACTTAACAATCATAATTAATATATGTTGAGTTAAAACCAAAAAATGTGTAAAAAACAAATCAAGTTCCTTTAAGCCTAAAGATCAATTATCTGAGCAGAGCAGAGAACTTATTTCTAAAAGCTGGCTCTGCCCACTAGATTATTCAGTTGTTTTCTTTTTGCTCCTGGCATCTTACACTTTGCTCCCCAGTAGCAGAGCCTCAGGAAGGATTTGGAGAGAGCTTATTAAAGGCTAAGCTTTGGACCCACATAGCCAGGCTCAAGATCAGACTTGTGGTAAAAGTACAGACAGGCACTGAGTGGTGTTGACTCCACCACAATCTAAGGTTTGATCATAACATAGAAATGGGAGATTAGCTAAGGGAGAGACAATTAGCCAGGACGCTCAATCTCTTTGACCACAACGTATTTTGAAAGTTAGATATTTCATGGAAACTTGCTTCCTCATTCTCAATAATTTAAATCAGGGGCACGGGGAGGTTAAATGGTTTGCCCAACATCCCACAGTGTATCAGCAGAAGTACTGGGCTTGGAAACCACAGGTTTCCATATTTCCTGCTTACAAGCACTCTAAAACAGAGAACCCTGCAGGGGCACGAAGAACAAATTCAAGCCCTAATGGTATAAGGCAGGAGGAAGGAATCGCACACACACACACTCACACAGGCGCACACACACATACATCCCATACTACAGAATGGATGTACAGTTGCCTTTCCAAAGTTTTCTATAAAGATGGCTGAATTTACAGTTGGAAAGATAAGGGCTCCCTGGTGGTGGTTCTTGCCAGTCAGGAACCGCCACCTGGGTGTCCTAAGGAAACTAAATCTCTGGCTCTTCAATTTCCCATTGTCCCAAGACAACCCAGATGATTAAAAAATTTTACACCCTTCACTTCCCCAAGGCAGGAGTGTCCGTTAAGAAATTTGCCTTACCTATAATAAAGAAATGATTTGAGATTATTTTTATAACTCCCTTCAAAGAGTAAATTTCAGCCTTTAGCACTTCCATCAGAATAATAAAACAAACTACAGTAGATGAAAAAGACTTGAAAACAACTGAGGAAAGGTGGGCAAGTATATAACTTCTGTTATCTACTTTCTTTTTTTTCTCTTCCTCTCACAACCTTGTTAATCTCTTAGTACTAGTTCCTCTTCAATAACCACTCCATTCAACCTTTCCATATCTACAGATTCCAATCTGATACATAATCTAACAGCTAAGTCCTTTAGATGATATTGGTGGGCCCTTTCCATCTAATTGAAATCAGTACTTTTTACTGTGGTAGTTAAGGGCCCTCACAATCTGGTTTCACTCACTCTATGGTGGTGGTCCTCAAGGAGGGCCATTGTGACCTCCAAGGGACATTTGGTCACATCTGGAGACATTTTTGTTGCTCTGATGGCATGCAACTTATTGGCATCTAATGAACAGAGGCCAGGGATGCTGCTAAACATCCCACAATGCACGACAGACCTCTAGGAAGAAGAATGATCCAGCCCAGCATGTCATAGTGAGGCTAAGAAACCCTGCTCTATGCTGAAACCGGTTTGGCTCAGTGGATAGAGCGTCGGCCTGCGGACTGAAAGGTCCCAGGTTCGATTCCGGTTAAGGGCATGTACATTGGTTGCGGGCACATCCCCGGTAGGGGGTGTGCAGGAGGCAGCTGGTCGATGTTTCTCTCTCATCGATGTTTCTATCTAGCTCTCTATCCCTCAGGCCTATCCTCTCTGTAAAAAATCAATAAAAATATATTTTAAAAAAAAAGAAAGAAAAGAAACCCTGCTCAATAGCTTTCTCTCCACTTTTTTTTTTTTTTTTTTTTTGTGGTCAACTCTTTAATAGATGACTTACAATTCCCTAGACATGGCTCAAGTGTTCAAACCCTCAGGCCCCCTGTGATATTATGATTAATAATAAGAATTATATATATGGTCTTCAATCTTCCTGGCACAAAGCTCCTAAAACCCTTAGAATTTCCTATAGATTGAGAGTGATAAAAAGTATCTTTTGCTATGTTAATCAGGTGACTAGGAAAACACCTAAGAATCCAGGCTGGTTGCCAAGGGAACCAACCATGTGGTTAGAGAATTGGAACTTTCAATCCCAAACCCCTGGCCTCCAGCAGAGGGGAGAGGGACTGGAGGTTGAGTCAAGCACCAATGGCCAATGATTTAGTCAATCTTGTCTGTGTAATGAAGCCTCCATAAAACTCCAAAAGGATGGAGTTCAGAGATCTTCCAGGCTGGGGAACCAGAATGCTTCCACATCCTACAATGGAAACCCCAACTCCAAACCCCACCAGAAACACAAGCTCTTTTGCTTGGGACATCACCCTATGAATCCCTTCATCTAGCTCTTGATTCATATCCTTCAATATCATTTGTAATAAACCAGTAATCTAGTGAGTAAACAGGTTTCCAGAGATCCGTGAATGCTCAGGAATCAAACCCTCAGCCCCCCTGTGATATTATGAAAGTGGGGGTCATGGGAGCCTCCGATTATAGCCAGGTGGTCAGAAGTGCAGGAAACAACCTGATTTTGATATCAGAAGTGGAGGATGGTCTTGTGGGACTGAGCCCTTGACTTGTGTAATCTGATGGAATCTTCAAGTAAATAATGACAAGAAAATTCTGAGGATGTTCTAAATTACAGTAGGCCAGAGGTTGGAAGGGTGGGACAAAATAGGATTAATCAGTTAACAATTGCAATGCAAAAGACTGCTCACACTCCTTAGTGTATGTTGGAATTATTACATGTACTTTTAGGTGGATATTTCCAAAATAAGCCCCCATCAAACCCCAGGAGCCTCCACTTCTTACTTACACATGAGTTTTGTGAACTCTGTGTGCCCATCACTGAACTAGCCCCACTACACCTTCTCCCATCCCCTTTGTCTGTCTATAGCTAATGTAAATTCTTTCAGAACAGCTTACATCTTTCTCCCAGCGCCGCACCCGCCCCCCCCAACTTGATATATGAAATACTTACAAAACTCTGGGACAGGAACATGTCCATCTTTTCTACTTAGCCATGCTGCTGGTGGTTTAGACTCCAAAGCCAGTTTCCTTTTTTATTTTTTATTTCTATTTGTTGGCTAGCAATGGCCTAATAAACGCTTTCTTTTAAAAGAATATTTAGCCATAGAAGTTAAAATTTTTGTTTAACAATAGTATCAAAACTGAGTGAATTTTAGGACACTTGGCAGTGTATGTGGTGTGGGAAAATCCCCTCGTACACTGGAATTGGGAATCAGAATTTCTGTACTCTCTCTTCTAGAAAACCTTAGGCCTATTATTAAGCTGTCAGATGCCTATCATTTTGCTGAGGTCCATCTCCTCCCTGAAAGTTTCCTGGATGAATGTGCTCTTTCCTTTCTAAACTTGCAGTGTTTTGGTATTTCACTTTTATGAAATTTATCACATATAATCTGAAATTATATACTTTATGCTCCAAGAAAGAATCTTGTTGGTAGTTGTTTTTGTTTTTTTTAATACATAGCTTATTGATTTTTAGAGAAAGAGTAAGGAGAGAGAAAGAGAAACATTGATGTGAGAGCAAAACATCAGTTGGCTGCCTCCTGCACTGGGGACTGAGCCTGCCGCCTGGCCATGTGCCTGGGAATGGACCCAACAACCTTTCAGTGCATGGGACGACGCCCAACCAACTGAGCCACATGGCCCAGGGGAAGACCTTGTTGTTGTTTTTTAAGACTATGTTACCAGTGCCTACAACAGTGCCTGGAGCATAGCAAGTGCTAAATAATATTGAATCAAATCAGGAATGATTTGTGCTCTAGATTCTTCATTGTCCTGTCAGAACGAGGCTCTCTGGACCTGGAAGCACCTCCAATTCTTCTCTGAATTCTTGCATTACCCTTTCTACATAGAAGGTGCCCAGTAAGTATTTATTCACTGTCTAAATGATCAATAAACACACATATAATAGAATAGAAATATGAAATGCTTAAATGCAAAATAAATACAATATATATTTGTATATATATATAAACAGGCAAAAATAAAATGTTTCAGGCTGTAGATTTTGAAGTCCCAAGCAACAGTGCACACATCTCAACTTTTAATCATATCAAAGAATTCACGTCACAAGTGTTCCAATGTCTGACATTTCCTCATCTTTAAAAAGCACTAAAATTTATATTTAACTGTTAATTGCTCATCTGGAGAACACATGAAAAAGAACACACGCAAAGACAGGATGTGCCATTGCCTGACGCCCGAATAGAAACCAATGCACTGCCCTGAAACACTGATGTCAGTTTTCAATGACACATCACATCTCTTGCAACACAGACACTGACACGGAGACAAATGGTGACCAAATTATCAAGACAACGGTTAAGAAACGAGAGAAATGAGTGGGAAACAGCATTAAACTTGGGTTACTAATGGAAATATTACTTTCCAACTAACATACCTAACATGCTAACATTTATCAAATTTTTCTCTTATCCTATATTCAGTGAAGAAGGAGAAGAGCCCGTCAGAATGTCCTGGGGACTCCCTCTATTTATTCTTGGCATGGCATTTCATAACCCCTCATCTTTCTTGTTTCCAGACACACTCATTTCATCACTTTTACCTTTTCTCATTCATTTTATTTCCCACCTCATAATCATCCTTCCATGTAATCCCGAGTTCTCACAAACTGTGTAGATAGAGAGAAACAAGCCTAACATTTTAATTAGCACTTATTATGTGTCACACACCCTCCCAAGCACTTTACCTGCATTACCTAATTTACTTCTTATGAGAACCCTAAAGCATATGGTCTATTATTGTCCCCTTTTTCACATTAGGAAGTTGAGACTCAGAGAGTTTAGGGAACTTGCCCAAGGTCACATAGCTGAATGAAGGTCCTGCCCATTGTGAGTGGTCTCTGTAGCAATTTTAAAAGATCTTTGAACTCATTTGGCTTTTCATAAATATTTATTGGGCCCCAACAATGAGCCAGGCTTTGTGATGGTTTTGGAGGGGAAAAAATGAAAAGCAATAAGGCATGTTGTCATTCCTCTCAGGAAGCTTAGCTAAGCTATCAGATGCAGCAGAAACAGAGGCTCTGAAATTGTATCATTAAAGAAACTATCTATGACTCTGAATCCGGAAGGGCTTTTTTAGCCCCCATGGGGACTGAGATCTGAAGGGTGGCTAAGAGTTAACTAGGAAGGAGGTATTGGGATGAAAAAACAGGATAGGGAGCATTTCAGAAAGAAAGAACAAGACCATGGAGGGAACGAGCAGGGCAAGGTCACCATAACTCAAAGGAGCAGAGGGAGAACAGTGCAAGATGAGATTAGAGGGGAGACGGGGCCAGATTTGGTTTCAGTTCCTGAGAAGCAAAGCATTTGTTGGATTCAGGTAGTTTAATTAGGAGTTGATTCCAGAGTGCTCAGTGAGGGTGGAGGAAAGAGAGAGGGAGAGGAAAGCAATACTGGGGCAGTACTAATTGGATTTCTGTTGGGAGCTCAATTCTACCAGGGACCTCTGGGAGGCCAGGTAGAAAACATACTCAGATCTGCCCCACTGATGGGAAAGAGGCGGACCACTGAGCCCCAACTCCCACTGGTTCAGGGTACTCCTGGGGACCTTACAGTGCCTCTGGGGAGAGAGGGCAGAAAGCTGTTTGCATGGAGAGGAACTGTCTTCCAATGTAGTAAATGGGTGAAGCATGGTCAAGTCTGCTCCAGGCTTTATAGACCTCTACCCGAGAGCACTGAGGAGGCATCAGTGGCCCTAACTGGGGTGAGGGGGTAACCTAATCAGATTTGGTTTGGAGTGCTGACTCTGTCTGCCGTGAGGAGAACAGGTTGGAAGAAGCCCAGGCAGGTGCCAAAAGACACCTAGGCAGTTACTGCTGTGGTCCTGGCAGGACCAACTACTTAACTTGTAGGGACCACTGTAAATGAAATGGTGAGGCCCCTTGTTCATTCATAAGGCAGGATAAAAGTGCTTCTAAAGGTACATATTTTAAATGCTTTTAAAAGTATGAAGCTTTTTTTCTCTCTCTCTCTCTCTCTCTCTCTCTCTCTCTCTCTCTCTCAATTTTATTTGCTCTTTAGTATCTTGATCCCTTGGGCACAGGGATACTCATGCGCGAGTGCACACCCAGTAATGTCCCTCCATCATCCACATCATAGTGCGATGCCCCAGCTAGGATGGGAGAGTTGTGCCAGGTGTCTCCTCCCCTTCCCATGGGCCTGCTTCCCCCATCCATGACAGAGGGTAACCTTCAAAGTTATTGCAACCTCCATGCCAGGACATGCCAGGTACCTGGATTGGGGGTGGGCTCACCCTTGCCGAGTCACTCTTGAAATGCACCTTGTTATTGTCAGTCCAGGTCAGAGACGAGCATCTCTGTTCTCAGCTCCAAGACCCCACACTCAACCCAACTCTCCCCACATGTGTCAGGTGATGAGGAGGCAAGACAGGGTCTAGGGTACCAGGGACCAAGGGAATGAGTAGCCAAGATCTGAGGAGATGGAGAGGCAGCAGGAGGTGGAATCACGTATAAGAAAAGGCTCCAAGCATCCAGCACATGCTCCATTGCCCATCGAACTTGACTCACAAAATACAAATTCAAAGGTAAAAGTATTGTTAAAAATTTCAATACAGCTGATGCAGAACATTAAACCCCAAGTGGGGGGGGGGGTCCTTTGGAGTGTGGGGCCCTGGGAGACTGCACTGGCCACATGCTCATGAAATTGGCCATGACCTGGAGAGAGGGAGAGGAGGTTACCTTGTGCTAAAAAACATCTTTGTGATAAATGTAATGGCACTTGGTTATATATTTGGTATGGATGGTAAAAATGGGACAAGGGGAAGAAATGCAGGCGAGGAATTATGTGTCACCATGGAGGTGTGCTGCCTGGATCTCCCTCCCAGGACTTTGCTATTCAGCTACAAGATGTGCGGTTAGCTGACAGACTCTATCTAGCTGTTGGCATCTTCAGCATCTGCTCAGCTCTTGTGCTGAAGTCACATTTTTTGGCAGCCCTCAGTCACTGTCAAGATTGTCAGATCTACATTAGAGACTGAGACATCCTCTGCCCAATCCTGCTTCCTCCCCCTTTCCCTTTCACAGGTGTGAGCTCTGCACTCATCTCAGAATACTTTCCCGGCCCATTCCTGTTTCCTCCCCACTTCTATCTTTTACAGGCATTATCCCTCTAGTCCATAAATCTCCTGCACTTCTAACTCCATCTCAGCATCTGCTGCCCACGGAATTCAACTTATACACAGGGTCAGAGACACTCCTGGCTATCTGTTTTGTGCATCTGTATGGACTCGCTGAGATACTAAAAAACAGCAGGTTTATTGTACATTGATTCAAATAGCATGGAACACCTTTTTGCCAAGCACTATACTCAGCACAATGGAGAATGCAAATTAATGTTAGATAAGATCACTGTTCTCCAAGAAGGCTATTGTCTAGATGGGAAGACAAGCACAAGGAAAAGGAACAGATGGCTTTTCTAAGCATCTAATGAAAATTCTTTGTAAGAGATTAAAAACCTCCAGATGTGGAGGCAGACCACACCTCAAGGGTAAGATGAAGTTTTCACTGTCAACCTAGATGTCGTTTCCTCTCTCTCTCTCTCTCTCTCTCTCTCTCTCTCTCTCTCTCTCTGTGTGTGTGTGTGTGTATTAGAGTTGCATACCTTCTCATTTCTGTAAAAAGTTAATATTTCATAAACCACTACCTTGACTTTCAGAACGGTCTAAAACAGACCCCTACCTTATCATCAAGAGGTTGCCAAATCTGAACTGTCCAACAGGTCCCCAGAGACTGTGTAATGAGTCAGGCCTGGGTGTGGGCCTGCAAAACAGCTCAGCCGTTCTCCCTGAAGGCCCAGTGCCTTGTTCCACCAGGTTTGGTGGGGCTAATCTGGAAAGTCACTCACAAGGACTTGCCTGTTTGATCCAAGGGTGACATCAAAGGATTGATGACCATCTGTCAATCTCACTTTTATCTGCTTGCTCTTTATTGCAGACATTTATAAACTAAGGCTTGTGGAATTAATCAACTCCAAATAAGATGATAATTCACTACATCTCTGCCAGGTGTTCCAATGGAACAAAGAGATTTTTTTTAATCAAATGCCAAGCTTTGTGGTATTTAACTCAGAAGGCAGTGCCTGGAGTGACCCTCACTTTGGACATAGCCCCTGCTGCCCATTCATCCCACCACTCACAATTTAATGGCAATGCACATGTCCATCTCCCAGAGAGCCAGGGATGCTGCTGCAGATGTGGAATGAGCCCTTAACTTTTCTGCACATGTGGACCTGATTCAGCCAACCGCATGTGACCCCAGGTTCTCTGATGAGCTATTCTGTATTGGCATTGAAATATTTCAATTATGAAAAAAAAAAGAAATATTTCAATTATGGGTGCTTCTTGGCAATAGTCCATTAATAGTCAAATGGGCAGATTAAAGCACTGGATGGCAGCCAATTGCCTTGCAGGCTTTGTATAAACTACTAATAACAAGCGTCTTGGAGGGTAGGACTTTCTTTATCTCCCTCCCCAGGTGACTAGAGTGAGGACCAGGGAAAAGTAAAGCTGTTGGTCTCTGGTCTTAACTCTTACCTGCATTTCCATCTGACAGATAAAGTAAGAGAGGGTACATATGCACAAGGAGAGCATGGGGTGGATTGACTAGTCCCTGGGGAAATCTGAAATACAGAGGACTCTGATGGACATATAGGAAAAACTGTGAATCATGGTCACAGAGAGAATTATTAGAGAGCCTGTATTTGTATTATTTTATATCCCATTGGACTTTTATTTTTCTAAGCATAACAGGAGGAAATAGGCATGGAGATTTAAAGTCTCTACGTGTTGTTCCCATATTTGGCATAAATATGTCAGAATCTGTACATCTGGGCTCTAAAGTTGAAGGACAGCAGCCCTGGGAATTCTGGAAACTGTTCTGCTGGTGACAGCTCTTCCCACTGGAAGGGAATATCATTGATATTCTCCATACATCCTCTTCCAGCCCCTAGCCCTATATTCATAAACTTAGACCTTGTCCAAGAGACACAAGAGGAAGAGAATCAGGTTGTTGGTTAAATGATCCTAAAAGTCACCACAGTTGTTGCAGGAGGTCAACATGCCAAGAGGGTTTTGGGCAGACAAACCAGCAGGAGGCAAAGTACTAATGGGGAGATGATAACTCCATATTGAGTTAAAAATCACTACCATGGTCATCAATCCATGCCTTCCTTTCATTGATGAAGAAACTGAGGCCCAAACATGTGATGAGCAGAGTCCCAACTAGAATCTGGGTATCCCAATTCCAGTCCTGCTCTTTCCAATCCTGCAGGCTGGTGGGCCTGCCAAAGATGCTGCAGAATCTGAGAGGAGCAACTGTGGGGGAAGGTCTGCTTAAGCACCACAACATGGACAGCAGGACTGCTACGCTGAGGAGCAGGATCCCATCCGCCCTGTCTTTCTCATTCTCGTCACTCTCCATGACTAGTGCCAAATAACTCCTCCCATGAAATCACTTCCTAATGCCAAGCTTGGGACCATCCTGTACAAAAAACAAGCTCCATGTGCCAAACCAACACATAGGAGATGAAGGGGGAGAAAAAACTATAGAAGCATGCTATGCATTGCAGTGATGGCAGGAGAGAAATAAAAGCAGTAACAAAAGGAATGTATAGCTTTTCAGTTCAGCAAACATTTACCAAGTACCTAATATGTCCAAAGTTTTGTACCAGACACAGTGCATGTGGAGCTGGGGAGGGCTGGGAGGTTGGCATTTAAGATGGACTTTGTCAGACTCTGGCCTCAGGCACTCATCGTTTCATAGCAGGGCAAACACATTCGCCCTAATAGTTGTACTACGAGTCATAGTGTACAAGCTGGTCAAATAGAGACAAAAAGATCAAAGTGACCCAGAACTCACTTTAGTTTCTTATAACAAAAAGTAAATTTCAATTTTAAAAAAATTATTTTTATTTTATTTTATTTTATTTTCATCACCATTTATCCCCCTCTATGCCCTCTTCCACCTCCACTCACCAAAAAGTGAATTTCAGAAGTGAACCCCAACACAAAGACATGTATAAACGGCATGGGCGTGATAATGGCTGGGGTGTTTTGTTTTGTTTTCCTGACGATACTACATAGAATTTTGGTTCCTTGGGTTTGTTCAGTCCTGACTGTAATAAGCATCTGTCAACCACATGCCTTTTTGGATCATTGGCAACAGAGCTCTAAGGCAAGGCTGTGTGCATGTGGCTGATGCCGCTTCTTTCAGTCCTCCAGGCTTCACATTTCGGACCTGGCCACTCTGGTCACTGCCCGTGGCTGCACCAAATGACTCCTGCCAGTTGGCAACAGGTGGCCTGCAGAGATCTGGCTGCCTGACACCGAGGTACAGACCACCCTGAATCATCATGAGAGGGGAGGGACTGCCCCCCACCCCGGCTTTTCTGCGGTTAACCAAACCCTCAGCTATTTTTAAGCAACTACTAAAGCCTGACCCATGTGTCATCACAGATTTTACACGTGCCACCACCGTGGACAAAACACAGTGAATCTGAAGCATGCTTTCTGGCAAATGCTGTTCCTGCATCCCACTCCATGGATGCTTGTCCCCCAACGAGAATTGTGTAAGAGTAGGAGGAGTTTTAGAAGCTCACACAGAGATGCTGGGCTTTCCCATTAGCAAACAGACACAGAAAGATCTACCTGTTCAGGCTCTATTCTAAACCAAGAATGCCAGAATTCTAACAATTTCTGCTGTTGGCTAAGAACCACTCCCAAAGGAGAGACTCAGTACAGCTACCTATCATCATTGTCAAAATATCCAGCTCATGATACTACGATCCCAGAGACCCAGGGGTAGAAACGATGAATCCTCTGGATGTTGAAACAGGAGCCACTTTTTCTTTTACTTGTGGTCAGCCCAACTCTGAATCCCAGCTCCAAGGGCAGCCCTGGAGCTGAGCAAATGCGGGGCTTCAAGAGAGGAGGCCAGAACAAGGCAGTCAGAGTGCCCTAACCTCACGCATCTACAGGGGGTGGGGGGAGACAGACCAGCAAAGCCAGCAGTAGCCCGGGACTGCTATGTCTTTCCCGGGGCCACTCATGGTTTGGATGTGTCCCAGATTTTAAGAGGCTGAATTTCCTTTAGTTTTCTGAGTGCTTCTATCTCCCTGCTTTAGCGACAACACATTTATTTGATTTATATTATTTTAAAGCAAATAGTTACTCATATCTACCTTGTTCCAAGCACTGTTCTAGGCACTGAAGATGATGTCACTGCCCTCCAAAGAATGTGGGTTAAAAATTATAGCCACTTGATAGAATGTGTGTGGCAGATGATAAACAAACAATAAATAACCATCTATATATATAAAAGCCTAAGCGACAGGAACAACCAGAACGACCAGTCACTATGATGCACACTGACCACCAGGGGGCAGATGCACAATGCAGAAGCTGCCCCCTGGTGGTCAATGCGCTCCCACAGCCAACCTCCCCCAGCCGGCAAACCTCCTGTGGTCCCTCCCCCCAGCTGGTAGGCCCCGATCCCCCAATTGAGGCCAGGCCCTGGGCTGGGACGGGAAACTGGGGAGTGGGTGGTGGTGGACGTGGCCCCTTTCTCAGGGGGGCCAAGGGCCAGCTCCCTCCTTGGGGCTGGCGGCCAACCTCCCATGCCCTGTCCCTCCCCCCAGCCAGCAGGCCCCATCAGCCCACCACCTGCCCGCGGCAGTGGTGGCGCGGCAGCAAGGGAAGGAGGAGTGGGGGTGGTGGAGCACCGACAATGGTGGCATCAGCGTCCAGCATCTCACGCTCGGCCCAGTGACTGTCACCTCCTCTCCTGACCCCGCCGGGGCCTTCAGTCCCTGGGCTAGGACGGGGAGCTGGGGGTGGGTGGCAGTGGATGTGGCCCCTTTCCCAGGGGGCTGAGGGCCGGATCCCTCCTCGGGGCCAGCGGCAACCTCCCATACCCTGTCCCTCCCCACAGCCGACAGGCCCCGATCAGCCCTGATTGCTGGCCAGGCCTAGGGACCCCACCCATGTACGAATCTTGTACACTGGGCCTCTAGTATAATATAATCCAATTAAACAAAAAATCATATAAGAGTCTTATGTGAAAGAATGCAAGTAACCAACATTTGACTACCTCTGACAAGTACTGTGTGAGACCTTATGCACTCATTGAAATCCTCAGGGGAATACTCTGAGATAGGTATTATTAGCTTCACTTGACAAATAAGAAAACTAAAATTCAGATCACACAGCCTCAAAATGGTGGAGCTCAAAAATGGTGAATTGTAGCAGACACCCTCCATTGACAGCTGCCTCATATTCCAGGAGCAGGGATTCTAGGGCCCAGGGACAGCAAATAAAGCAGAGACGTCATTGGACCTGAAATCAAACACCTGAGTCAAAATCTATCTCTGCCACCTGCCAGTCTTGAACCAGAAACTCAATTTCTTTGCATTTCAAGTTTCTGTCCGTAAAATACAAAACTACTCTATGTACCTCAGAAGAATCATAAGAAAGAGAAAGAAGGAGACCCAAATGAGATCGCTGCATCACTTAAAAGGGTTTATTCTGAGAAATTGTACAAACATCAGGGAGTGCACTTTCACAAACCTAGGTGGTATAGCCTACTGCATACCTTGGGTATATGGTATAGCCTATTGCTCCTAGGCTACAAGCCGCACAGCATGCTACTGTACTATATACCATAGGCAATTGTAACACAACGGTAAGTATTTGTGTATCTAAACATAGTAAAGGTACAGTATAAAAGATAAAGCAGGGGCAGGGGAGGGGTGGGCTCCCAGGAAACCTCCTACCTAGCCAGAGGTGGGCACAGGGCAGGTGGACAGCATCCTGATCCTCCTCTTCTATTTAAACCACCCAGAACTAGCAATAAACTCAACATTGTATTCGGGTTCAGCCTTTTCTTTCAACATCGTAAACAAACTTTGCACTTTGCTTATAATCCATTATAATCTTATGGAACCACCTTTATGTACGCAGTTCATCATTATGTGGTGCCTAACTGAATATTGAAAGAGGGTCATCCTAATATATAACAAGCCAGGGTCTGTCATGACCTAAACAACTGGACGGATGACCAAACACCAGGCTAGGGTCCCGGCCAGCACGGCGGGAGTCAGTCCTGGGTCCTGGCCTCCCGCGGCACGGCAGTGGGAGGGAGCTGTGGGAACAGAGCCATGTTGCCATCGGACTGGCCTCTGGGTCCCTCCCCCCGCCCACAGGCTCCGGGGAACCAGAGCCATGCTGTGATGGGACTGGACCCTACCCGAGGGGTCCTGGATTGTGAGAGCATGCAGGCTGTGCTGAGAGACCCCCCAGAGTGCACGAATTTTCATGCACCGGGCCTCTAGTATGTTATAAAAGGTTAGATGTGACTTTATATTTTCAATTTTTCCCATTAAAAATTGAGAGCAAAATATGTCTCTTGGCTACCAATTTAAACCTTGTTTATATCTCTTATTTGGGGGAAGAAAATAAAAAACCTGAGAGATTACTATTACACTGGCAGTCCCTGAAGTGAGGTCCCTTAAGTGCATATAAGGTGACAACGCCTCTACCATGGATAATGGCCACCCAGGGATGTTAGGGAACAATAAGGGAATTTTTCTCTTTAATATCCAACTTTTCATAAGCTGTATAATTTTTAATCCTCACCTGAGGACATGTTTTCCATTGATTTCAGAGAGAGAAGAAGGGGGAGAGAGAGAAAAAGAGAGAGGGGGAGAGAGAGAAAAAGAGAGAGAGAGAGAGAAACATCAATGTGAGAAACATTGATTGGTTGCCTCTGTGTACACCACGACCAGGGATGAAACCCTGATGACCAGGAATCAAAACTCCAATGTTTCAGTACTCCGGGTGACTCTCCAACCCACTGACCCACACTGGCAGGGCTATAATTTGTTATTTAAACTCTCAGTCTTCATGATAATCTCACAGGCTCATCTTTCCAACCATTTTATAAATGAACACACTGAGGCTGAAAGAGTTAAAAAGGGGGGTCAGGGGTGACAATACTCTCCATTCCTATGGACTGTGTAACCTAGATATTTTATCACACTTAAGAGGGATAATATTTACCCCCATAACTAATGGGTGACTGGAGCATGATGTGTGGAGAAGAGAGATTAGTATGAGAGGCAGGAAAGTGTTAAAATACAAAGTAGCGGAGAGGAAATGAAATAACCTACCTACCTCTTATCCTTGAGTGCTTTCAAGGACTGTCTGGGGCCTGCAGCCTCAGGAAACGCCAGGCTGTTGGCGTGCCTTCACCTCTGGGCTGTATTTTTTTTTTACTGCTGTTCATTAAGGAGATCTTTTCCATCAGCCTTATCATCTCTTTCTTGGCTCTCGATCAGGTTGAGTCAGACCTGAAACACATTTGCAAAGACTAACCAATCTTTTGTCTAGACACATGTGTCTTTAACCAAAGCTATGCTGACCAGGGTCAAGGGAGATGCCAGTTCAACATGTGGACGCTCTTGTACGAGCAAACATTATGGACAGCGGGTGAAAGGAGATGGGGAAAGAGGGAGAAGCTGGGAATAAGATGACAACATATCAGCTGGGCAATGGAAGGCATTTTGAACTCTCTTTGAAAAATACAGGAAATGATTTACAAATCCAAACTGGAGCTAGTTTTAAAGGCTCCAGGGCCTTTGTTCATCTTGCTTCCTCTGCCTAGACCACATTCTGTTCTTCATCTCTACTTTCTCTTCCCCCTGGTCAACTTTTATTTACTATTCAAGTTACACTAAAAGTTACTTCCTCAGGGAAGCTTTTCAGGACCCCCACTCCAGGATAAGTTGCCATTACACCCTCCCATCATACCCTCTCCTTTGTCAGTGTAGCTCTCATCAGTACTGCACCTAAATTATAATGTGTGCATGGCTAATGGAAAATGATTACCCATATTCATTAGTTGGACATTTTGCAAATTACCTTATGATTGACATATGATAATTTTAGGCAGCAATATTACACACAAAAAAAGTGTGTAATTATTATTAAACTAACAATGCTGTCTCCCTCACTAGATTTTAAGCTTCTTTTTTAAAAAAAATATATTTTATTGATTTTTTACACAGAGGAAGGGAGAGGGATAGAGAGTCAGAAACATCGATGAAAGAGAAACATCGATCAGCTGCCTCCTGCACACCCCCCACTGGGGATGTGCCCGCAACCAAGGTACATGCCCTTGATCAGAATCGAACCCGGGACCTTTCAGTCCGCAGGCTGAAGCTCTAGCCACTGAGCCAAACTGGTTTTGGCAGATTTTAAGCTTCTTGAGAGCAGGGACTTTTTGGGCCTGTATATCATTGGATGCCACGTGCCTTCCACTGTGCCTAACACAGAGTTGGGGGGATCAGAATATGTGCTGAATACCTGGCCAGCATGGCTCAGCCCATGACCCAGGAGGTCTTGGTTTGATTCCTGCTCAAGGCACATGCCTGGGTTGCAGGCTCCATCCCCAGTAGGGAGCATGCAGGAGGCAGCTGATTGATGCTTCTCTCTCATTGATGTTTCTTTCCCTCTATCCCTCTCCTTTCCTTTCTCTAAAATTAATAAAAATATACTGTTAAAAATATATGCTAAATAGGTATGAGATTGTCCAGAAGAGACTCTGGTAACAACAGAAAAAATTCAAAGGTTAAGACATCCAAGGAATACTTCATGCCAGTTCAGGTGGGGCAAGCAACATTCTGATGTCTCCATTAAGGCTGACCAAGAGTTCCCCTTGTGGAACGTGGAGCCCACAGCATAAGGTATCCCTGAGTACAGAGCCCCTCGTAAGTCTTATTCCACCATTACCACTATGAGCAGGAAAAAAAGAAACTTGGAAGCCCACTCCCTGGCTGTAGTGTACATTTCTGTGCCGAGCCAGCTCAGCCAGGTTCAGTGAGCCTGAGAGGGGGCGGTGAAGGATTGAGAAAAGACAGACAAGAGGATGAAAGCGGGGTCTGGGTGAGACGCCGTCATCTCTGATGGAGAGCTAGCAACAGCACCACAGCCTGTAAACTGAGTCTTTATTTTATAGCCATATTCCACAAGGCAAAGTAAGGGCGTGGTTACAAAGTTCTCCTGGGTTTCGAATCTACTCAATTACATGCTCCTGAACTCTATCAAGCTCACATAACTCAGGCAAGTGGGACCGAGTGTTTGGACCATAGGTTCAAGCTTACAACTATAGCTTTTGGCTATAATTGTGCTGGGAGGGCTTTGCCCTCCAAGCTGGGACTTGCACATGGCAATGAGAGGACTGTGCCCTCTCATTAGTCCAAGGCTTGAACCTGTCCAAGCACTGTAGCCGCTCTCCACACATTTCCCTTTTGAAAACAAAAAGTGGTCTTTGTCATTTCAGAGAAACTTGAAATTCATTTACACTTGAAAAATAGCCCCTTGTTAGAGAAAAAGATTGTCAAGTGGTGAATCAGACTATGGTTCTGGCAGTCTGATTCATTCATCCTTTCATGAAGTTCTACCACTAAACTAACAAGATATTGCATGTCTCCATGTAGGCCTGATCCCCTCAGAGATATTGTTGGCTCTGTGAAGGTGGAGAAAGTCTCATGCATACCTTTCCATAGGTATGCATTTATCGTGATGTCTTGTGCCAGAAAAATCACTGATGAGATGAATAGACACAGCAAGTCAAGAGGTCCTTCAAAAGTCTTCCATTGGTTTGTGGTGTTTTGCACTGTCAATTATGCTTCCATATAAATAAGCAAGCTGAGATTACTTAGGTCAGTATCTATAACCAGATGGAGTTATAGCCCAAAGATCAAGAAGTATCAAGAGAATCTTTAAGAAAATCCAACTAGTTGGGCAAATATGGGCCATATCCTATGAATAAACTCCTCTCGGAATACCACTCAGCACAGTAGCCAATGGCTTACGAGCTGATACCTTCAGAAGAGTGAGAACAAAGATGAATACTAAGTATGTATCATGTTAATAGTCTTTGGGGCTATCAGCATCAGGGGAGAGGGTTCTTTCCTTCACTTAACACAATGCTATTTAATGCCAACAATGTATTCAGCCTGTAAAAACCCACCAAGTACTACTCTCACCCATTGGGTCTACCTCAAGTATAGTCACACCGTTCAAAGGGAATTAATAAAGTGTTTATAATCTGGCCTCCTATCTCTAGAGAATATTATGAGTATTGTCATTTTCCCACACTTCAAGTAAGGAAAATCAAAAGACGCCCTAGGCTGTTTGGCTCAGTAGATAGAGCATCGACCTGTGGACTGAAAGGTCCCAGGTTTGATTCTGGTCAGGGACACATACCTCGCTAGCAGGCCCCTGGCCCTGGTCGGTGGCATGCGAGAGGCAACCAATCAATGTGTCTCTCTCACATTGGTGTTTCTCTCTCTCCCTCTCCCTTCCACTCTCTCTAAAAATCAATGGAAAAAATATCCTCAGTGAGGATTTAAAAAAAGAGAAGAGAACAGGTGGCCAATCAGATTGGTGACCCTCTATTACAGTCCATAGTGTTTACCACCTCATCAGGAACAGATACTGTTCTTTAGTCTTGCCCTGTGTGCAGCACCCATCCACCATTCAGTTAAACCATCTCATAGGGTAGTGTCTCCTTTTTGGCTCAGTCTCCCTGTTGACTCCTAGGATAAGTGAAATAAAAGCCTTAAAGGTGCTGCTGTATAAGTTAGCTCAATAGAGGTGAGTTTGTTTCCCTGCCTTTAGCATGTGCAGGACGAATTCTCTCTTCCCTACCTTGGTTGACCATGCAACTTCATATATCAAGTCTCAACAACCTCCCTTCACTCACAGGAGCTACTACAGGCTGATGGGCAGCTTGGTCAGAGTCCACATGCCCACAAATAGGGGAGCCAATAGACTGGCAAGGAAGGAGTTGGGGAAGAGCACTGTCATCAGTCACTGAGCTGGCCACTTGGTGGACATGATCACATTTCACCTCCAGAAGGACCTTAAGTGGATTTTATCTTTATTTTGCACATGAGGAAATGGAAATTTAGAGAAATCAAGTAACTTCTCCAAGTTCACACAGATAGACTGTGAGTGAGAATCTTAGACTGAAGCTTTGTGATGTCAAAGTCTTTGTTTTCCCCTGTGAAACTTTTGAGAAAATGGGACCAGGAGTCAGAAGACCTTTTTGACCTGTGTTCCAAACTCAAGATGCCTGAAAAAGAACCAAATTGGAAGAGCATGTTGGTTGTTTATCCAAAACTTCTCCCAGGCATTCTGACTGGCCACCAATATGTCACGACAAATTTCTAGGCTTCCAAAACTAATTTCAATGTTTTAAATTGCCTTAAAAATATGCTAGCGATACAAAGGCAAAATAAAAACTAAATCTCTTTTTTTGTTCATTTTAAAAATAACATCTTTTTCTTTAGGAGAAAGGGAGGGAGAGAGAGAAAGAGAGAGAACATTGAGAGGGACTTTTTAAAACGTCAACATTCTTGGTAGTGTTGGGAACCCAAACACAGCAGTCTTAGGTCAGTGCCTGAGAACTAGAAAGACAGACTGACTAGACAAAAACCATAAACATGATCCCTGTTTAAATTGATGTTGCTCGTGTCCCTGGGAGAATACAAAACATAAAATCAAACAAAAACTATGGTTTGGCAACAATTCTGACTTTTGAGAGGATTAAATAAATAAGAGTTTAGGTCAGAGACAGCAATGGTCATTTTCAAAGTTTTGGGATCAGCAGGACACATTTGGAGATACTTTAGCAGGACTTAGGGAGAGCTGGAGGCTTGCAAATTAAATAGAAAAAGATAGTTTACCTTGCCCCAATGAATTCTGTAGGGGTGGAAACTTACACACACACACACACACACACACACACACACACACCATTCCTCTTCACTGGCGAAAAAGAAGCCAATTAACAGAGTTAGGTAGCTATGGCATTGGGGTAAGAGTTTTGTATATATGTTTATATCCCCCAAGTCTCTACTTGGAAGATGCCACTGGTTAACCTCCTATGTAGACAAGGCAGGTCCCTGCTGTGCGGGCTGACCCTCCCAGTTCACATCAGACAGTCTCACCAGGGTCTGGGACTCTGGGCCACAGAGGGGCCATTGAGAAGCTGTCCAAAGGCAACTTATGTTCTCTCATGGACTTGGCAAGCTCTGAGGGTCACATGTCAGCTTGACCTAAAGACTGCAGCTTCCTCCATGAACTTTAATTCCCCTCTCCCCAACTCCTACCACAGGCCCCAAACAGCCCAGTTCAGACTCCCACATCAAAGAATTCCTCTTATTGAAAGCAGCAAGGCTGTTCCTTTTGGCCCCTCTACCATATGGCTTAGGAGAGGAAAGGCGGGAAGTAAAGTGCCTCGAATATTTGCTATGTTCACTTTCAAAGGGCACCCTGTTTGCAGAAGGGGTTATCTTGTATCCACACTCTCTGTTTTCCCTGGTTCTAAAGGAGATTGATGAAGCAAGCCTAGATCCCTTTAAGTACCACAGAGTGACACTTTTCTGAGAGGACCTGTGACAAAAGTAATATTTTGAAAATCGTGTGCTCCCAGCACACATCTGAAAGAAGAAGGATGCCCCGAAGTGTCCTAACATTTTGGATGATTGAGGGACCAAAGGGATGCATATTTTCTCTTCTGGTGCCAATGTAAAACAGCAGAGAAAACCATGACAGTTATCCTAGTTTAGGATGCTGATCTATGCAAACAATGGGAATAAGACATCAAGTCCAAAGCCATGAGCCTCCTTCTCTGAGGAAGCTCCTGGATCTACCTTCCCTTTTCCCTCTTTTGACCTATATGGAATGAGCACATAGAAAGTATTCAATGAAGACTTGTTGAATTTAAAGAAACTGGAATCAAAGCACGGCCACACATTTCCAAGAGGAAAATAAACATCTCATTCCTCATTCCAAAACCACAGAGACATTTACTACAAAAGCACCTTAGAGGACACATACATAAATCACCTAATATTATGGCACGCTTCTCCGGTTTTGCTAAATTCTCAATGGGTGTGCCCCTTTCCTGTCAGGATTTCCTAAATAAAAATGAAAGCACAAAAATGCCCAACCATTTTTGATTCTTCCCTTGTGGGGAAAAAGGTCAAAAAATAATCTTTGAGTTTCCACTTTGAACATCATATACTAAAATTGTGACTTATGAAAGCAAAGAAGACACACAAATCTTTAAACACTTTCTAGGTTCAGTGTCTTCCACACAGCTGCTGGAAGTAACAGTAAAAATGTCTAATATGGTGATGTAAAAAGCAAACTTATAATTAAGAGGGTTTTTGTCTTGAGTAAACCTGATTTACTCCAAAATATTTTCACATACTTAGAAGCCAAGCTCTGCCCTTCTCTCACTGGTATCAGTGAGTGTTTATATCATGTGGTCAGTATGGGGAGTTTGCCTATCTTCTAATCTAATAGGTTAATATCACTCTTGTTCAAGCAAAGAACCAAATGAAATCCTAATATCCTATCTAATAAAAGAGTAATTTGCAAATTGACCATCACTCCAACACACAAGATGGCTGCTCCCATGTGGTCAAAGATGGCTGCCCCCATATGGACACAAGATGGCTGCCACAAGATGGCCAGCAGCGGAGGGCAGTTGGGAGAGACAAGGCCTGCAAGGGAGGGCCATTGTGGGCAATCAAGCCAGCAGAGGAGGGCAGTTGGGGAGGACCGGGCCTGCAGGGGAGGGCACTTGGGGGCAATCAAGCCTGCATGGGAGGGCAGTTAGGGGTGACCAGGCCAGCAGAGGAGGGAAGTTGGGGGCGACCGGGCCAGCAGGGAAGGGCAGTTGGGGGGTGGGGGGACCCAGGCCTGCAGGGAAGAGCAGTTGGGGGGACCAGGCCTGCAGGGGAGGGCAGTTAGGGGTGACCAGGCCTGCAGGGGAGGGCAGATAGGGGTGACTAGGCCTGCAGGGGAGGGAAGTTTGGGGTGACCAGGCCTGCAAGGGAGGGCAGTTAGGGGCAATCAGGCTGGCAGGGGAGTGGTTAGGGGGTGATCAGGCTGGCAGGCAGAAGCAGCTAGGGGCAATCAGGAAGGCAGGCAGGCGAGCAGTTGGGAGCCAGCATTCCTGGATTGTGAGAGGGATGTCCCAGATTGGAGAAGGTGCAGGCTGGGCTGAGGGACACATACCCCTGTGCACGAATTTCATGCACCGGGCCTCTAGTATTTTAATAATTTTTATTATTGACACAATTGTCAAAATACTTCTGATCCAAGATAAGCAGAATGCAAAAAAATCCTCAAAACTATTCCTTTAAATGCTTTTGTATACAACTTCCCCATAAAGTGAATTGTGTTAAAAGGCCCTAAATCAGGGGTCAGTACACTACAGTCCACAGGCCAAATCCAGTCTGCTGCAAATTTTTTTAAATAAAGTTTCACTGGCATGCAGCCACGGCCATTTACTTATATTTTTATTGTCTATGACTGTGTTCAGCCTACAACAGCATAGCTGTGTAGTTGCAACAGAGACCATACTGGCCCCGTAAAGCCTCAATCATTTACTATCTTTCCCTTTACAGTACTAACTTCCCACTGGTTCATACAATTTATTTCAAATAAGTGGTCTTTGGTTATTTATCTTTATCTGATATACCTCGTATCAGGGAAGTGCTTAAATTTACAACTGCTTTTCATAGAAACAGAGAAAACCTTTGATTTTTATATTCAAGGAAAAGGATTTGTTATCAATTCTAAAGTCAATATACAGAACACAGTTTTAAAGGACAGCTCAAAGTGTTTGCTCAGAAAGGGTAGTGAACTTTCTCCTGCCTGTATATGCTATGTTGGATGAGCCTTGGAGAGAGCTCAGACACAGAAAACTTACATGGAAAGACTGTCACTACAGACCACAAAGTAGGCTCCTGGGCAAAGGTGTGATCAGGTACATGGCAAGTCCCCAGAGCAGTGATCTGAAGCCAGATACCCACTTTGACGGATTCCCTCTGGCAGAACAGGTGCTACTCCACTACTCAGACTCTATCAATACACACCTCATGGGTACATTCATTAGCCTCGGGCTTCACTGCTGGAACATAACCCAAATCACACAGTTAAGAATAAGCGGGGCTAATATGGAAGCCGCTGAGTGTCTGAGACCAGGTGCCTTCCATCTTGTTGCTCTGTCATTCCTAATCTGCTGTCCCCCTTGGTATACCCCAACATGGCTCCGGGCCCAACTGCATTCAGATCAGTGGGATGGGAAGGTGTGGGCATGGAAGAAGCAACAGGGGTCTTTGGCCATAAGGACCTGCAAGAGAGGCTGACAAAGATAATCTTTTATTCTAGGCAGCCATGGGCCCAGATGAATCAAGCACTGAATTTTATTGCCTGAAAGACTGGAATCAGGGAATAACTAGCACTCTCTTCAACAATAAAAAAAATATAGTCTCAGGATAGATGAACTTAACAAATCATTTCTTAAGGACAGATGTGAACTAGAAGAAGAGATTCTCTAAAGGGAGAAAGGAGGTACCACCAAATTTGGAGAAAATACTTAAAAGGAAGTTTCTCCTGATGAGAAACTTCCCCAAACTTCTCCTGGGATGAACACTACCCCGCAGAGTTAGCTTCAAGGTTCATATAGTCCCTAGGCTGGCTTCAGATCAAAGGGCATGACCTTACTACAAAAGTCCAGACTGTGTCTGGTGAGGGCTGCCATCATGTGATGTCCTGCTGTGAGTGTGTAATATACAAGTGCTAACGCAAGGCAGAACCACCAGGAAGCTCACTTGCAAAGCCATCTTTCAGGATAAAGCAGAGCTACTGCCTCACCAGAACACTCTGGGATCCCCATCCAACCTGCAAATGGAAAACAGGAAAGAGGTGCTCCCCCCCACACCCAGGGCTCAGCAAGCCAGGCCCAGATGAAAGAAAGAATGGAAAAATGAATGCTGACACCTCTGACAAAGACAGAAGTACAGGCTGACCCCGAGTTCCTTTATTTTAGGCTTTCTCCAAGCCACTGCTTGTCATTTTGAAGGTTTACTTGTCAAGCCAAACACAGGCAGTGCTTAAGCCATACCAAGAAAGAAAACACAGTATCCAAAAAATGAAGTCTATCTTTGCCAAAGAGAGTTGTCTATCATTTGTGGCAAAAGGCACTGGTGCTGCTGGTGCTATCCAAGTAGAAAAGAGAAAACAAACAATCCCATTTTTAAAATGGGCAAAGGAAAGCAACAGACATTTCTCCAAAGAGGACATAGAGATGGCCAACACACGCATGAAAAGATGCTCAACATCACTAATCATCAGGGAAATGCAAATCAAAACCACAATGAGACATCAACTCACACCTGTCAGAATGGCTATCATCAATAAATCAACAAACAAGTATTGGTGAGGAGGTGAAGAAAAGGGGGGCCTTGTGCTTTGTTGATGGAAATGTAAATTGGTGCAGCCACTATGGAACACAGTATGGAGTTTCCTCCAAAACTTAAAAGTAGAAGTACCATATGATTCAGCCATTTCACTTCTGGGTATACATCCAAAAAAAACAAAATCACTCTCATAGATATATCTGCACCCACATGTTCATCGCAGCATTATTTACAACTAGAGGCCCGGTGCATGGATTCTGCAACAGTGGGGTCCCTCAGCCTGGCCTGTGCCCTCTCGCAATCCGGGACCCCTCGGGGGATGTTGGACTGCCGGTTTCGGCCCCCACAGGCCTGGGCCGAAACCGGCAGTCCAACATACCCTGAGACATGTAGTAGTGCGCGAAGCCACAGGTGGCCAGGCAAGAGCCAGAACCCCGGCCAGGCACCATGCCACTCTGGCTCATCCCAGCCCCCCTGCGCCTGCTGCCGCTGCCTCCGCTGCTGCCACTGCTGCCTTTTGGTAGCGTTGCCACGGAGGCGGGAGAGGCTCCTACCGCCACAGCTGCGCTCGCCAGCCATGAGCCCAACATCTGACGCCTGTCAGTCAGCTGAGCGGCGCTCCCACTGTGGGAGCACACTGACCACCAGGGGGCAGCTACTGCATTGAGCGTCTTCCCCCTGGTGGTCAGTGCACGTCATAGCAACTGGTCGATGGGTCGTTCAGTTGCTTAGGCTTTTATATATATAGATAACCAAGACACGGAAACAACCTGAGTGTCCATTGACAGATGAATGGATAAAAAAGGCTATGTGTATGTATCATGGAATATTATTCAGCCATAAAAAAGAAGGAAATCTTGCCATTTGTGACAACATGGATGGATCTAGAGAGCATTATGCTAGGTGAAATGTCAGACAGAAAAACACAAATACTGAATAATCTCACTTGTATGTGGAATCTAAAAAAACTAGACTCATTCAAACAAAGAAGAGATTGGTGTTTTCCAGAGGCAGGGTATTGTGGGCAGGGAGCCTGGGAAAAATGGGCAAAGTAAGTTCTGGGATATAATGGACAGCACGGTGGCTAGGGTGAACAATAGTGTATTGTGTATTTGATCATTGCTAAGAGTCTAAATCTTAAAAGTTCTCAGCACAAGAAAAAAATATTTGTAACTATGTGTGGTGATGGATGTAACTAACTTTTTATGGCAATCACTTCACAATATATACATATAGCAAATCATGTTGTATACTTTAAACTAATATAATGTTACTATATTCCTGATGCACAAAATTTGTGCAAGGGGCTCGGCCCTCGCAGCCCCGGCTTCGTCCAGAAGGTCCTCTGGAAGGGCATCCGGAAGGACATCTGGAAGATCGTTCGACTGTCTGGTCTAATTAGCATATTACACTTTTATTATTATAGACTAGAGGCCCGATGCATGAAATTTGTGCACGGGGGAGGGGGGGGGGAGAGGTGTGTTCCTCAGCCCAGCCTGCACCCTCTCCAATCTGGGATCCCTCTCACAATCCAGGACTGCTGGCTCCCAACCACTCTCCTGCCTGCCAGCCTGATCACCCCCTAACCACTCCCCTACCAGCCTGATTGATGCCTAACTGCTCCCCTGTTGGCCCGATTGCCCCTAACTGCCCTCCCCTGCCAGCCTGGTCGCCCCTAACTGCTCTCTCCTGCTGGCCTGGTTCCCCCCACTGCCCTCCCCTGCAGGCCTGGTCCCCCCCAACTGCCCTCCCTGGCAGGCCTGGTGCCCCCCAACTGCCCTCCCCTGCAGGCCTGGTCCCCCTCAACTGCCCTCCCCTGCGGCCTGGGTCCCTCCCAACTGCCCTCCCCTGCCAGCCATCTTGTGGTGGCCATCTTGTGTCCACATGGGGGCAGCCATCTTTGACCACATGGGGGTGGCCATCTTGTGTGTTGAAGTGATGTTCAATTTGCATATTACTCTTTTATTAGAAAGGACATATAATTATATCTCAATAAAACTGGGGGGAAAGTGTAGGAAAGAATAAAGGTAATATTGATTTGTTTATCATCCAGCTTTTTTACTTTTTCCACTTAGAGAGAAGAGACCTTTTCCATAGTTCCCAGGAAGAGTTCAGAAAGAAGGAGGATGCAGCTAAGGCCTCTTCTTCCGGGTGGCATATGGACCTTGCCTTGTTGTGCTGGCTGCTGTATGCTCAATAAGTTGTGCGATTCTTTGTGTCCCTCACAGCACTCATCAGCTGCAAGGCTCAGAGGAGATGGCCAAGCAGGAGAAGGACAGCATCCATTGACCATTACCTTCAGAGAAGCCAGAACCAAGACCAACCCTTGGTTAAATCTTGACATTTGCTTTTAATTTTCACCCATATTTCCTTTTAGCATCCTTTGCCCTACTTTTTGCATCCTTCACCAAGGAATTCCCAAACTGCTTATCAAGCACTTCTCCCACACAGCCTGTACCAGCCCTGTCTCAGTCTAGACTTCCTTCAACATCTCCCGCTATTAAAATGTACTCTGTGTGCCTTTCATTGCACCACAGGAACATGATGTCAGAAAGGAGCTGATAAAGCACTTCCCTGAATATCTCTTGGGTCAAAGAGGAAATCAAATTTGCAGTTTTTGAGTTTTTAGAAAAAAAATAATGATATTGACAAAACTAAATATCAAAACATATAGTGTGTGGACAAAGCTTTTTTAGAGAAAAACTGTGGTTTTATAATTGCCTTAAATATTAAACAATAAACTGAGGATAAAATATTAATTAATAAACTTTAGTAAAGAGAAAAGGGATATAACTATAGCTGAGAAATATCTGTAATAATAAAAGCGTAATATGCTAATTAGACCAGACAGCCGAATGACCTTCCGGATGTCCTTCCAGATGACCTTCCGGAAGAAACCAGGGCTGCGAGGGCCAAGCCCCTTGCATGAATTTCGTGCATTGGGCCTCTAGTTAATATAATAAGGGAATACTGCTCTCAATTCTATGCTAATACATTTAAGTGTCAAAATAGCACTGGCCGATGTGACTCCATTGGGTGTCGTCCTGTGCACTGAAAGGTTGCTGGTTCGATGCCTGGTCAGGGTACATGTCCAGTTGCAGGCTCCATTTCCGGTGGGAGGCATGCAGGAGGCAGCCAATCGATGTTCCACTCTCACGTGAATATCTCTCTCTCCCTTTCCCTTATTCTCTCTCTAACAAAATATTTTTTAAAAAGTGTCAAAATATTAGAAATTTTTCTGGAACACTTAAATGGACAGAAAGTTCATTTGCAAAGTTCCTTTCAAGGTGCATGAATTCATGCACTGGGCCCCTAGTTTATAATAAAAATGTGAACACCCAGTGCTGTAGGGATGCACGAAGGGGTTTCCTGCTCTGCCTCTTGGAGGCTGGGAAGCCCTGGGGAAGAGTTAACACATAAGCTGGTCTGATGGTGGGCTCAGTGGTGGAGCAGGGTGGCCTCAGCACAGTGAGAGGTCCAAGAACATGTTGCTTTGAAGAAAAAGCAGGATGGTTGACCAAGAGCACTGCACCCAGCGAGGACCCTAATGGATATGCAGCTGGAATGGGGGGGGGGGATTTAGATATTTTTGAGAGGTAGGGGTTCAGGGGGTTAAAACAATTTTTTAATAAATTTCCAACCTCCATGCTCAGATGTTGGGATTTACTTTGTGGTTAATTTAGGGTCATAACCATGGTTGAAAGCTACTGTTGCAGCCTATGGGTCACTACTGAAGCAAACGTGAGATTCTGGCTATTTTTCAGAAAAATTGCTCTGGCAGTTGTATGGGAATGTATTAGAGAAAAAGATGGTGGAAACGGCGGAAGAACCTAAGCCACAGAGAGAAGAGCATACTTGTCTAAACTGTCACCACAAGCTAATGGCAGAGGCCCTCCTGGAGCATGTGTCACCCAGCTTCCAATTCAGTGTCCTCTACCGGGCACCACATGGCTAGATGGCCAGATAGAATTTCTAAATGATGGCAGGCAGTGCCTAAAGTATGTCATATCAGTTAGACAACAACCATTGACCTTATAAGACAGTCCATAACCACCTCTTACTGCAAAATAATTATCATAAATTCTCAAGTTGGGTGAACCCTTTCTATAAAAAGGAAAAGTAAGAAAGAGGACAAGGAAGTTTAACATGAGGACATCTGGAGATCGCACACAATAGACCTCTTATACTTAAGCAGCAGGATGCACAAAACAGGATTCCTCAAAGTGATATGCGTGTGTGGGCAAGGTGATATGAATCTCTAAAACTGCTTTTTTCCCCTCCCCCAAGAGTCCTGGGTCATTTAAGTAAAAGTATGTGAATGTGTGTGTGTGTGTGTGCGTGTGTGTGTGTGTGTGTGTTTTTTCTGTGCACCTTTGAGATTGCTGATGTGATTGGAGAAGTGCTTCAGGAACCCAATAGACTGGTTCTCCAAGCTATACCCATAAGTGATAGGGGAATTGGGATCAAACAAAATCTATTGTGTTCAGTATTCAGTTTCAAACTAGGTATGTGGGACCTAAGGGAGATTTTACAATATTGAGAAGATAACATCTTTTCACTTGACTTTAAATTTCTAAAGTCAAGTGAGTTATGAATATTTCCCTGAACAAGAAATTATTGTATTGCTTAAAAACTTAACATCTAGTTCCCTCGCTTAACCCAAGATATGAATGAAACTATAGGGAAATAATAGTTAATATCATTGGTTTGGAAGGATAGGGGGGAAAAAAGAAAGGGAGAGATGGAGAGATGGGTAGGTGGAAAGAATGAAGGAAAGAGGGAAAAACAGGTAGTTTCTTTGACGTCTCCCTTTTAATATTCGATATTGAAGAACTAAACATTTCCCAAAAGGATGTTGATGGCAACAAATAAACAAAGTCAGAGAAGGCATAATTATAGTGATTCCAAGATGATCCTAGACCTAGGTCCAAATTCAATCCTCCAGGCTCAGACTCACATCTCAGTATGGTGATTAATAATCTTACTATGAGGATGTGTGGTTGGTATCAAGGTGGGTCTTAAAAAAACATGAATCACCCAACATCCCTTAAATCCCCATGGCTTGGAGTCTGGACCTAGAATATCATTACAGCAATGATATTCAGAACTTTAAAGCTCAAAAACATAGGGTCCACGAGGTTCTGAGTTTGTGGAGGTCGTAGTCAAGAATATTCAGCAACATGGGAAAGTGTAGGATAACCTCAAACTTAAGTAAGGCTCTGTTTACCCCATTTTACGTAGTGGGGTCCTCAGCTTCCCTCCCACTCTTCCTCAGTGTTCTCCAAGGCCAGAATCATAAGGTATTCCTGGGCATTCACATGATGCAACCAGAATGATTTCAGTGCAATTAATCCATTTTCAGAAAACTGACTAAATAATGTCCTGTGACTTTTTAAAACCAAGGCAGAACATGTTATACCTGTGCATGTCTTTCACTCTCCCTCTCAGAGACTCCAAATTTGGATTCTCTTGACTCTCCCCAATCGCTGCTACTCTTCAACATTTCTTCTTAATGACTCAATGTTATGAAGGTGGGCAGAAACATCTCGGTTTCAAATTCTGCTTCCTCCACTTACAAGTGTGTAATCTAGAAAGTTACGTAGCCTCTCTATGCCTCAGTTTCCTCCTTTATAAAAAACGAGAATACCTACTGCATATGGTTTTTTTCAAGAATCAAGTGAATTTACATGTGAAACACTTCCATGCCTGGCATCTGGTAAGTGCTCACCTGTGAGTGTTATGAATATACATCAGTGGTTTTCAAATTCTAATGGAGAATCACCAGGAGCTTGTTGAAGTGCAGATTCCTAGATGCCGAATCCAAATACTCTGATTCATTAGGTACAAGAAACAGCCAAGGAATCTTTCTTTCAAGAAACTAGATCAGATGTTACAGATAGTCTATAGATTATATTCTGAAAAATCCTCCTACAAGGGTTGCTTCCTACACAAATACTTCACTGGTCCAAAGGGGCAACAGGTGGGCAAGTTGGCTCTCAGAAGGCCCTAAGACCCCTAAAGTATCCTAAACTATTCCTATTGAGTAAGACAGATTCCAACGTCAAAACAAATAGCTAAAGGGGTAACAGCCCAGGACTTTTTGAAATCTTTTCTCCAAAGCCATCAGAGAGAGCTGGGAAAGGGATACCAATCTCATCCTATCTCTTTTATTTAGTCAAGTTATTTTATTCTGTTGCTACAAGTCACCAAGAGCCCAGCTTAATCCCAATCTTCCCATTATGTTGATATATCAGGCCTCAGTGGAGAAGACAATTACTGCTTCCTCAAAGGACAGTGTGCCAAGAGCAGAGCGTTCATTTCCAGCTTCAGACGCACATTCCATCTGGAGCATCAAACTCCATTAGGTTAGGGACAGATCCTGCTGCTGAGGCTCTGTAGGAACTGGAACACATGTGTGTTTCATCACTTGGGTTTGGTTTCTCTCGCATTCTCTCCCAAGAACTAGAGAGATGCATGGAGAGATTTGTACTTAGATGGCACCTTTTCCGAGTCCTAACCAAAGAAGGCAAGAAAGAGATCTAGCAAAAGAACCCAGGAACAAAAATTCATAATGGTGATGCAGAAGATGGGATCCCACAAGCAGGAAACCTGGGCAAAGTGGCATTGCCTCGACTAGGAAGCCTTGTAAACCACTCCCTCTGGACTGAAAAGTGCCTGAATGTCTCTTACACTCTTCAGAGCAAACTGGAAAAATACCACCTCCACAGGGCCCTCTGAGGGGTGTGAGTGATTTGGATTCCTGCTGCCTTCTGCTCTTTACTGTGGTAGAAATGGCCCCAAACTCAATTTCCTGGCACAATTTTACCTGTCCTATCCAATTTCCTCAGTAGTTGAACCACCAAGAGACCCTGTGTGCTGACCCTGTCCCTACCTCACCTCCAGGACAACGTTAGTTGTATCCCTTCATGTCCTCACTGTGCTTGGTTAATCCAACTATAAACCAAAGTGAATCATGAAATATTTCACAAAGCACATTAGAACACACACACTCTTTCAGAGAGAGAGAGAGAGAGAGAGAGAGAGACTGAGACTATTTTAAATTTGTCTACCTGTTGTTTGTCCATGTTTTTATATTTATATAGACTTACTAGTGCTTTTATTAAAAATAATTTTAATTTAAAAATTCACAGTTAAAGAATAACCTGGCTTAGCACAATGATTAAGAATACAAGCTATAGAATTGTGGGTTCAAATATGCATCTACCATTTACTAACTGAGCATTTTGGGGCAAGTTATTTAACCTCTTTAAGCCACCATTTCCTCACCTGAAGAATAAAGACAATATTAGTACCCATCTAATAAGGCTATTTAATGAGTAAATAATACAATTTCTGTGAAGTACTTACATAATAAGTACTCAATAAACACAGACTTGGAGTCCCAAAAGTAGGATCAGTAGTCTGGTGTACCCACTCCCCATACACATATGCACACATTTTTTTATTTTTTTTTTGCTGAGTCCCATGTGTTCCAACGACAGCACCCAAGTATAAGAGGGTTAAAGAGGCTAAGCATGAAATCTATTGAGAAAGTATATCATGAGCCAGTTCAGGGATTGGCCCCATGACCTTGGTCTTCTTTAGCACCTCAAGCCATCAAGCAGCAGGCAAGCAGATAGTGTGAGCAGTAGTTACCAAGGATCTCTGGCTCTGGAGAATGGTTCTATAACTCAGCCCTGAAAATCTTCTGGACATAGGAAGGATCCCAAGTACTTTCAGTGGTTAGTGACCATATTAATGAAAGAGATCACACACATACACATATATTCTGTGTTTCGCTGAGCAGCTTCTTTGATGTCCTCCTCAAAAAGGACATGGAGCCCTAGGATATATTTTGTTTTCACAATCATTCAGGTCTCTCACCATGTGACATCTCCTACTTTTCTTCCACTTTTTTACCCAAGCCCCCATCTGTGGGGTTCTCTGTCCAATTGGCTCCTCTGTGGTTTCCATTGAGCATTGAAGCCACCTCCCTGGAGGATCATCCCCTTCCTCTGAGCTCTGTTGGGACCACACATTGACATCCTGAAATCTCCAAGCACGTCTTCTGGGGTCCTCAGTCCACCAAAACCACACTGTATTCCACACAGAAGTGGGACCTATACCTCTTTTGTAAACCATCTCTGCCCAGCAGGATACCAACATAATACTGATGTGCAAGGATGTCTTTAGAGAGTTTCATGAAGGACTCCAATTTCAACCTCCATTCCATTCTCCTGTGACTCAGATAGTGCTCCATGAGAGGATGGGCCAGAAAATGCCAAGTGATAGATGGTGTAAATTACTCAAAAGTCTCCTTCTCCCCTCTGAAGGCCAATAGATTTAATTTCTTTCACCAGATCATGTGCATCTAACCATATCTCTCTCTCTCTCTCTCTCTCTCTCTCTCTCTCTCTCTCTCTCTCTCTCTCCCTTTCTCTCTCTCTAAGGTAAGTTTTCTCCTAGGAGGCTCATCAAGAATTAATGCAAAAACATTTTTCACGTTCTGCCCCATTGGGAATCCAGACATATCTCAAGAAGTAAACATAGCTTAAGCTCAAGCTGGAACCTCCCCACATACTATCATAAAAATGAGCTTTTCGAGCTCTCCTGTTTCTCATCTGATTTCTAAAGCTCTGAAGGTGAACTTCATAGGTGAGAAAAATAGAGATCACTGATATTCATTATACCCAAAACCTATAATTTTTTAAGTTTTTCAAAAATTTTTATTTGTTATTATGGTAAAATATACATTACATAAAATTAACCATTTTTAAGTGTACAATTAAATGGCACTAAGTATATTCACATTGTTGTACAACCATCATCACTATTTATACCCAAAACTTTTCCTCATTCTCAACAGAAACTCTGTCCCCATTAAAACACTAACTTTACATTCCCCAATTCTCCCAGCTCCAGCAACCACCATTCTACTTTCTGTCTCTATGGATTTGATGACTCTAGTAATTCATATAAAAGGATCATATAGTATTTGCCCTTTGTGGCTGGCACATTTCACTTAGTGTAATGTCTTCAAGGTTCACCTATGTTGAAACACATGTCAGAATTTTCTCCCTTTTTCAGGCTGTATACTATTCTATTGTATGTATTTACCACATTTTCTTTATCCACTCATATGTGTGTTTTTTTAAAATATTTTTTATTGATTTCAGAGAGGAAGAGAGAGATAGAGAAACATCAATGATGAGAGAGAATCATTGATTGGCTGGCTCCTGCATGGCCACACTGGGTTTGAGCTCATAATCCAGGCATGTGTCCTGATCAGGAATCAAACTGTGACCTTCTGGTTCATAGATGGATGCTCAACCACTGAGCCATGCCAGTTGGGCTATCCACTCATATGTTGATGGACACTTAGGTTATTTCCGTATTTAGCTATTATGAATTTATTACTTTTTGAATCAAGTAGTCACACACTCTTCTTCTGACTAAATTATCTTGTTGAGGAGAGGAAAGATTCCAGGTGAATAATCATGCATTCCTTTTATCTCATTCACCCTGTGGGCCCACTGAGGTTCTGAGTACTTATGTGCAGTATTTCATTTAATCCTCCTAACAACCTGATGAAGTAGGGGTGTTCCCCAGTGTATAATTAGAAAACTGAAACTTAGAGAGTTAAGAGCTTGTTCAGGATCACAAACTAGACATCCTGAGAGGTGAGAGGGAAGGGCGGGAGATTCAGCCAAGCCTTCAGACACCCTAATTTTTAACTTGACACCTTATAGTGTTTCAGGGGCCAATCACTACTTTCGAGCTTTATGAAATTTAACTTTCTCTTATTCATTATTTTTGTTGTCTATTTTTTATTTCCTATGCAATGATTAACAACAGAATCCTTAAAATAAAAAACTCCTTGCTACTTACAGGCAGCAAAGGAGAGGAAGAAGTAGTTCTGGGAAGGTCAGGAGAAGCAGCCATGGGCTTACGTGGAGAGATGGGTGTGCATTTCCCTGTTACCTGGAAGACCTATTAAAAGAAATTCTGGTATAATCTGTCATTTGTGTATCCTCAAGGTTTGTGCCAGAAAGAATATATATATGCTCTGCCTACTGAGGCTCTGAGTACTTATGTGCAATATTTCATTTAATTGTTGTTAAATTATTGTTTAATTGTGTGTATAATTGTTGCTTTTAAAAAAAGTAAAGTTCATTGTACATCATGCCTGATAGAATTGATCAGAGGGGATTGAGAAAGGTTGAAGCAATAAAACAACAATAACAAAAACTCTACAAATAAAATAAAAAATAAAAACAGAAAAAGTTAAGATGCAGATGTGCCTGGGAAGATGAAGGCACTTCCGATGCTGGGGAAAAGCCATTTACAGGACTGCTCTATGAACAGGTATTGGGCATCTGATCATGCGATCATTGCATCTCTTTTGTGTTTGCCCAAAGCCCATTATTTTAAAGGTGTAAATTCATAAATGAAATGCTGAGGATTTAAAAATACACTTTTTCAGTGAAGTATTGATTATAAAACTAACTTGATACAAACTATGATGCCTTTGACTTTCCCCATCTCACCTTTTTGTGCTTTACTATTTCTTTACCCGGCCCTTGGCTCTCTGCCTGCTGGATGGGCACTGCCCTGGCCTCCTCTGTCCTAACCTAGAAATGGCCTTATCTCCAAATTTCCTGCCCCTAAACACCTTTCTAAGTGTACCTGTCTTGGTTCAACTCCCACAGGCCCTGAACTCCTAAACTAACCAATTAGTCTACTACTGTGAGGGTGGACTGATAAACTAACTCTTTCAGGTTTCACAATCATCTTTAAACAGAGTGTTTTAGAAGCAATAACTTAACCTAAAGGCCCTGGGGAATGAGACACAAGCAAGAGAAGGGTGATGGGGAAGTCAAATCAGGAATTGTGGATTCCTGATTTGCCCACCATTCTCCACATAGTGATTGCAGAATCTGTCTTATTTTTTTTTAATTGAATTTATTGGGGTGACATCTACTAGTATAATAATAAAAGCATAATATGCTAATTAGACCGGACAGCCGGATGTCCTTCTGGAAGACCTTCCAAGGAAGCCGGGGCTGCGAGGGCCGAGCCCCTTGCACGAATGTCATGCATCAGACCTCTAGTTGGTTAATAAAATTATACAGGTTTCATATATACAATTCTATAATACATCATATGTATGTTGTATTGTGTGTTTACTACCCCAATTCAAGTCTCCTTCTATAACCATTTATCCCCCCTTTACCTTCATCTATCCCCCAGACCCTTTCTTCCCTCTGGCAATCACCATACTGTTGTCCATGAGTCTTTGTGTTCTTTTTCTTTGATTTTCTCACCCAGCCCCTACTCCCTGCTGCTCTCTGACAGCTGTCAGTCTGTTCTCTGTATCCATGAGTCTGTCTCCACTTTGTTGGTTTGTTTTGTTCATTAGATTCCACATATAAGTGAAATCATATGATCCTATTTTTATTGTGATTTCTTCCTTCTTATCCCCAGCAGTCTTTTAATAGAAGGTGAGTGAAACAACAAACAAAACAAGTATTGCATTATTTGGTTTTATTTTTGATTGGTACTCATTTTATCCAATGTTCTTCACCCTTGTAATTTTTCTTATAGCAGCCATAACTTGAATGACTCTTGTGTTTGACCAAACTCTCCAGAGAGCTCAGAGTGGTGGAACTTTGTCCTTCTTTCTCTCCTGTCTCAAATACTTTTACTCTGATGGTCATTATGAAAATAGAAAGATATTTAGCTCTGATTTCCTGGAATCTTCTGTGTAACCAGATCTGCAGGTATATGGGAGAACAAGGCCCTCGGATAAGTCCATATAAACATATGCCCCAAGAGGAGATCTACATTTCCCATCCTTGAACTCTAGAGCCAGCAATCTCTTCTCTTCACTAGACAAAGTTCACTATGTCTATCAGGTTTCCTGAACCTTTCAGAAAAGGCTTACACCAGCATATGTTGACTCATCAGTGAGTCAAGACCACAGCTGGAAGAAAGTGCTCATTTTTGAGATGACAACATATAAAGATTAAAAAAAAATGTCCTGATTTTATAAGGAGATAATACACATTAATGTCTTTTCTTTCCACTTGTCAATAACCAAAGCTGAATGCTCTTCAACAACAGAAGTATATATGTAATAGCACTTCTCAAGCAGTCTCATCCAGCAGAACCTTTTGGAATATTTTAATCAAATAACTAGAAAAATCATTCTTTCTTTTCACTCACCTTTGTCAAGAAGCCATCTATATATATAAAAGCCTAAGCGATTAAACAACCTAATATCCAAATGACAGGTCGACTGGTTGCTATGATGTGCACTGACCACCAGGGGGCAGACGCTCAAAGCAGGAGCTGCCCCCTGGTGGTCAGTGTGCTCCCACAGCCAACCTTCCATGGCCAGCTGGCCAACCTCCTGCTGTTCCTTCCCCCCAGCCAGCCGCTGCCCCCCCCCCACCATTGGCCATGACCACCGGCCAGGCCAAGGGACCCCACCCGTGAATAAATTCATGCACCGGACCTCTAGTGTTAAATAAAAGTGTTTGACTTCTGTGAAACATTAAGATAGTTCACTATGGGGTAGTAGTGAGAACTTCTAAGCTTCTGGAATGTAATAAGTTATAGCTGACCCTTTCTGAGTCATACGATCATCTGGTAAATCAATGATTTACCCAAAGTCCACAATGGTCATATTAGACCAAAGCTAAAAGTTTTGTTAAGGTGCCTAAAGCTCTCAATAAAATGAGGAGTGAAAACTTCAGTTAGTATTTCTGGCCAATACTTTCCCTGCAGTCTTCATCTCATTTTCTCAACATGTTACCTCAGATTCAGTTTGTCTGTGAAGGGCAGAAAACCCTAAATAACAGTGTATCAAACAATATGAAAGTCAATTTATGTCAGTGTAAGAGTTCCAGGGCTGGTCTGGTTCCCCACAAAGCCAGAGAGGCCCAATCCCTTCTACCTTATTGTTTCTTTGTGATCACCTCAACTTCATGATCCAAGGTGGTGGTGGGTGCACTCCAGGAAGCAGGATGGAGGAAGGGATAATGAAGAGATAGAGGCAAAGGGGCCCACACTGTTATCAGAAGATTCCACATTTCTGCTTATATCCTGCAAACAGAACTTAATAACATGGCTAAATCTATATACAAGGAGGATTGTCATTCTGCAGAATGCATATATAAAACAATCAAAGTCAGAAGCTCTACCACCATGAAGAAGGAGATAAACAGCAGTCTCTTATAATATTCAATTCACAAGAAATTTTGAATGCAGAGATGAAGCTGCGAAAATGATGGCAGTAGATCAGAGGAGAAAGAGAGTGGGACCGAAACAGAAAAACAAAATCAAAGCAGAAGTGAAAACACAGCATGAGGGAAGGAAATAAGCTAATGTGAATTTAAGAGTTATTTAGAGTCCTGGCTGGTGTGACTCAGTTGGTTAGAGTGTCATCCCATACACCAAAAGGTGGCAGGTTTGATTCCCAGTCAGGGCACATACCTAGGTTTGGGGTTTGATCCCCGGTAGGGAGGAGCCGTGTATAGGAGGCAACCAATCAATCTTCAATCTCTATCTATCTATCTATCTATCTATCTATCTATCTATCTATCTATCAATCATTGATCATCTATCTCTCCTTTCCTCTCTCTAAAAGCAATTTTTTAAAAAAGAATTATTTAGAGCCGACCAGGTCTCAAACCTTAAATCCACACTGCTGGTAGGAATGCAGACTGGGGCAGCCACTGTGGAAAACAGCATAGAGTGTCCTCAAAAAATTAAAAATGGAACTCCCATTTGACTCAGGAATATATCCCAAGAAATCATAAATGCCAATCAGAAAGGATATATGCACCCCTATGTTCATAGCAGCACAATTTACAATAGCTAAGATTTGGAAACAGCCTAAGAGCCCATCAGGAGATGAATGGATTAAAAAACTGTGGTACATCTACACAATAGAATACTATACTGCTGTAAAAAAGAAAGAACTCTTACCATTTGCAACAGCATGGATGGACCTGGAGAGCATTATGCTAAGCGAAATAAGCCAGTCTGAGAAAGATAAATATCACATTAGGTCACTCATTTGTGGAATATAATGAACAACATAAACTGATGAACAAAAACAGATACAGAGACATGGAAGCACTGAACAGACCAACAAACCTTAGAGGGAAGATAAGGGAGGAGGGGTAAGAAATCAACCAAAGGATTTGTGTGAATGCATATAAGCATAACCAATGGAAACAGACAGTAGGGGGGTGAGGGCATGTGCTGGGGGCAGGAGTGGGCAGGGAGAGGTCAATGGGGGGAAAAGGAGACATATGTAACACTTTCAACAATAAAGAATTTAACTTAAAAAAAGATAATACATTAGATTGGATATAATATAAATATATCAAATAAAAAGTGCTCTTATTAATGCTAAAAAATGTTTGATAGCTGTGTAGAAAAATACCAATAAATTAGTGGACCATGTGAAGGAAAAAAATGGATTATTCAGTAGTTTGAAGACAAAGAGCTATCCATTGGGGGGGAATAGATCACCTCCTCTCATAATTTGGATATTCTAGAAATAGTATCAGAAGCAAGGTTTAAGTGCTAATGCTTTTTGGAAGATGCAATTTCAGGAAATCAATGGAGGGAGAAGAGAGAAATAAAGTAAGGAAGGGTGGGAAGCAAGGTGATGGCTATAGCTGTGGTGGTTACAGCTTCATAAAGAAACACAACCAATCACACATCCTTGCAGGATACCCACAGACACACGACATTGAAAAAAAGTACCTCTAAACTGTCCACAGGAAGAACAAATAAAGTGTTTATCTGCTGCTTTCCTTCTGTCTCCTATTTCCCACTGACCACAGTGTTCATTGACTTCCCATCTTATGCCTTGTACAACAGATGTCACAATTTCTACTGAACAGTTCCCAAATAACACGTTTCTACAATCAGGGCAGTGTGTTGTTTTCAAAACATATTTCTTTAGGGATTCATAATGAATATGGTTGGTAGTTTCAGAAAAATAAAGTTGTTTGTATTTTATTTTTTTCTCATATACCAATAGCTAACCGTCCAGATGCAGTTACAGATGTTAGAATTCATATTTAATGCCAAAACACCCATCTCTTTGCCTTCAATATCATGAAATTGAGCCAGTAAATGCCTTCTGGGTATTTATTTTCATAGTAAATTCCCATTCATCCCAGAAGCTGGGGGAGGAAGAAAAGGGAAAGGCATTTTCTTCCCCCATGGTAAGATCACTCCCACCTTCTTTAAATCAGAAATATCTATTATTCAATGCTTATTGAGCAATAAGAGTGTAGAGAATCTTTTGCCAAATTCCAGGCACCAGACACTATTGAGTCTCTTGGAGATATTCTAAATTCACCCAGGCTAGACATGCTTCTCTTTCAATTTTAGTCATGACTGGCAAAAGGAAAAATAACTGACAAAGCCAGAAATAGGAAAGTAATTAAAAATTTACAAAAGCTATTAGTTTGGTTTGATTTCTATTTGAGGTAAAAAGTCAAAATCTCAAGTAAAATTTTATTTGATATATACACTATACCTAATAATTCCTAGATGGAAATAACAATGGCCAAAAAAATGTTCCCTTTAAGTCTTTATCTACTAGAATGGAAGCTCAGAAAGGATGGAGATTTTTGTCCATTGGCTGTAGGTTTGTTAACTAATTTATCCCAAGTGCTTAGAATAGTACCTGCTAAATAGTAAGTGTTCAACAAGTAATTTAATAAATAAATGAAATCTGTGGAAGGATGTTCCTTTCTCACCTCACTTGAACCTTGATCAAATAAAAGAATGAATCTCTATTACACTGCAATTTTTTAGATCTAGTTACTGTTTGGAGGGCCACTACCCTGGCAAAAGTCCCCTTTTGGAGAAAAAAAGAGAAAGTCATTGAATTGAGCTAAGTGCCTCTAATATCTCTTAGTCTTTAATTTATTAAGATTTAGAAATGCGTCCACAATTACTCTTTTACATGGAAGTATTAAAGTTTGTCTTTATTTTTTAAGTAGGACTAATTTAAGAACAAAACACAGGTTACATTTCTTGAACAAGCAAAGAAACTAATTCTAGCTAATTTGGGGTGGAATGGGAAATATATTAGAAGAATACAAGGTAGTCTACAAAATTAAAGGAAAATTAAATAATGAAACTCAGAAAGAATGGGAATTAAGAGAGCTCTGAGATATAAGGACCAGAATTAATCAACAGTATTGCAGAATATATCTGCATAGACAAATGCCTAGAAAAATACAATCTTCCAAAACTGAATCAGGAAGAATCAGAAAACCTGAATGGGTTGATAAGCAGTAATTAAAAAACTCCCAGCAAACAAAAGCCCTGATCCAGATGGCTTCATAGGGGAAATTTACCAAATATTCAAAGAACTAATACCTATACTCATCAAACTATTCCAAAAAAAATCTAAGAGGAAAAAACATCTCCAAGCTCTTTTCATAAGTCCAGCATTATCCTAATTCTAAAACCAGATAAAGATACTACAAAGAAAATTATAGACCAATACCCCTGATGAACATAGATGCTAAAATGCTCAACAAAATTTTAGCAAATTGGATCCAACAATATATTAAAAAGATCACACCCCATGACCAAGTGGAATTTATTCCAGGGATGCAAGGCTGGTACAATATTTGCAAATCAATAAACATGATACATCAAATAAATTGAAAGACAGAAGTTACATGATCATATCAATAGATGCAGAAAAAGCATATGACACAATCTAACACTCATTTTTGATGAAAACTCTCAACATAGTGGGAATATAGGGATAACACCTCAACATAATAAAGGCCATATTTGACAAACCTACAGCCAACATCATACTCAATGGGCAAAACTAAAACCATTTCCCCTAAATATAAGAACAAGACAGGGATGTCCACTTTCACCACTTTTATTCAACATAGTACTGGAAGTCCTAGCCACAGAAATCAGACAAGAAAAATAAAATAAAAGGCGTCCAAATTGGAAAGGAGGAAGTAAAACTCTCATTATTTGCAGATGACATGATATTGTACACAGAAAACCCTAAAGACTCCACCAAAAAATAACTAGATTTAATAAAGGAATTTGGCAATGTAGCAAGGTACAAATTTAACACCCAGAAATTAATGGCATTTTTATACACCAATAATCAACTCTTAGAAGGCAAAACTAAAAAAAAAAATCCCATTTACCACTGCAACAAAAAAATCAAGACACTTAGGAATAAACTTAACCAAGAAGGTAAAAGACCTGTGTTCAGAAAACTATAGAAATGAGATAGAGGAAGATATAAAAAAGTGGAATAATATACTGTGTTCATAGATTAGTAGAATTAACATCATTAAAATGTCCATACTACCCAAAGCAATCTATAGATTCAATGCAATCCCTATTAAAATACCAATGGTATATTTCACAAATCTAGAACAAATATGCCAAAAATTTATATGGAACTAAAAAAGGCCCCAAATAGTCACAGCAATCTTGAGAAAGAACAAAGTTGGAGACATCACAATACCTGATATCAAGTTATACAACAAAGCCATTTAATCAAAACAACCTGGTACTGGCACAAGAACTACCATATAGATCAATGGAACAGAACAGAAATCAACCCAAGCCATTATGTTAAACTAGAGGCCTGGTGCATGGCTTCGTGCACTGGTAGGGTCCCTTGGCCTGGCCTGCGGGATTGGGTGAAACCAGCCTGGTGCACGGATTCATCAAGGGCGTGTCTGGTCCATTTCGCCCAGTCCCCATCTGCTGGACTCCAGCAGTGTCTGCCCCCTGGTGGTCAGTGCACATCATAGCAACTGGCAGAATGGTCATACGAATGTCGCACACTTAGCATATTAGGCTTTTATTATATAGGATTAATATTTGACAAATGAGGCAAAAGCATACAATGGAGTAAAGATAGTCTCTTCAACAAATGGTGCTGGAAAAATTGGACAGGTACATGCAAAAAAAAAAAACAAAAAACACTGAAACTAGACCACCAATTTATACTATAACAAGAATAAACTCAAAATGGATATGAGACTTAAATGTAAATCATAAAACCATAAAAATCCTAGAAGAAAACATTGACAGAAAAATATCAGACATCTCACAGAGCAGAATTTTCACTGTTACATCACCTAGGGCAAGAGAATCAAAGGAAAAAATAAAGAAATGGTACTACACCAAAATAAAGTTTCTGCAAAAGAAACTGCCATGACCTGTGCAGCAGGTTCAGGATGACTTTCAGGAGGGCCGACAACACAATGAATACACTATACAAGAAATATGAATTTGGAAGGCATGCCGGGAGGGGGGAGACGGGCAGGTGGAAACCTCTTTCATGAAGAGGTACACTGAGTCCGGTCCCATCTGCTTTTACTCACTTTGTATACACATTTTCCCTTTAGCAATGCATACAGGCAGATTAAAGGTAAAGTTTGGTATACAATGTAAAGATTATCATTTAGGAATAAACTTAACCAAGTTTATTCCTAAATGATAATGCAGATTGATATAACCACTATGGCAAACAGTGTGGAGTTTCCTCAAAAAATTAATCAGGTCAAGAAATCGCATCGAGCCATTGCAATCACAGCAAGGCAGTCTTGTGCTAATATTCAGCCCTGCTGAATATCAAAGTCCATTGGCCTTCCAATGTCTCTTTTGCACTTTTATATTAATTGCTGTTTGCTTTAGCATCTGGCAGAAACCAGCATCAAAATTAAATTGAGAACCTACTCTATGGGAGAACATATTTGTCAATGATACATCTGGTAAAAGGTTAATTTCCAAAATACATAAAGTACTCATACAACTCAACAAAAGGCAAACAATCCAATTAAAAACGTGCAGAAGATCTGAATAGATAGTTCTCCAAAGAGGACATACAAATGGCCAAGAGACATATGAAAAAAATGCTCAGTATCACTAATAATCAAAGAGATGCAAATTAAAATGTCAATGAGGTACCACCTCACACCTGCCAGAATAGCTATCATCACTAAATCAACAAACAAGTGCTGGTGAGGATGTGGAAAAAAAAATGAACCCTAGTACACTGCTGGTGGGAATGCAGATTGATATAACCACTATGGCAAACAGTGTGGAGTTTCCTCAAAAAATTAAAAATGGAACTTCCATTAAACCCAGTGGTCCCACTTTTAGGAATATATCCTATGAATCCCAAAAAACAACACAGAGAAAATATATGAATCCTTTTTTTCATAGCAGCATTATTTACAAAATCTAAGATTTGGAAATTGCCCAAGTGCCCATCAGTAGATGAATGGATGAAAAAGTTGTAGTACGTTTACACCATGGAATACTATGCAGCTGTAAAAAATGGGAAGCTATTACCTTTTGAGACAGCATGGGGGCATCTGGAGAGTATTATGCTAAATGAAATAAGCCAATCAGAGAAAGATAAATATCACATGATCTCACTTATATGTGTAATACAATGAACAAAATAAACTGACAAAATAGATCCAGAAGCATGGAAGCATGCAACAGACTAATGAATCTCAGAAGGAAGTGTGTGTGTCGGGCGGGGGGAGATTAACCAAAGAACCCATGGACACACAATAAGTACACACACAAGAAGGCCTGAGGAGGGGATCAGAGAGAGGAGGAGGGGGTCAAAAGGGCAAAAAAGGGGGACATCTGTAATACTTTCAACAACAAAGATGATTAAAATAATTGATTAATTGATTAATTCGATAAAAAGTATTAAGGAATAAAAAAACAAAAAATAATAATAATGGAATTGACAATGGAAGCAGATTCACATATTTTTTTGCTACTATGGGCTTTTACTGGCACTTAGTGTCTTTAGACTTTTCAAACTACAGAAACTTCCTGTCTCGCATGGTGGCATGGAACCATAAAAATGACTGTGCAAGCTAAAACCGTGCAAAGGGATCTGAATAATCAGTGGGGGAAATTATAATTATTATAATTATTATTTGTCAAAACTTTTTAAACTCTCTTCCTGTTGGTTATAAGTGTTTAGAAAATGAAAAAAAATAGTAAAACTAATATTTATTTAGCACACCATAATTTAAAAATTAGAAACACTGAAAATTAAAATATTGTATTTCTTTGAAAAAAAACACAACCTATCAACAGGAGTTGAAACTGGCTTGCTTTCTTTTTCTCATAGCATAACTATGGTCTGAGCATACTTTCTCTGCCTTGGCAAATTGTCATACTCTTCCCTAAAATTGAGTCAGCTCCCAACACTTTTATCTTTTGTGCACTCAATGTTGTGAAATATCTCCAAAAGTTCCTTCAACGTGAAGAATTTTTGCTGGTGTCACCTCCTCTGGGACATCTTAATGCTTTGCATCTCAAATACTTTTCTCCTTTATGTTTATGAGCTCATCTTCAATAAGTTCCTCTGGCTGTATTTCTAGGGTGTCTTAGAGGCAGGGTCAACAATTCAATAGTCAGCTAATTTTTTTCTGTAATTCCATTTATAATTGATTCCCATTTCATTATCCGGCATTATCTTTATTGACCAATTCCTTGTTTCAATTATCTACTTTTGTAAAATGTCACTTTATGGCTAAGTGACAAAGAGGCAACATGATTGGTCACTTACAAAGTGCGCCTGCTATTTTCATAGTAATTTGTAGACTGAAGAGGCTGCAGCAAAGTTTGTACTTTATTCACAGTTCATACACCATGGTAACTGAAATTTGAACTGTGTTATTGGGGGACTAGTATAATTTAAATAAACCATGTTAACTGAAATTTATATATGTATACTAGGACCATGAAAAGTAATGACTGCCTGAATTGCAAAATATTCTGCTAGAAACCTTTTAGTGGGTTCTGAAATCTCATATGACATCTGTTACCATATTTTGGGTGAACTGTCAGATGGTAAACCAATTATCATGTCCTATCGGTATCTGCTTATAGTTGTAATCAGGAGAGTAGCTTATATTTGACAATTGAATTAGAATTATCTAATAAATCTTATTTTTTGACCCTCTGCCAAATAAATTTGACTTTGCCTGTAATGAAACAAGGTAATATTTTGCTTATATCTATAAGGTCAAAACTGGTGAAACACTAATCATCTTTCAAGACCCAATTCAAGTGTCACCTTCTCCATGACTCTTTCCCAGCCTCACCAGCCAGAGTTGGTCATACATCCCTCGAGGTCCTAGTGACCCCATCCAGACCTGTGCCATGGCTCTCCCCACACTGCACTTGGTCTCTCTGGGGCAGACAGGAAGCTCTTAAAGGACAAAATGTATTCTTGTTCATCTTTATATGCCTGTACCCAGCAAAGTGCCCAAGCATGTTAGATATACAACTGTTTCTTGAATATAGAAATATCTCAACATTTTTTAAAAGTCTTTGTATTTTTCCAGTAAACAAAAAGATGTCTCCCAGTATGGAAATCCTACCTAATAATAGAGTAATATGCAAATTGACCGTACCTTCACTACACCCACCAGCCACGCCCACCAGTCATGCCCACCAGGAAACCGTTGCAGGGACGCTGGGGTGCGGCCACGGAGGCTTTCCCGGCCTTGGGCACCAGCGGGGAGCCTGCAGGATCACAGGAAACCACTGGGGGTCGGCTCCTGCCATCCGTAGCAGGGAGGCTAGGGTGCAGCCGAGCCCAAGGCTGCCGCCAGGGGCCAAGCCCCGACCCTGAAAGAAGGCAGAAGGCGGTGGCCACAGCCAAGGCCTGGGTCCCCGGTGCCGGCAGAAAACTGGTGCAGCCAGCCAGGTGAATGAAGGTCTATTGCACGAATCTTCGTGCAAACAGGCTGCTAGGTTAATATAAAGGCCCTAAAGGAATAACCAGAAGATCCAGTTTGAAGTCCTAGCCTTTACACCCAGGAATGCCAGAACCCTCTTCCGGATGTTGGAGGGCATCTGGTGTGTGACGATCAGGATGAGCTGAAGGAAGCTCCATAGAGAGGATAACTCAAAACAACCTCTTATCTGCATATGGCCTCTGCTGACTCACACTGGCTTTTGTGTTTGCAACTTTCTACATCCATAATGGATAACACATGGGGTGAAACAGTTATGGAAAAAAACCTACCAGTCATATGGTTCCATGTATAAATCTGAGGAAAATGCCTTTTACATGAAATTGAGACAAACATCTGTCTTGCTCCTCTTGCAAAGTACAGAATGTTCTATATGGACTAATCAAAATTTATAGCCCTACTGTGTCACCTTGTACATTTCCTAACAACATGTCCTTCCCAGAGCTGATACTTGTTGGAAACTTGTCACTGACTGAATAGTGAATGTTTTCTATACTGTGTGAAATAAAATGTAAATATCACAGGGTACATTTAACTGAGCTCATGGGAAAACATGAAACAACATACATATATTCCATATGTGCTTTCTCTCACAAACATATAAATCTGTTTATATCTTATATTCCACATGTGCCTTTCTCTTACAAACATATACACAAACAGACATAAATCTGTTTATATCTTTCTTGCAATAAGAATCAAATGCAAGAAAAGATTTGGCTCAAGGATTTGGCACAAAAGATTGGCCAAGTTACACAAAGCTCATTTCATTAGACTGATTCTTTTATCTGAATATTTCCATAAATATTTTTAAAACTTCATTTGATGAAAGGGATTGTTGTCATTTTACAAAACTAAATAAATAAATAAACATGGAGAGGTGAGGGTCTTGATCCAGTTGCACAATGGAACTAAGAAAAAAAATAGCTCTCCTGAACCCCAAAATTTACTGTTGCAAAAGCAATGAGAGAGAATCACAAAGGGCTGCACTGTATCTTTAAGGATGTGTTGGAGTTCACCAGAAGTACATGTGTGTGACTGCACATACAGGCACATGAATGGAGATGGAGGAGGAGGTAGACACTCCCACACTGAGATGGCAGGCTCAGAAAAGTCATAGAGATGGCAGTGCATGATATGTGTGAGTGGGAGCACAGTCATCCAATCCGCAGTGTATGATAATGAGGTAGTGGCAGTATTTACAGCTGGGCAATGTTAATAGCATTGTGAAGATGCTCAAATGTCTCATCTCAGTCATCAAGTCAAGATTTGAATGAATAGACAATAGGACCAATGTCTCCAAAGTTTGAAACGGATGTTCTATTATGGCCTTGCTTCTTATTTGAAAGACTACCATTCTGCAGCAATAAAACATGCACTTTAGGGTTTGTTTTTGTTGGTGGTGTTTGGGGGGCAGGCCATTTTCTGTTTTTTCTGGCACAGGCTGTGGTTCTGATCTGCCCTGTTAGTCCTGCACTTGACACTCAGCTCACAACACAAGCCCAGAGGGACACCCTAGCAGAAACACAGGAATGTATCAATGAAAATAACTTTATACTGAATCCCTAACACCATGTTCTATCCAATGGTTCTTATAGATGAAGCAAAAAGGACCAAATGACTCATCTACCCCACAGATTTCCACTTACCAATGGATGATCTCAATGATCCTACCTAATAAAAGAGTAATATGCAAATTGACCCTAACTCCGCTACACCCACAAGCCACGCCCACAAGCCATGCCCACCAGCCAATCAGGAGCAAATATGCAAATAAAACCAACCAAGATGGCTACAGCCACAGAGAGCGGGAGGGAGGCTTGGGTTTCCCGGCAACAGAGGAAGCCAAGCTCTCCGCCTGCCTTTGCTGGCCTAATCCTCCACTCAAGGCTACAAAGTTTCAATTATAGAAAGTAAACAAATCCAAACAGATATGGCGGCAGCTACGGAGCTGGAAAGAGCAGAAGGCAAGGGTTTCCCCCGGCAATGGAAGAAGCAAAGCTTTCCGCACACCCTGGCTGGCCTAGGCCTCCACTTAAGGCTACAAAGTTTCAATTATAGAAGGTACACAAACCCTAAAAAAAATGGCTACTGGCCACGGAGCAAGCAGGAGGCTTGGCTCCGCTCCAGGCTACCAAGTTTCAATTGTAGAAGGTAAATAAATTCTAGATACCAGGGCCTCCTCTTGGGTTGCCAGGGGGCGTGGCTGGCCTGCAAACCACCACAGGCCCCTCGCCCAGGCCGCCCCACGCCCCAAGGGAACCCCCACCCTGATCCAGGACACCCTTCAGGGCAAACCAGCTGGCCCCCACCTGTGCACCAGGCCTCTATACTATCTAATAAAAGAGTAATATGCAGATTGACCATCACTCCAACACACAATATGGCTGCCCCCATGTGGTCAAAGATTCTGCCCCCATGTGAACACAAGATGGCCACCAAAAAATGGCCAGCATGGGAGGGCAGTTGGGAGGCACCAGGCCTGCAAGGGAGGGCAGTTGAGAGGGACCAGGCCTGCAAAGGAGGGCAGTTGGAGATGATCAACCCTGCAGGGGAGAGCAGTTAGGGGTGACCAGGCTGGCAGAGGAGGGAAGTTGGGGGCAGACTGGCAGGGGAGCAGTTAAGCATCAATCAGGCTGGCAGCGGAGTGGTTAGGGGGTGATCAGGCTGGCAGGCAGAAGCGGTTAGGGGCAATCAGGAAGGCAGGCAGGCGAGCGGTTGGGAGCTAGCAGTCCTGGATTGTGAGAGGGATCACAATCACGTTTAAACGGGCAGTCGGACATCTCTCGAGACAGTCAGACATCCCTAAAGGGGCAGTCAGACATCCCTCAAGGGGTCCCAGATTGGAGAGGGTGCAGGCTGGGCTGAGGGACACCCTGCCACCCCCCACCCCCGTGTACGAATTTCGTGCACCAGGCCTCTAGTCAATAATAAAAGATTAAGGGGAAAAATTTAAATGGTGATAATATAATTATTACACTAAGGCAAGACAATGAAAAAACACACATCCTTTTCCTAGCTGGGTAGCTCAGTTGGTTGGAGTGTTGTCTCCTACACCAAAAGGTTGTGGGTTCCATTCTGGGTCAGGGCACATATTTAGGTTTTGGGTTCCATCCCCAGTGCGGGCTTATACAGGAGGCAACCAATAAATATTTCTCTACATCAATGTTCTCTCCTCTCTGTCTCTCTTTCTCCCTCCCTTCCTTCCTCTCTCTCTAAAATCAATAAACATATCCTTGGGTGAGGAATTAAAAAAATATGTTCTTGCCCAGCCAGTGTGGCTCAATGGTGGAGCATTGACCTATGAACCAGGAGATCATGGTTCAATTCCCGATCAGGGCACATGCCCAAGTTGTGGGCTTGGTTCCTGCTCGGGGCCATGCAGAAGGCAGCTGGTCAATGATTCTCTCTCATCATTAATGTTTATATCTCTCTCTTTCTCTCCCTTCCTCTAAAATCTTTAAATACAGTCATTAACAAAAGAAGAGCAACAATTGAAATTATCAATGACCAATCAATTCAAAACATCATTGATAATAATACACCTATAACAAGGCATCCTTCCCAAAAAGTTGGAAAATTCAATTCTTTGTGGGTAGGTCCAGTGAGAGCTTTGCAAAATGTCAAATGTTCCATGGCAGTAAAAATTTGTATATATTAGTGTCTTGAGTAGTAAATATCAGTAGTCCTTAATAACCTGATTTAAAGTATTATGAGTAAAACAGACCTGAGACATAGTTAAAAACAGAAGAATTCTTGGTATATAATGCTTGCTGATAAGATCAAAGGAAAAGACTTGCAACTCCATATTCGCCCATCAGGAAGACCAGCCCAAACTTGAACACTGCCCTTTAACCAACTCAGGCAAAGCCTCCAACTACAGCCACTCACTGATCTGAATATTCCAGGGTCATGGTGACTAGCTCTCAACATGGGATTTCAGGCCAACCTGGGAAGAAAAGGCCTTGAATTGACCTCGGGTACTCAATTTAAATCCCAGGCTGTTTTTGGCCTTGTGTCCATACTGAGCTATTCGTGGCTTTCCCATAGTATCTTCCTGAAGAGGCAGCCGAGGCCCCATAAGCCCACAGCGCCATATTCACCAGGCATAAACTGAACACGTGTGTGGAAGTTAGAAAGTTGTCAAGGATTTTTTTCTTTATAAGACAGGTGACACTTAAATGTCCTTAAAAAAATGGATGCCTTTCCTTCTATAGAAGTGGGGACTGGAGAATCCTCAGATATTTTTCAGGCTTCTAACATCACTGGTGACCATTTCAGTTAAGTATGTAATTTGTCATAGTATCTGATCATCAGTACTAAGCAACATCTCATTTTTCGCTATTTGTTGTTTTCAAATCAACTCCTTGTTATGAAAAGTTCATCTAGATGACCAGAAACTAATCAAAGTGCAATTCATTCCACTGAAGCCATGGAGAGAACACGAAAATAACACAGGGAGAAATGGCCGCACCATCTTCCTCAGGAGACAGAGCTAATGATAGCGCTGACAGCACTGGTCATAATTACACCAACGATGTGCTACATGCTTTGTAATGTTCTCAAAACCAAATAGGGCTCCTTGATAACCCCGAGCTTCTGTCTGAGAATTTGTTCTTGCAGCTTCTCATGTGGGGGTGGGAGTGGCTGGGGAGCTCTATGTATAGGAAGGTAATTAAGAGCCTGGACACTAGAGGCAAATAGCCTAGGTTTAAATTCTTCTGCACTATGTGATCAAGGCCAAGGTATTTAACCCATTTGTGCCTCACATTCTTCAACTCTAAAATAAAAGTACATACATGGGGTTAATGTGAGGATTAAATAAATGTTGAAATGATTAAAATGCCTGAAGCAGGGCTTGACATGTAGTAGTAACATTAACTGTGGTGATGATAATAATGACCACACAACAGTTAAGGTCCCTGTCACCAAGTACTTCTATGTATCTACCTAATTAATCTTCTCCAGACCAAACAGGCAGACCATGATGGAAGTATGCAAATGACGATGAAGGATCACTCCCACTCCCACACTGAGCAGTTCAGCATAAAAGGAATGGGGGTAGTCATTTTCACCACACAGAGGAAAGGAGGCTTACACAGAAATGTGGGAATCAGAAAACACCATAGCGCACAATGGTTTTCTCCCTTTCTCTTTCTCTCTCTCTCTCTCTCTCTCTCTCTCTCTCTCTCTCTCTCTCTCTCTCTCTCTCTCTCTCTCTCTCTCTCCCATCTTTTCCCCCTCAGAATTATCTCCTCAATACCCTCCCATTCCTGTATCTCTACCCTGGGAACCTCCAACCCTCCCCACAAGATGGGGGTTATCAATCTCTAGACCTCGAGCTTTATTAGGAAGCAACTGAAGGCTCACCTCTCTGTCAAATCCAAAGGCAAAGGAGTAGACACCGGTCCTGCAGGCACGCTCATTCCTGTCCAGCCTCCCACTGAAAGAGATGCTATCTTCCTGGAGATAACCCTCACCACTTTCTCCCAGCCCATATTAGGAAAGGATATCTTCCCATGAACATGACTTTGACCCTGATCTGTTGCTGATGAACACTGGCTGGGGATGACTCACCCAGCCCTCTCAGATGTGCATGTGTGCACATGGGTGTGTGTGTGTGTGTGCATGTGTAGGTGTGTGTGGGGGCGGGGGAGACAGTTCATCCTCAGTTCATGTTGCCTCATGGTCAATTTCCACAACCTTATATCCCAGAGGAGGAAATGGAGGCTTAGAGAAAGTAAGTTACACAAGGTCACAAAACTTATTGTAACCCAAGTAAGCCTGAGGCTAACCCTTTGTTCTCTCCACCACAATGTGTGCCTTCCCCTGCCTGCTAATTGAAGGTAAAAGCAAAACCCATCAACTCTGACAAAAATGCTTAAACTCTGCTTCTATAAAGCATGATTACCCCCAAAAGTTGGTTTACCTTTACAGACACAGGATCTACTCACTTAAGATAGAGCAGAAAAAAAAGACATGGAGAAGGGTCCAAGCTTTGGGAATCTTCCAGCAGCTTTTCAGATCTCTCAGCCAAACACTGTGAGTCCTGATCTGCATTGTTCTTTTTCAACGTGGTTACACCAAAATATTTGTTCCTCACTTCATTCTGAGAAGACCAATTTGTCCACTTCAACACAACTTCTCTTTCCCAAGATTTATCTGTATTTCTGGTCTTATGAGTCAAGCCTTAGGGCTCCTGCACCCTAAAAATGGCCACGTTCTTCCAACTGCCTGTCCACACCGAGGGTTTGGCGAAAGCATGCAGTAGTGAGAGGAATGTCCCCTTATAACCTCAAGCTCCCTTCTTGGCTCTGAAATAAACTTCGTTCCAGCCAGGAACTACTTTTTTTTTTCTTTTCCTTTCTTTTATAAATTTATTTTTAAATTTACATACAGTGAAATTAATACTTTTTTGTATACCGTTCTGTGAATTTTGACAGATGCTAGAATCATGTAATCACCACCAAAATCTAGATGCAAACAGTCCCTTTGCACCTAAAAAACTCTCTGGTGATGCCCATTTTTTATCAAATCCTCGCCTCACTTTTTTTTTTAATCCTCACTCAAGAATATGTTTTTATTGATTTTAGAAAGAGAGGAAGGAGAGGAAGTGAGAGAGAGAGAGAGAAACATCTATGTGAGAGAGAAACATCAATCAGTTGCCTCCCATACATGCCCCAACCAGCAATCAAACTCAAAACCTGGGTATGTGCCCTGACTGGGAATCAAACCCATAACCCTTAAGTGCAAGGGAGGATGCTCTAACCAACTGAGCCACACCAGCCAGGGCCTCTCCTCACACTTAATACCTGACAACTACCAACTGTTCTCTCTCCCTATTATTTTACCTGTTCCAGATGTCACATAAATGGAATCATACCTTATGAATCTTTGGTCTGGATTCTTTAACTTAACACAAAGCAGTTGAGATTCAGCCAAGCCTTTTTGTATATGAATAGTTAGTTCATCTTTTTATTGCTGAGTACTATTCCATTGTGTGGATGCCCCATAGTTTGTTTATCCATTCTCAAGTTGAAGAACATTAGAGTGGTTTGTACTTTTATATCATTATGAATAAAATTTCTATCAATATATTCATACAGGTTTAATATAAACCTGTTTTCCTTTCTCTTGTGCACACACCTAGGAGTGGGATTGATGGTCACATGGTAAGTATATGTTCTATTTTATAAGAAACTGCCGAACTTTTTTCAGAGTGGTTGCATCTTTTGCATTTCTATCAGTAATGTGTAAGCATTCTATTTGCTCCACATCCTCACTAATACTTGGTATTATCAGGTGATTGCTGTGTTTTTCACACTCCTCTCCTCCCCTCTCCTCTCCTCCTCTCTCCTCTCCTCCCTTTCCCTCCCCTCCCCTCCACTCCTCTCCTCTCTTCTCCTCTCATCTCCTCTCCTCCCCTCCCCTCTTCTCCTCTCCTCTTCTCTCTTCTCATCTTCTCTCCTCCCCTCCCCTCTTCTCCTCTCCTCCCCTCTCCTCTCTTCCCCTACCCTCTTCTCTCCTCTCTTTTCTCTTTTTCTCTTCTCCCCTCCTCTCCTCTTCTCTCTTCTCCTCTTCTCCCCTCTCCTCCCCTCCCCTCCCCTTTCCACCCCTCTCCTCTCCTCTCCTCTCCTCTCCTCTCCTCTCCTCTCCTCTCCTCTCCTCTCCTCTCCTCTCCTCTCCTCTCCCAACTCTCACCAGAGAGCAGATCCAATTATTAAGCTGCCCATACAAAGACACTTTTGTGAAACAGGGTGGAACTCCATGGACCCACATGGAGGCCATAGGTTTTGCAAGCTTGTGGCAGTTCACGGGGCAAGGAAGAGCAGAGCTATCTGTCTGGCTTCAGCCAAAAAGAGCCACCATAGGCCATGAAACTCAGAAAAGATCTAGGTTTGAAGCCCTCCCAGCATATGAGGTTAGTGATATTCCTCTACACATCTTTATATCTCTATACCTAACACCATGCCTTATGCTCAACATACACCTAAATAAATGTCTTTATTTTTTTCTCTGGGCTTTCATATATTCCTCAGAGCAGGTGGGCAGCCCTGTTCATAAGAGCTACAAAAGTGGGCAATTCCAGCTGCAGGATGGTCAGTAAGTCCTCAGGTACACTCTGTGTCCTGCTGCAGCCAAGGCAGAGAAGCCCGTAATATATGACAAAATTGTAGTTTTTTTAAAATTGTGGTTTTAAACTTTTGCAAAGTTAGAAACATTGGAGGATCTTGTAGAAGTTCTGGGCTATTGCTAGAAAAACGAAGAAATCATATAAAAAGAAAGAATCCTTGGGAACCACTGCTTCTAAAAGACTCATGCTTCTAAAAGGCAGGAGGTCATTCCTACCTGGGTCCTACTCTTCTGGGCTGAGGAAAGAGACCTGGAGACTGTGTGCTAGTTAAATCATGGGGGGAAAACACTTAAATGCTTTTATCAATTGTATTAACTTGCTAGGACTGCCCATAGAAGGGCACTAACGGGTCACAGAATTAAAAAGGTCAACCTTTCAATTGCAACAATAGGTGAATTTATTCACCACTGACTCTCAGCACTGGGCCACTTAATCCCCACTGGTAGGATCAAACCTACCCTCCACTCTCAGTTCAAACATATTCTAAAGGGAAAATGAGAAGTTCAAGAGTTCACCAGTTCAGCACAAGTCGATCTTGTTATAAATTCTGTTTTTGCCTTGAATTATGGACTTCCTATAACTAGCTTGTTGCTTGGTCCCACAGTTCCTCTGTGACTCAACCTTTTCCTCGCACCCTAATCATTGAGTCCCTGTCATAAAAAAATGTAAAAGGCCTCCTGTAAATTTTAATAGCCAATTTTTCTAGCTTATGGATTAAGAGAAGTGTTTTGGCCATGTTTCCTTCTATAGAAAGTTCTAATGCTGAATGGTTGCCAGGAGACAGTTTCTGAAGCATTATGGGTTGCATCATGAAGTGATAGCCAACTCTGCCTATGCAAAGTCCCAATATTTTTTACATCAGGAAGAGCTGAGCACATTCATAAAGAACATTGGCCCGTGTCACGTTCAGCTCAAGGTTCCTAAAGGAGCTGAAGTTGTATGAAGGAGAGGTTCTAATATACCGTCATCTCTTTCTTCTCAAAGAGTATTTGAATGAAAGATTGATGTAATTCCTGGAAGGCAAGACTGAGAAGCACTGTAAAATGACATCATAACTTTAAAAAATGCCATGTGGCCCTAAATAATCGAAGCTAAGAAATTTGCTAAATCAATTACAAACAAGCCAATGAAAGAAATGAAAATAAATAACTCGGTTGCCAGATAAACACCTGGAACTTGGAGCCACAAAATAAGTTGTCCATCAAGAAATAGTCCTTGCTTTCCGTATATGAAGACTTCCTTCTGAGGAACCACCAGTTCTGAAATCCTTCTTATCTCTGAAATAGTCCTTCTTTTTTCAATATTATTATTGTAAGTCTTTGAAAAATACTAAAGAAATATGGGGGCAGGGTGAAGTCAAAGGGAGAGAGGTTAGGTATCATGCTTATGACGAGACATGTTCAAGTCACAAAGAAGGCTTCTCAGACCTTAAATTCTCTCTGATAACCTCTCCAGGAACCACACTGTCACAAGATTGGCCTATCAGAGTATTGATAATTAAGTAAGAACACATGTTGGAGATTTATTTATTTCACCCCCCAAAAATCATATCTGGCTCCAATAGAAATGACTAATATGTTCTTTCCTGCAGAGTTCATACAGATTTTAAGACTAAGAGAAATGCTAACGAATAAAATCTGGGCTATTGCAGAAGGACTTGGCTCATTTCCATAGGCATGCTAGAATGGTGCCATATGGAATTCAAACACAGCTCTGCATTTTGGGGGTTTATATGGGGTCCTGCTCTTACTCTCAGTTTCTTAGGAACTCTAATCCTGCATAGAAACCATTTCCAAATTCACCTTTAAACAATGCTAGCAAGTACAATTAAAATGAGGTTTGGACTCGGAGTGGTACATATCCTTAGTCTCCACCTTTTCCACAGAGGCTACTTACATGGAAGCCAAGTTTTGTTTCCCTAGAGGTAGTCCCTTTTGTTTTGTGCAAGTGCCACACTGATGACTGCCTGTGGTGTGAGACACTAAGTGTAGTACACCACCGTGATGAATGAGCCCTGTATCTCAAAGGTTTCCGGGAAATAAATGTGAATGCAGCCCTGAAAAAGCAATGTTTAGGAGTTCATTATATTGCAATGACTTGCAGATAATAAAATGTATTTTTAAGAATGCATTAGTTATCTGTGGTCCTCTGCATATTGTTATCTGCAGCCCAACCAATCTCTCAAAAGTCCCAGTGATTTACAGCAGTGATTCTTAAAGTTAGCTGCACATAAAAACCATCTAGAGAAGTTTTTTTTAAAATTTGAGTGCCCTGAACACAGCCTAGACCAATTAAAACAGAATATGTAGGACCTCAGCATCAATATTTTTCTTAACTTCCTAGATAATTTCACTGCACAGTTAAGCTGGAGAACCAGATCCAGAAGCCAATAAGATTTAAGAGGGTTGCTCAATCACATTGCGAGTGGCCTCAAGGCATGGCTGCTCTCTCAGAGATAACACCAGAAATAATCTTCTCCCTGGTTACAGATTCTCAGGGGCTGAGTGCCCCAAGATCTGGACAACCCATCCACTCTCCTGGGCCACACAGTTTAGGTGAAGCCCAACTACACAAGAGGACAATGGAGAGAAGAAGGTAGGTCTGCTAGCTGAGTATGCAGACACCTGAGGGACTTAGTACTTATCCTCCACAACAGCTCCAGGACATTGTGGCATCTTCTTCCCCATTCAAAGTTGCCTTTACTACTCATCGTAGCCCAACTTTACACATATAAACAATATTTAAATAGGGTTTGGGGCCACTGACCGAGAGAGTCCTACCCTAAGACATAAATCCTCTTACAGCCAAGCCAACTAAATAAATTTAAAAGAAATTGTTCCTAAGAAGACAAGTCTTATATTTGTCATGCTTTCAAATTGCTTGAGCAATGAAAAGATAAGCAAAACGAATCTAGACTCCCTTTCCTTAGTGAGCTAAAAATAGCTTTTAAATTATTTTTTAATAATGATGAAGCACCAAGCTGCATAAAGTGCTAACTAGTGTTGTGGCTGATTTGTAGCTAGGTAGAGCACCAGGAGAACAAAGGCCAAGCCCTAATCTTATTTTGTTCTATTTCAAGGCCACAGTCTAGGCCCTAACCCCTGGCTACCTGTTCAGCAAAAGGACAAAGTGAACACACAGAGTCTCAGCCCTCTAGAACTTAGTTAAGTCATTAAACATAGCAGCTGTCCAGGTAAATAAAAATCCTTGTATTTTAAAATAATGCACAAAATACAAGGAGAAAGCTGAGAATAAGGGCCCATGATTTGGGGGAGGAGATGGGGATGGGAAAATATACATTTTCAGCCACCAAATCTACTAGCTTGTATACATCCTTCTCATTTTTCCAGTAGGAAAGGTGTCCCACTTATGGGGCTAAGTCCTTCACAGGTAATCTGGAACTTCCCCTCTTTCTCCCAGGGGACTTCCCCTGTCAGTCATCCCTCTCATAGCTTAACTTCTCCCTAACTGCTCCTCAGTAGCATCTAAACACGTTCAAGCCTCTCCTAACTTAACAAATTAAGTAAATATTTTTAAAAGTATAAAAGAACTCCAAGTCTGCTCTTTCCCCTGTGCCCTCCTAACTACTGCACTATCTCACCACTCTCACATGTTCATCTATCTGTTCCTCTCACACTCATCCCTCAGCCCACTGAAATCTGGCTTCCTTCACTACTACGCCACTTAAACTGTTATTGCCAAGACAAACAATACCCCCCTTTTGTAAAATCCAAAGGAAACTTTCAGTCTCTATCTCCCTTGATCTCTAACTTGCACTAGACACATTTGGACCACTACCTCCTTGAAATCTCTGCTCCCCACTCTCCAGCACCTTCTTTTCCCTTCTCCTACTTCTCTGGTTGTTCCTTCTTATCTCCTTTGTCTGTTTCTCTTCCCTTGCCCATCTTCAATGTGTTACATTCCTCAGAGATCTGCCCTTGGTCTGATTCTAACTCCATACCCTCTTAGTGAGTAAATCCTCAGGGCTTAAAATCATCACCTGTATGGTCATAACCTCCAAATCCACATTTGCAGTCTTGATACTTTTGCATAGTTTTAGGTCTGGATACCCCCTCTGTATACTCAACATTCCTACTTTGACCATAGACATCTCAAACTCAACATGTTTAAAATAAAATCCACTCTTTCCCCAAAATCTTCTCTTCTTCTTATGCCTCTTGTCTCAGTAAATGAAACTGCCACATAGAGGGTTACTTTGCTTAGAAAAATTGGCATCATCCTTGTCTTCTTTCTTTTCTTCAGTCTGTCTATCCAATAAATTACCAAGTCCTATCGACTCTATCTGCTAAACAATGGCTTCAATCAGTACTTCTTTCTATTTCTGCTGCCAAAGTTGAGCCCACTATCATCTCTTGCACTGATCACAGCAACGAATCCCAAATATCCTCCCAGCTTCCATACCTAAGCCCCTCCAGCCCATACTCTACATTGTCACCAGACTGATCTTTCTAGAATGAAATGCTGACCTTCCTCACATATTACACACACTTAACCTCTTTCGTAGCTTCCCCAGTCCCTCAGAATATAATCCAAACTCTCCACGATGGCTTTTAGGACCTTCCAGATCTTATAACCTGGCCCCATCTCCCTCCATAGCCTCTACCATGGCCACTTTTCCCTTGTACTCAGGCCCCATCCACATTAAATCATTCTAAGATCCCAAATTATGTTTTTCCTTCTCTCTCTGCAAATCTAGACACAGTGCCCTTCCTTGGTGCTCCCACGGTGCCCTGTCCTTCCCTAGAACTTTGTACCTGTTTCTTAACTCACGGACTATAGTCTCCATAAAGGAAAATAAATTTCTTTGTCTTGTTCATCATTGTACTCCCAGCACTTCAACAGTGCCAGGAATGTAGTGCCTGTATTTTGCTTGATCAATTGGCTGATTGATTAAATAATGAAACAAAGCTCAATATATCAATAGCTAAAAGAAATGACAAGTCAAATTTGTAAAGTTTGTTCCAGACAGGAGTGGGGGTTTTTCCCCAAGATATTGCTTGAGGCTCCTTTTCATAATTATGAGATGTCAAGCATTGTACTAAAGGTTCTAAGAAACTGGTGACTGATATTTTAGCATAGAGACTTTTTAAAATCGTTATCATGTAGTTGTTTTGTTTGTTTAAATCTTTGTTGTTGAAAGTATTACACATACCCCCTTTTTCTCCCATTGACCCCTTATAGCCTCCCCCTGCCCCCCACCCTATTGTCTGTGACCATGGGTTATGTATATATGCACATGAGTTATTTGGTTGATCTCTTTCCACCCCCTGCCTTCCCTCTGAGATTCAACAGTCTGTTCCATGCTTCAGTGTCTGGATCTATTTTGTTCATAGAGACTTCATGAGGGAAGAGAATGTATCTTTCCTCACTGTGCCAAAGGTCTGCCATAAACTCTATTTGGAAGCAACATGAATGCTTCAGTGGCAGATAAGTATTCCAAGAGTTTGAGAAAAAATATTTCCTTCTCTCCCAGATATCTCAAACTAGGATTCAGAATAATTTCTGTCTTCAGATCTAAGACATTAGTGAGAGAACTAGAAGCAATTGGTCATCTTTTGATTGTACCAGCTACCAACTGATAAATAGAAAGGAGAAGCTTAGGACTGTCTCTGAGGGTAACAGCACAGAACAGAGTTAAGGCATTCCCAGAGTATGGAGGCTTGTGGACTAACTCAAAGACATGTAGACTTGGCCTAGACTCAGAATCAAATTATTTATCAAAAGTCAAAAGTTGAGGTTTACAAGGAATGTATGTGTATCTGTACATGCGAGAATGTGTGTGAACGTGTATGAGTATGTGTGTGTAAATTATTGAAGTCTAAAAAGCAAGCTGAGATTCCCTTGTGGACAAAAGGGGCCACATGCTAACCTGACAAGCTCAGGGAAGGCCTGCATGGCAGTCTTGAAAACTCAAAGGCCTAAAGTAATCACAAAGGATGGTCTGAAACTAAAACTTTAACTAAAAGCAATTATGGTGGGTAGTCACGTCTGAGGCAAGTATCTTCCCTAAAAGATCAATGTTTACCTTAATTGAGCCTTTTGTCTTTTTGCATCTATGATAACATATTTTTAAATGTGAGGGTAACTTGTAATTCCCTTTTTTCTGGACCCCTCAGGGCACAACCAAATGCCCTGGACACCAGGACAGATACCACGAATTCATTTATTGTTATTGTTATCATGTTAATTGTTGACTGTAACTATCAATTACCCACCTCAGTAAAAGAAATATGTCTATCATTTTACTTTTTATCCAATCCCAGAGGTTCCCTCCCACTGCTCCCTTGCTTTCTCCCCCCTGTCTAATCTATCACCAATGGATTTCATGTAACCCATTTATGTCTCTTCCTTTGATTCTAATGTATAAAACAAGGTGAAAAACTGCCCTTCTCTGGAGCATTATCCCAATCCGTTGAGATTCTGCTTCCCGGCAATTGTCGACAGTTTGACTCAAATAAACTCACAACAATTCTTTACAAGTTTGAATGTTTTTACAGTAACACCCTACATATACAATCAGCTTATAACTACTTCAGTCTCTGCACTAGGACCATCACTACACACATACACACACACACACACACCCCATATATATCTATGCAAAACTTACTGAGACCCTTTATTTACTTAACTTTTAGCTTACATTATCTCTAATGCTCACAACTGCCCTGAAAACTTGATAGTATGTCCTCCATTATACAGAAGGTTAATCTGAGCCCTGAGGGTCTAATTCCTTCAACAAGTAAAAAAAAAAAAAGGAAGTTAAGACTTGAACTTCGGTCTGTCCAATTCCATAGCCTGACCTCCTTCTGCTATACCTCTCTCTCCCCGAAGTCTTAGTACTAGTTACAAGAAATGTCGGAGGAGTGATTCAGATTTACGATAACCCACCCTGATAAAAATACTTCAGTGATTATTTTTGAGATGTCAGAGCAGAAAATGTACAGATTTCACAGGATGAAGAACCTGCCAAGCTGTGATTGCATAATCACAGCACTGCAAGGAACCAAGGAGGCCAAATGTGTGTTGGAAAAACTACAGATGTCATCTGGGAATGCTCAGAGCTTTGTGTTTTCAAGCTGAGACAGTCTCGCTTCCACCGGAACTGCAGCCTTATAAGGCAAAAGGGAGGCCATGAGTTCTCAGCTGAATCAACCTGACACACTGCTCCCTGAGCTCACTGGGATTCCACTGGCTGAGCGTCAGCCCCGTCATGGAAAGAACACCAGCTCCAGGAGGACAGGGTTAGTCCCCATCCTGAACTGGGTCACAAACACCCACCTTGTCATAAAGCTGCCATGAGTCTTGCAGTAGGAAGTCCGGGGGAGCGGGGGGACACACTAGGGTCAGGAGTGGAGCTATTTAGGCTCCCCAGAGCAATTAGTCACAAGCCTTATCCCTTCATCTCCATTTACAGCCATTTATTTGGGAGCAACAAGCTCTAAGAGTGAAAAACAAAGTCCTTCCACCCCCAACATGTGCTCTGAAGTTCACAGGAAGATTTCTCCTCATTTGCTTGCAAACAGCTGTGTCTTCCCACGGACAAATCAGACAATAAATGTTCCACAGAAGGAGAGGGGAGGGCTCCAGGAATGAAATCAGCTCTTTATTATTTGACTTGCTTCATTAGACTTTGTCCCATAATACCAAAACTCTAGGAGGAAAAAAAAAAAAAAAAGCAGAGATGAGCCACACAAATCTGTACAAGGAGGACCTCTTGGTTCTGAGAAGTCACTTTAACCAATGGTTGAAAAATAATGAAAAGGTCTGAGACCGCCAAGTCCAGCACACAAGAATGCTTCAGAAAATGGAATGTTGGCACTGTCACCAAGTCACTTTCTTCCCAGGTATTGATTACTCTCTACAGATTATGGAAAATATTTGTCTGTTATTTCAACTCAGCTAGTAAGTATAGCAGAGCTACAGTGAAGCATGTGTTCATAATTACCCCCACACACACACACCGAAGTAAATTATTGATATAGAAATGTTAAGGTGTTAGGAAGAGGATGAGTAAATTTTCATAAGGAGCCCAAACAGCTGTATGAGAGGAGAGAGAGAGCAAGCCCAAGACCTTGAGATTCTCCTTAGTGGGAACTCATCAGCATGGACTTGGGTGACCCTAACCAAGAACCAGGACAAGCAGATGATACCATCCCCTTTAAGAGAAAATATCATGATAGAAAGAGATTGGGCCAGTGGGCAGGCCTGCACACAAAGATGGACATCTGAGAGTGGGTAGTGGTTCTGGTTCTTGAAGGCTATATCTCAGAACTGGTACCCAGCCTTACTGAGCACAGCTGTGTCCTAGGGGAGTGGGCTGTAGGGGAATCTAAGAGGACACAGACCAACTTTTGGGTGCATTTCTGGTTCAGGAAATGTCAGAGAACCACTGTGGCTAGAGTAGCTACTGGGAGAAAGGACTCTACCCTTCTATTATCCTGTCTGTGTGAACACTTAATTTGCATTTTCCTAAGTGAAAGGTTTGACACCAGCTCTCCCAGTTGGCAGCCTGACAGCTAATGGCAAAGTAACCAGCTTTAGGAGATGGTTACTACACCATCTAGCTTCCTAGATTGTGGAAGCCCTGAGATTGTGCCTCACAAACCTCCTTCTGCATAGAACAGAATTAACCAAGGGCCCCAACTGCTTCACTTTTAAGTCTATTGATGTGTTTGCACCAGGACCCCACTTTCCAAGGGCTGCTCCCTGCCAGTGCTAGGTTGTAGTGGGAGTACTCCATTCTGGGAGACACAGCATTCCTTAGGTAGCTGAGCCAGCACAAGGACTTCCCAGTGGCTTTGCTAAAGCTTCCTCAGTCTGCCTGGCAGTCCAGCCTGATTTCATCCAACCTTCTCTCCCACTCCCTTCACTCAGGCAGGCTCACATCATGATCTGCTAAGCCAGCCTTCTCCTTGCAACTTTTAACACTATTTTGGTGTCTGCTCTGGGAGGACAAGACTAAAACAAGAATGGACATTTAAATTGTATCTTCAGGAACAAAGCAGAAAAGGCTAGGATTGTCCCCTGAATATAAATGAGCACCCTGGAGACGTCTTAAGATTACAATAAGCATGGAAGCCAGGGAATATAATATAGAAGCTCAAGTTAATTAATTATGTCTCTGACTTCTTTTTGTGTGCAACACTTTCAAAAAATAAATATCCATTATGCAAGTTGAGGCCAGAAGAGAACCATCAAGCAAAAGGCCCGTTCTTATTCCCATAACAGGAGGGAAAGCAGGAGCAGGTGATGTGTACCTGGGAGCAGCCAATGTTGCCTTGGCCGTGGTGACCTCCCACGTGAACATTGATAGTATCTCATTGTGACCTGCAAGCAATTCCTGGTTTCCATATGTGGAGAGAGTTAAGGAATTTCCTCCAGATCCCATTGGCTGGACCCTACATCACCAAAGCCCTGATAAAGCTCTCTACAGTCTTCATCAAGAAAAACTGTGACTCACTAAACCCATAGATATTTATGTTGTTCCTGCTGCAAATAGCCTCCTTTCCTCCTGGGTCATAACTGAGCCCATAAATAGATTCTAAGCTTCTACCCATTCGCCAAAAATAAACTGTCAGTATTTTCACAAATCTCAACAAGACACACCAATAGCTTTATTTGGGTCATTTTATTTTTGCCTTCTTCCCATCTCCTGCTTTATTTGAATCTCAGTCTAACCCGGAGGCCATATGTTAATAAAAGATCCACACCTATGTAGCCATGGTTTCCTAAGTCTGGAGTAACCAGGATTCTCTGACTGTTACCAGTAAACTTTGGAGGTTGTTATTTTGCTTTTTCATGAGCAGACGCTGTGATTCACCAGTTTCATTTCTTGCACTGATATAAAAATCTGTGTCAGTGAACTTTGTGATAACAAGATGGTTGTCCACAGGGTGTTGTCTATGGGGTGATGAATGGTTTTGCATAACAGTCTTCTAAATTGAGAGCTGAGGGCATAACCCCCTGAAGGCAGTAATAGTCTTGATTAACTCAATCCATATAGAATTCCACATAGCACCATATATAATACTAGAGGCCCAGCGCACGATTCAATCGTGCGGGTAGGGTCCCTAGGCCTAGCCTCCTGCGATCAGGGCCATCTTCTGCCTGTTCGCCAGTCCCCAGGCCCAATGCTGCCTCCGCCACCGCCACTGAGCTGCCAGGCTGTTGGGATCACCAGCTCATCCCCAGCCGCTGCTGCTGCTGCTGGGGCTTGAGGCGCTGACGAAGGGGAGCACGGCAGGGGATCCGGGTGCGGACAACCGGCTCCCCGCCTCCGATGGCAGCGGAGCAGGGCAGGGGATTCGGGTGCGGACAACCGGCTCCCCGCCTCCAATGGCAGCGGAGCTGGGTGTCCAGGGTGTCCTAGGCAGCCCCCCTCAGCGGCCGCCAATCCAGCCGTTGAGAGGCAGGGGGGCGGGGCGGGAGTCCCGCACCTCTCAATGGCCGGATATGCCACCCCGAGTCCCGCCCCCCAGCCTCCCACCGCCCAATCGTGGGCGTAGCGGAGTGATGGTTATTTGCATATTGCCTTTTTATTATGAAGGACAAGCTTTATTATGACAGTTTGTAATAACTAACTCACCACAGTTTGGAAGTAATATTTCTATCCTTTTTTTTCATCAACTAATGGGGCAATTTTTGATATACAAGTTGGGATTCACATCTGATAAAGATTTTATGTGCATTGGTAGCTTCATTCTGCCCAATTCTCTGCTGCTGATAGTCAACTAAGTGATCAAGTTCAAAGCCTGAGAAACTTAAGCATTATCACACATGAATGTGGGCACTTCATTTAATTCAAGAATAGAAACCTGTCCTTGAAGTCCCAATCCCTACCAGCTCTGAGAGATGTTTGAGGAAGCTGCAACAGCCTTGCCTACAAATAGAAGAGATCTATTTCTCCTGCTTCCACACTTGTGGATTTTGATTGACCAAGTCTTCTTAGGTGTGCACTCACTATGTGTGTGATAAGGGCTTACAGAGTGGCCAGGCACTGATCAGAAATCCTTCTAGTTTAAAAGATGGAATACATTCAACAAGTAAATACAAATATAGGTAATATATAATTACTAGAGGCCTGATGCATGAAATTCGTGCAAGGGCCTTGGCCCCAGCCCCCGCCCGCCTCTACTGCAGCCCCCACCCACCACCACTGAGGCTGGGGGGCCTCTGCCGCCTCTGCCTGGGCCCCCACCCAAAGCGGCTTTGTCTAGAAGGAAGGACATCTGGAAGGACATCCAGTCTAATTAGCATATTATGCTTTTATTATTATAAATAATTATTTTAACAATTATAATTATATTATTAATAATTAAATATTATCTATATTAATAAAAGCCTAAGTGTTGTCTCGCCCTCACGTCATCACAAGATGGCTGCCACAAGATGGCCAGCAAGGGAGGGCAGTTGGGGGCAATGGCCAGCAGAGGAGGGCAGTTGGGGGCAATGGCCAGCAGGAGAGGGCAGTTGGGGGCAAAAGGGCTGGCCGGGGAGGGCAGTTGTGGGCGATCGGGCCAGCAGGGGAGGAAAGTTGTGGGCGATCGGGCTGGCAGAGGAGGGCAGTTGTGAGTGATCGGGCCAGCAGGGGAGGGCAGTTGTGGGCCATCGAGCTGGCAGGTTAGGGCAGTTGGGGGTGATCAGGCTGGCAGGGGAGCAGTTAGGCATTAATCAGGCCGGTAGAGGAGTGGTTAAGGGTGATCAGGCTGTCAGGTAGAAGTGGTTAGGGGCAATCAGGCAGGCAGGCAGGCGAGCAGTTAGGACCCAGCAATCCCGGATTGTGAGAGGGATGTCCAACTGTCAGTTTAGGCCCAATGGCAGTCAGACATCCTCTGAGGAGTCCCAGATTGGAGAGGGTGCAGACTGGGCTGAGGGACACCCCCCAGTGCACGAATTTCGTGCACCGGGCCTCTAGTAGCAATAATAAAAATATATTTAATGAGGTAAAATGGTGATTTATTAGGCCAGATGCAACATGCTATTTTTAAAATGTGCTTTGTTTCATTCTATTGCATTTTTCCTTATTTTTCTGTGTGTAGGAGGGAAATAGATAAGCTAGACATGCAGGAATTAACCTATGAACCAGGGACAGGAGAAGAAATCTACATAAAGCAACCAGCTAAGACCTCAAGATCTTCCTCCCATTTGCAACAACATGGATGAACTTGAGGACATTATGCTAAGTGAAATAAGTCAGACAGAGAAAGACAAATACCATATGATTGATCTCATATGTGGAATCAGGGGTAAAAAGAGCTCATAGTTTGGGGTGGGGATGACAAAATGGATAGAAGGTGTCAAAAAGTATAATCTTTCAAATGTAAAATAAAGTCATGGGGATATAACGCACAGCATGGTGACTATAGTTTAAAATTCTATTTTGCATATTTGAAAACTGATGAGAGAATAGATCTTAAAAGTTCTCATGACACGAAAAAGAAACCTTTGTAACTATGTATGGTGATCAACGTTAACTATACTCGTTGTGGTGATCATTTTGCAATATATGCAAATATCAAATCATTATGTTGTTTACCTGTTCTGAATTGCCTTATGGGTTTTGGCAGGTTTGCACATTCTGATCACAGACGCCTAATGTTAGAACTGAAAGGGACTATCTCCTAAAGATCACCTTCTTCAACCCCTCTCTATTTACACAGATGAAATGATGGCTCAAAAAGGGTAAGGAACTGAACCAATGATATAATGAACCAGTGCTTTCCCTACTACTTCTTACATAAGTATATCCTTAACTTCTATCTGTTTCTATTTCAGTCTAAACTTCACATAAAGTAAAAAGTCATAAATTAGTAGGGCACCTTATTTACTTTGTTCCTTTTCCCATCTAGTTACCCCAATAGAACCTTTCATTCATCTGATGACACCATTTATTCTCTGCATGCCTCTGCAACCAATACCCACTTCGCCACCTTATCACAATGGCCAGACCAAGGGTCCTTTCCGTTCCTTTACATAGGTCATCACTGCTGTTACTTTCTGGGCTCAGTAGAGCACCAGCTGTGAAACAACAGTGGCCTCCAGCCAAGCGCTCAACTAAGATTTGTGCTAAGACTGGATTCCCCATAGAGTCGAATGACAAAAGTACATAAAAGAGAACTAACATTCTGTGGCAGAGGGAAAATCCTCTTTACTTCAAAGAGGCTCAAAGGCTCACACAGGGAAAACAGACTGTTCTGTCTTGCTATCTGGGTCAAAGGACTGCCCCAAGGAGCTAGCACGCTCCCCTCGGAAGGGTGGTGGCCCTCAGTAATGAGGCCTTTGAAACCTGGCACCAGAGAACCTCAGTCACCATGGTACAATCAGATAACCAGCCAGTTGTCACTTACTGTCCTAGACATTCCTGCACTACTCGTCCACACATGACTTTCCTTTCACCACCGGATGTGCCTTGTTGCAGAGGCACCTTGAAATAGATACGAAATGCAATAATGTCTCAGCTCTCACCTGAGCTAGGAATTCACCTGCTTCCTCCCTCCCTTCAGGGCCTAGTCCCTCCAATTCACCTCAGTGCTACAGCCAGGAATATAGGAAATGCAAATCTGACCATTTGACCCATCCAGTTAAAAACTGAGGTGAGGGTAGTCCTGGCAGCAGACTAAGTCCAAACTTCTTCTCAAGGCATTCAACAAGGGCCTTTACAACCTACCTTTCCAGCAATATCCTCGCTGTCCCCTTAAGATGTTATACATTTTCATTATATATGGTTTTCCTTTCACCATTCAATTTACCTAGAATCCATCCCCACCTCACTTTGCCCACCTGACAAACTCCCAGCAAGTCTTTGAGAAACTGCCCAAATGCAACTCATCCTTCTGATGCTTTCATCAACTATCTCAGGCCAAATTAACCAGTCCTTCCTCTGTGCCCCTGCACTTCTGACTTTCCCAAGTCAATAGGTGGTGCAGTCAGAGCTTCTGACTCCAAATCCTAGGGTCTCTCAGCTATGCCATACTACCAAAGGAACCATGCTTTAAGTCTGAATCTCTAGTGGCTGGCCAGTGGTGGTACTCAGTAAACGTTCATTGAATGAATGAATGAATGAATGAATGACAACCTGTAGGTACCTTCTACTATCCTCCCCACACTCGCTTCTCCGAACTACAGTTTACAAAAGATGCATCCAGCTCATGGGGTATTATGCATAATACAATAATGCCCCAATTTAAGGATACCACAGCCATGTATTATGTAATTAGGTAGGTCCTCCAGAGGAAGCTCATGGTGCTTGTTTGGCCAGTGAGAAGGGAGAGAAGAAACGGAGAGTAACATGCCGTGTCCAGAGAGAAGCCTGGCCCAAACAAGCATTTCCCTTTCAACTCTCTAACACAGCCCTTAATATAGCCTCAGAGCATTTCAGACCTCCAGGGGCCAATAGCCAAGTATGAGCTGAAAGTGTCACATGCTATTTGGGAAAAGAAGTCAGGGTGTCCACAACAGTATAAATATAGAGACAGATAGGACAAACAGGCCCGAAGGAGACATGCCAAAGAAAGTCAAAGGCTTCAGGCTATGAATCTACTCTCTGTCAAAGAAAGAGTAGAAGATAAAATAAATAAATACACTTGATTTTGCCTTTTCACAAAAAAAAAAACTCTCTGCAAGAAGCAGCAAATAAAAGTCTCCCAACTAACTGGGTGCTGAGTAAAATGTTGAGATACCAGCCCTTAAAGGAAGAATGAATAAGCAATTCAGCATGGGATTTCCTGTCCTAGGCTGAGACAGCAGTGTTCTGTCTGCCAGCCTACCTGCAAAGAAAGACACCATTTAAAACTTCACATCCACCCAAGATGACTGTCGTATAAAACCCACACTCACAGGCTCCCCTCAAAGCTTGGTGAGGAAGAAGGAAAGAGGAAAAGGGAAAGGAAATATTTTGGCAAGTCTTCTGGACTTTAGGAATTCCACAAGCAGAGACATTGCCAAGATCTACTTTATAAGATATATAGAGTTAATAAAGGCAGTGTTTGCAGAAATTCCATATTGTTAAGAACCATCTCATGGTTTTCAAAACTCCGTGTAATTTGACTGTAAGGATAATCATAGTCTGTTGGAAAATTGACATTATAGAGTCTAGGGTTATTCTCACTCCTGCGCATTTGGAATGGGCAAGGACCCTGAATTAGATGGCTGTTGTTTTTAAGCAATATTGTTGCTCTTTGATGGTGCCAGCCAACGAGGACTTAGAATGGCACAGCCTGAGGAATGGGGTCAGAGCTGGCTCCCATAGACTCTATTGCCACTTTGATTATAAACTACCTAGGACAGGACTGAGGTTTTTTTAGGTCCCACATAACACCAAGCACACTGTAAATACTCCATTTGCTGTTGAGTTTATTTCTTTTTGTTGTTTGAGAAAAAAGAACATTGGTGCTTACTTTGCTCTTTTACACCAAAAACATACTAAAAATCATAAAGGCACTGACATCTTGCTTATTCTTTTTCACTTACCAAAAAAAAAAAAGTGGCACACAGAGAAGGAAAGGTCAAATGGACCGTCGGTGCTGTTAAAAGGAAAATTGTATACCCTGCTGTAATACCATTACATCCCCAGTGAGCATTTCAGATGTTTGCCCTCCTGAGTTCTCAGATCACCTTGGATTAATACAGCTAAGGCAGGGATTGCATTTTTTTTTTATCAAATAGTTGTTGAGGACTCCTTCTGTGAACTAGTCATGGTACTTTGTGTTCAAGATGCAAAGATGAACAGTAAATGCCTCCTGCTCTCAAGGGAGCCATCAGGTGAATTCCATCCAGGTTGACCAGCCACTGCTCTCATTCTGGCCTCTAAGATCCCTGTCTTCTGCTCATCTCTCTCTACCCTTACATGGCATACAGAGAAGCATTAACATGTCCCCTGACTTCTAACCTCTCTCAGCTTGTACAAATCCAGTCATCTGTAGATGGATGTCCTCCATTGCTTCACACATGAACTGATCCAGGGATCTTTCTTTCCCAAATTGCTCACCCATCCTATTGCCCCTGCCTAATTGCCCCCTTCCCTTCGATACTAGCTCCATTCTTTTAGTCTTCTAGATTTTACTTCCTACGTCTTCTTTGGCCCTTTATTTTTATCCTGTCACTAGGTCCTAGCATCGGTCATTTAGAACAGCCATTAGGTCTGTTTCAACTTTCATCACTTAGTAAAGTAAATGGCCTCCCTGTTCCTTCTACTTCATTTTTGTGTAATTTTGTAAGATATTTTCTCTAAAAGCATTCATCATTATTTTCCTGTTCCTGAAACTCAGTGACTCTCTTGCCTGTCTTGTCAAACATACACAGTTCCTTTTTTTCCCCCTTTTTAATGAATTTACTGGGGTGACACTGATTAATAAAATTTACAGGTTTCAGGTGTACAACACCTCATCTGTACACTGTATTATGTGTTCATCACTCCAAGTCAAGTCTCCGTTCATCAACATTTACCCATCTATACCCTCCTACACTTCTCCCACCCCTCCTCCCCCTGGCAGTCACCACACAAACATACATGCTTTCAAAACTTTCTATGGCCTGATCTTTCCCGAGCTAGTCCATGTTATTTCCAACCACTGCATATCCCCCAACCTCTATTCTAATCAGGCTAGTTCCCAATTTGATGCCTTCATTCAAACTGTTCTCCATCTCACCAAATCATAGTCACCATCCATGGACATGATTCATTTAAGCAAGTATTCACCAAGTACTACTGTGTAATACACACTATGCTGGGCACTAGGAAACAGCAGATAATGAAACAGATACATTTCTTGCCCTCATGGGTCTTACATCTACTGTTACAACAATTAGCTGACCTCCTGGGGGAAATTTTGATCCTTTTCTCATACTTTATACCTTAAAAATCTCTGATAGAGAAAAAGTATTCTCAATTATTTTTTTAAAACAATGAAAGTATTGTAAATTTAATGTGTATTTTTCTAATCTGATTGGAAATGGATTTCCAAAAATAGGTAATATAAAATAAAGATAGAATATTTATCATAGTCTTCATAGTCTCACCCTGGCCAGTGTGATCAGTGGTTAGAGCGCTGACCCATGGACCAAGGATCACAAGTACAATTCCTGGTCAAGGGCATGTACTTCCGTTGCAGACTTGATCCCTGGCCTGGATTGGGGCATGTGCCAGAGGCAGCCAATCAATGTGTCTCTCTCACATCAATCTCTCTCTCTCTCTCTCTCTCTCTCTCTCTCTCTCTCTCTTAAAATCAATGGAAAAATATCCCCAGGTGAGGATTAAAAACAAAAATTAAACCTTCATAATCTCATCACCCTCTCCCATGAAGCCTTATAAAACAAATCTATATATATTGCAAAGATTCATCCATTACAGAATTTTTCTTCTTTAAGTATCTACAGTCCTTAGTATTAGAAAGTCCAATGATTGATTATGTTCTTTTGTGTGTGTGTGTGATAGTTGTTACCCTCTGGACACTTATACTCCAAATAGACACACAGCTTTGCCTTGTGCTTCTTTCACAACCTTTATAATAATATGTAGTGAGTGAGCCTCATAAATACACAAGGCAACAACATCCAGATCCAAATGTTCACATTTAAAAACAGATCTATATAATTAAAACCTCAGCCTCAATAATCCAAAAATTCACTATAGCAAGCTTTAACCTCAACATCCACCAACATTTTCAACTAGAAGAAAATCTCACTCTTGAGACTGGCCTCCTCTTCAAGCCTTTCCTGCCTGCAGTCATGCGGACAGGCAAAAAGAAAAGGGCAGAAGAGCAAAGGGTAATTAGTATGTGAACTAGATTACATAGAGTCCTTTCTTCCCACCTCTAAACAATATTTTTATCATTTGGGCCGCAAATGACCTTGTCACCAGACATCATGTGGACTTTTACAGCCAAAATCTCCAGAAGGTCTTGACATAACTCTTAGTTTCTGACACAACTAACATTGTCACATAGTTTCTAGGACATTTCCCAGAACAACAGTACATCTAAGATCAGACAGAAGAGAATTTTATTTTATTTTGATTTAAACTTTTGCTCAATGAGTCGACAGACAACCATATTATGTATGTAAAAGTCCCAGGAAATAAAGCTGAAGCGATTCAAAAGAGGTCAGGTCATGTGGTGTTCTTCCTTGGGACAGCAGCTCACCTGGACTGGAAACTTGGGGACTAAAGAGATTAAGTGGAGTGATTCTCAGTTTCTAACCTGGCCTCTAAGAAAGCCACCTGGCCCACTCTAAATGAAACAGAACATTAGGAAAGGTAAGTCTCACCTTGACAACTGCCTCTATGTCTCTGATCCTTTTTCAGAGCTACCAAGTACATTCTAGAAGGGACTTTTAACCCCCTCCCCACCTTCACCCCCCAGCCAAAGCCAAAGTGGAGTAAACACTCTGGCAACTCTGACTATACAAAATCGTGTTGCTTTTTAAGTTTTTCTCACATTTTCTATTACTTGCTGCTCTTTAGCATTACATACCCCTCATTCCACAACTCTAAAGAGTGTTTGTCTACAACTAAGTAAGCCATTGTGCAAACTGGTTTTAAACTGGTTGTAAACATCTCCCCAATAGTCCAAAATTAGAACCATGAGGTTTTTTAAATAAATATTACAACCAAGAGATAATTTTAATATCGTGATGGTCAAATAATAAAATTAATGTACTTTGCCCTTCCCCAACCAAATCTGAAGTGTTGTTTTTTAAACATATCTATGGGTTGCCTGTTAATGATATCTTTGATCACCTGGCTCAAAATTATGGCTGAGCCTATAAATAATATCTTATAAATATTGAAATCTGAAACTGAAACACTGAATCAGTGGGCTCCAGGGAAGATCTGAAGGTAAGGCGACTCAGGGTCAAGGGGCTACTATGGGCAATGAACAAGCTGAAGTCATGGGAAACCTGGCCAGCACAGAGAATAGCAAAGGCATCATAAATTAAAGATCACAGAGCCTTTGTTCCATAAGGCCTGACTTCACTGCCTACTTTGAATTCCCAAAATAATACTCTTTGTCCTTATAAATCCTCCTTTCCATGGATTAAAATGAGTGAAAACCAAAGAGTTGAAACTCGAAATCATTGGTGAAGCTATAGAAAGACTTGTACACCCCTTGTAATAATGAAGATCAGTTTCCCAAACCTATATGATGATAAAAATAACGTGACATTACCCTAGCTGGTTTGACTCAGTGGATAGAGCATCTGCCCATGGACTGAGGGGCCCTGGGTTCAATTCCAGTCAAGGGCACATACCTCAATTGCAGGCTCAGTCCCCAGCCCTGATCAGAGCACTTGCAAGAGGCAACCAATAGATGCGTTCTCTCACATCCATGTTTCTCTCCGTCTCTCCCCTTACCTTCCACTCTCTCTAAAAAATATAAAATAAATTAAATTAAAAACAAAACACTTGGCATGTTAAAAATACAGATTACCTGGCACCTTCCCTGAAGAGTCTGACCCCAAAATTTTGACTCAGGCCCAAGAATGTGCAGATAATTCTTATGGTCAGGCAAGTTTGGGTCAAACTAGATTGGGTGAATTCTGAGATCCATTTCCTCACAAGGTCAGCAACTATGAACTAACCACTTCTCCATACACAGCAATGGTTTAAGCGCACAGATGTGGAATCAAAGACATATTCCTTAAGGAAAAATAGTTTTTCTGAAACACACGACTAGATCAATCAATAAAGGAAGGCTTTAGAGACCGAGGAACAAAGCCAAAATATGTGAGTGCATGCATGTGTGTATGTGTGTGCTTTGATCTAATTTTAAAGATTAGAACAAATTCTCTCAAAAAAATTTGAACTATGTCTGCATTATATAATTAAATCCATATAACATGGTAAATATATGAGTTCTACCTCCCCAACACACAGAGCTGAACTACAAAGTTATCTGTTGCAGGAAGGGGAATAGTTTATTTGAAGAGGACCAAGAAAAAAAAATAGTGCAAATATGGTCAGTTAAGGGATTTGAAAGACAAGATTCTAAAAGAGGGTAGAGACATTAGTTAATTATTTAGTTAGTTAATTAATTAGAATTCTACAACGTTGCTATGAAATTACTAAATCCAAATTCCAGAGACCGTGTGATCCATGCCCATAAGAAATGCCTTGAGGGGCTTTGGAAGAATAGTCAGAAGCTTCAGGTTCTTTGGGGCCTTTGCTTTGTTCAAGCAAATAACTTCCATGACTCTTGCTTAGAGAGATTCTCTCTTCTGAAAGTAATCTAACCTCCTGCTTAGAGATAGGCCTTCAACCCCCAGAGGCCCTGAGATAAGCAGTGTTCCAACACAATTAAGAACTTAATACTTGAATCAGATGGCTATAAATGAACTAAAATCTCATTAGGGGGCACGACCTGCTTTCTCTGGGTATCTGCTTTCTAATCTATAAAATGGGACTAAAACAAGATGCCTTTTAGAAGTGCTGGGAGAATTAGATCAGATATTATATGGACAGCACTTAACACAGTACCTGACACATAATCAACCTCATTAAACGTAGCCATATGCATAGCTAGGAGATTGTACTAGAAGGTTCCATGGTGATCAATCAACCCAACCCTCTCATTGTACTGGTACAGATGAAGAAACTGAGGCAGCTAGGACAATAATTTGTGAACTACAGATTTGCAGAATTGGGGAGCGGGGACAGCAACATAGTCTACTGGTTAGTCAACTGAGTAGTGGAAAGCCTGGGTACTGTTCTCCTAACAGTTAATTACTGAGTGTTTCTACAATGGCAAAGGGATTTTTTTTTTTTTTTTAGAGAAAAAATAGTTACTCTTTATTGAGGAACTATGAGCAGTGGGCTTCTAGTTTTAGGCTATCCAGTTAGTGTTCTAAGAAAACCATTCAATTGTATTTGTTTAATAACACTATAATTCCAAGAGGAATTAAATCAGAATTACACTCAAGATAGTCCCTAGAAATTGACTGGAGCTTATTTTTTTTGCAGAATACTTTTTAAAGGATATTCTCAGCTTTTATGTATTAGGGATAGCAAACTGCAGATAGGGCCTCTTTGAAAACCTTTGTGGGGTTTTTGTTTGTTTTGTTTTGGTTTTTTTTTTAATGAAATCTGTTTTTTAAAAGCATACTAACTACAGGGATGTAAAGTTCAACTTAGGGAATATAGTCTCAATAATATTGTATAACTGTGTGTGGTTCCAGGTGGCTACTTAAATTATTGGTCAGACCACTTTCTAAATTACATAATTGTCTAAGCGGCATGCTATACACCTGAAACTACTTTAAAATAATATTGAATGTCAAAAAATAAAAGTGCACCAAGACTGAAAAAAAGACTAAAATTATCATTTAAACACAGGTGACAAGGTAGAGAAGAGCTTGCTGTGGAGGTGGCAGCTCCTCGACTTGGTGTGGTCAGAGGAGAGCTCCCTGGAAAAGTGACAGTGGGCCTGAGGTCTGCGTGGTGTGAAGGACACAGCAGTGCAAACACATGGGCAGATCGAACAGCAAGTGCAAAGTCCCTGAGGTGAGAATGATGAATTTCAAGAATTGGGAAGTATCACAATGTGGTCAGAATATGCTATAAAGTGGAGGGAAGTGGTTGGGGGAGGTGGGTTGTTGCCACATCACTAGAATGTACGAAAAGTGTTTGACACTGTGTTTACACATATAAGTGTTTAATAAATGATAATATTATAAATATGCTTTTGAAAGTCAGAGCCAATCTAATATACCTCCCAGCAGACAGTAGATGACGGTGGTCATAATATAATAAAAGTAAACTATGTAAGATTGTTAATGTCATGCTTGGCACAGAGTAAACATTTAAAACCACCTTTAAAACAACAAAATATCTTTATTAGCATTAAGTAAAAAATAATATAGTCAATATTTAATAGACATGTGCATTTGTTAAATGAATGAGCAAACAGTAATATAGTCTACTGGTTAGTCAACTGAGTAGTGGAAAACCTGGATACTGTCTTCCTAACAATTAATTACTGAGTCTTTCTACAATGGCAAAGATTTTTTAAAGAACAAAAATAGTTACTCTTTGTTGGGAACTATGAGCAGCAGGGCCGGAACATGAATAGATAGCTGTGTGACTAAAGTTTGTGCACTTTGCCTCATCCTGATGGCTAAATCCAACATTTCTTTTTTGATGACACAAAGGTATCCACACTTTATACTTGTTTAATTAAGAAACATAGCTCACAGAGCCCTACACTGAATGCCATTTTCAAGTCAAACTTCAGACAATCTCACACAGAGAGAGAGCCCAGAGAAGGAAACATGCTGGTTGAACAGCCACGATGTCCCCCACCCCACAATTTCCGTCTTCTCACTATCACCCACAACAACTTTTTGTTGTTGTTAATCCTCACCTGAGGATATTTTTTCCCCATTGATTTTAGAAAGGAGGGAGGGAAGAGAGAGAGAGAGAGAGAAACATTGATTGGTTGCCTCCTACATGAACCCCAACTAGGGCCGGGGAAGGAACCTGCCACCCAGGTATGTGCCTTGATGGGAATCAACCCGTGACCCTTCGGGCTGAGGACTGATGCTCTAACCACTGAACACACCTTCCAGGGTGCCCACAAAAACTTTTGAGGGCAGGTATTATTGTTGTACTTGAGGAAGCCAACAATCAAAGACTTGAAATTCCTCATCTGAAATTGTGTAGTCAGTAGGTGGCAAGGCAGGAATTTAAGGCTAGGTCTCTTGCTGCTCCTGAAAGCCGATCATGGGTCGCAGTGCAGTCAGAGAGGCTCCTAACACGCAAGCATCACGTTTGTGCACTGGCGGGATTTTCACTCGGGAGCCTGGCTGCCAGAGACCACACAGTGAGAGGGAAGAGCCTGCACCTCTCGGTGTGATCCAAAGGCAAACCCAGCACATTTTCAAATTTCATATTACAGGGTACCAAGTATTTGATGACGTTAGCCCTACGGCATTTCAAGCTCCCCTTCTTCTCCAGACATGGAGCTTCCAAATGTCTCCCCAGAGAGAAAATAAACCTCTTGTTCTTATTTCTTCCCAAAGAAACTCTTTTTTATTTTTTAAATAAAATCAATCTGTTTCATCAAAAGATTGGATTTAACCAAAATCCTCTGCCCTATCCACATTTCCTTTGGTTATTGGAGAAATGTGTGGCTGGTCTTTCTCCTTTGCTAGTGGGAGTGGGGTCCTTACAATATCTCGAGAAAAAACTTTTCTGAGACTCACACGGGAGAATGAGTGATTTTTATTTGCATGGAATTATATTCTTGGGTTTGCAAAGCCCCATTTTCCTTAATCCAGTCCTGAAAGAGGTGCAGTTGGGGATTCAGCAGAGCTAAAAGCAGAGCCAGTGTCCAGAGCTTCCATTCCATGTTGCAGCTGGATCCAGCACAGCATCAGGCTAGTTGCAGTCCATCAGCCCATTGTGTGTGGGGACCACGTGGCCAAGAGGGCGTGCCCCCTGCAACAAGAGTCCCGAGAGTCCCATGCAAACCAAGAGACAAGAGAGCAAACTCCTTTGTTTCAGAGCTTAAGTCTCTCAAATCTTCCCATGCCTGCACCGGCCGCGCCTACTCCGGTGACCTGTTCTCAGGTGTGACTGACCAACAAGGACCTTCCCTATGTCACCCAGACTGCACTGGGCATGTGCAACTTCCTGGCAAAGCTGTAAAATGGCCCATGATATTTGGGCTTCCCTTTGCTCCTTTTCTGTTCATTAATAACCAGGTTCATTACAACAGTATCACTTTTGGTTAGGCTCCCTCCCAAGCAAACCCTGGGGAACACGGCTTCCCTCAAAGCACTAGTAGTGGACCCCAAATGCCACACTCCCTCCAAATGGGGTCCCTGCAGCCCCATCCAGCAGGCCCGCTCTGGTGTAGGTGAGCCAGGGATCCATTCCCGATGGAAAGGACAAGCCAGCAACTCTTACAATCTCACCCGAGGCTGGATGCAAAGAGGGCAGGAAAAACAAGGACTTTTCCTCAGAAGTCTCTCTCAGAGGCTCAACTGTCTATTTGGCCAGAGGGCGTGGCCACCAGAGGAGACCTAGAGGCTCAGGCCCATCACGAGTGGAAAAGACAAAGGAGGACATGGTAAGCCAGGCAAGGCCTAGTAACCAAGCCGAAGGGGTTTATTCTCACTCAGGCTCAGAACAGTTATAAATACCATTTGCAACTCTTCTCAAAAGGGACAAATGTCATACCAATTTTAGAAATAAATGGAGACTGACAAAGTGACAGGCTCAGCACTCTTGGGAATTTTCTCAGGAAATTAGAAAAAAAGGGTATTTTGCACCAAGTCATTTGCTCTGGAGTCAGAAACTCGGATTGGAATCTGAGGACTCCCACTTAGACCTCAGTATATGCCTCCTTAAAATAAGACTAATAAGAACACCTACCTCATAAAGACATTGTTAGGATCAAATGAGATGCCTTGGTAAGAGGGTGTAGGAGTCAAGGTCTCATCAGGAGACAGAATCCAGACAATATGGTTAGATGAACAGAGATTATGAAGAGAGAAGGTTTAATATAAAGAATTATTAACTACTAGAGGCCCAGTGCACGAATTCATGCATGGGTGGGGTGCAGCTGGCCTGCCCTGATGGGGCCAATCCGGGCCGGTGGGCTGGGGGGAGGGGCCATGGGAGGTTGGCCGGCCAGCCACATCCCCAATCAGGCCTGTTGGCCGGCCATAGTGTGCAGCATAGCAATTGGTCGTTCCGGTTGTTCCGGTCGTTCCGATTGCTTGGCATTTATATATATAGATTTACAGGGGATTGGGTACTAAAGAGAATAAAAGAGAATTCTAAGTCTGAATGAGAGAACCTAAAGGAGCTCTGAGACCCAATTCTAATGTAGTTTGAGGGGGGTGGTTCTCCTGCACCAACAAGCAATTCATTCTTAGACACCAGCTAAGTGCCTTACAATTCAACTAGATTCTGACACTACCCGGAGACAGCATTAGATGCCACAGGTTCAAGCTCCATCCTTGTTCAGATGTCAATTGCAAAACATCTGTGCTTCTGACCCACCAACTATAAGTCAGAGGTTCCCACAACTTCCTCGTTGGGTTTAATTAATTCACTAAAGCAGCTCCCAGAACTCAGAGAAACATTTTACTTACCAGGTCCCTGGTTTATCATAAAAGGATATAACTCAGCCAGATGAAAGAAATGCAAGGGCAAGGTGTGGGGAAAGGGCATGGAGTTTCCAAGCCCCAACTCTCTGTGAATTTCCACATCTTCATCAGCCTAGAAGCTCTGTGAGCCTTATCCTTGGGGTTTTCATAGAGGCTTCATTACATAGGCACGACTGATTAAACCACTGGACATGGTGATTGGTTCAACTCCCAGGCCCTCTCTCCTCTCCCCAAATCAAGCTGTAGGACTGAAAGTTCCAGGCCTCTATTCAGAGTCAGTTCCCTGGCAACGGCCCCCATCCTTAGGTGCTTTCCAAAAGTCACCTCATTAACATAAACCCAGTTAGGGTGGAAAGGGGCTTGTAATGAATAAGACTCCCACTTCACCTTTAAGGCTCTGAAGCAGTTTCAGGAACTGAGGACAAAAGACCAAATGTAATGACAAAAGATGTTTCCATTCCCCTCGTCGCTCAGGAAATCCCAAGGGTTTGGGAAGCTGTGAGCCAGGTGTGTAGACCAAGAGCAAATATAAATGAGAAATATATTTTGATCATCTGAATGACCAAGTATATATTTCTTTTAAATCACCATAGTGCAGCACCCAAGGATGGAACAACCTTGCAGGAGAATCCCCAAGGCTGGGATGCAGACCTCATTTGAGGGCAGGACTGCAGCCCACGGATGGCGGAGAAGCTTTGGCAGCGGGTCAGCAAACCGTACAAAGCAAACCTCCCTCCTGAGGAGATGCTGCCAGTCGGGGGACCACAGATGGAAGACCAGTGGGTGTCCAGGCGCTACTGTCCACTGCATACTTTAGGAGCAGCCAAAACTAGCCGCCAAGACCAGGGGGAAAGGCCCCTTGGGGTCTCCCCAGTGCTCTCCAAAGCAAGAAATGTTCCAGTGCACTTGGAACTGAGTGATAAAAACTGATAACTGTCACCGAGGCCTAGTTACCATCATCATTATCAGCATCACCGTAACCATATCACTGCTTCTCCTGCAGTCATTTGCCGGGATAATTGGAAAGTGAGATGGACCAATGAGTGCAACAACCAGCAGCCGCCTAAACTCGTCGTGAACTGGGCTCATCAGCTAACCTTGGAGACAGATGCAGAAAGCAGCACCCGTGCTCCTGGGAGGCTGGGCCTTTCTGCTCTGCATGGCAGGGCCTAGGAGACCCTCTCTCCCTGAGAGGCTCGCACATCCTCCTGGGAAGCTTCCACAGCAATTGGAGTCACCAGCTGTCCTTGCCGAGGACTTGCCAAACCCAGAGCTGTGTACACAACATCGCTTTTAATCATAGGCCTCTGTGATAGTTATCAGTCCCTTTAATCATAGACCCAGAAAAGCACTGGGGAAAAGATCAACGATCCGTAGATAACAGGAAGATGAGTTCAGGCAGCTTTCACCCGTCATTCCCAAACACAACGTAACAGGACATTGACTCACCTTGAAACTAGTGAATTTGAATAGACATAGAGGAAAACGTTCACAATTGTGTGAGGATCCTATTAGGTTTGATAACATCTTGGAACAGCTGCAAAGACTTCCTTGTAAATAAGATGCATACTGACGGCTCAGCGTCATCCAGCTTGTAACCCCCCAAGGTACTCTTCTGCCCCAGCTCCTACAGGGAGGTGGCGGTGTGTGCCATGGCTTGCACAAAACTGAAAGAGGGATTGTGGAGGAAAGGCCTGGAGGGTTTCATGTTTCCATCCTCAGCGTGTGCCAAGGACAGGCCCAGGAGGCAGCAGCACAGGGGGCCCCGAGTGGGAAGCCATTTCACGCCAAGCAGGAGGTAGCACTAACCCACCATCGTTGGGTAAACAGCCCAAAGACCAGAATAACTGGGAAATGATGACATTCTCAAGTAAAGCCGTGCGTCCTGTGTCCAGGAATTTCCCTTGAGGTAGAAAACAAGGGGCCTCCTATTTGGCTGTGAGATTGGCAGGAAAAGAAGAGCGCACTTCAGCTCAGTGTGGAGAGCCGAGCTCCGGGCTGGGCGGGGCTGGGCTCGGCTGGCCCCAGCAGTTTTCCATTTACATTTTTGAGTGCTTCCAATTTCTTCCAAATGGACATTTTCCAAATATCCTGCCTGAAAACTGCCCCTCACCACTCAGGACGTGCTTTCCTTCCTCAAGGGGCTGCCTGCCACCGGAGAGCTGCCGAGGCCCATGGTGCCAGCGACCCTGGGGGAGCCTGTCTTAGGGCTGGGCTCTTGGAGTTGTTCAGGATCAGAAGGCTTTAGAGCAAGGTGGGCTGGGTCTTCCAGAGCCCGTGCCTCGCACTCGCAAGTGCACGTATCTCATCCAACCAGCCTACGTCCCAAATGAGGCGCCCAAGGCTCAGAGAGGTGAGGGGACGTGTCTGACAACACTCGGCGAGGTGACAGTGAGAGGTGGATCTGGCAGGTCCCTCTCCCTCACCTCAGCCCCGGCTCTTTCCCACCCTGCCAGTTTGCAGATACCTAACAAAGCATCCAGAGATTGGTGCCTGGATAACCTTGTTTTCTGCCTGTCTGCTCTGAGTCCAACCAGTCGTGAGAAATTGCTTCAGCTGGATAGGGCACGGGAGGGTGTTGTCAGGGTTATGGCCAGGGTTCGGGCAAGGGCTAGGGTTTGGATTAGGATGAGGAGCGTAGCCCAAGGAAATAGGTTAACATCTGCTCCCAATGTAATTCAATTTCTATTTTCACCTGGCCTGTCCAAGGACCATTATTCTTTGCATATTAATAATATGAACAAAATTAGAAGACTGGAACATAAGTCGACAAGTTCTAAAGGAAGAGCAAATAGCTTAGTCATCTGCAGTCTCATAGCATCAAAGCCAATGTGTATTTGTTATCTATGGCTATGTTATCTGCTATCTATGTCGCAAACCACCTCACGATGCTTGAAATAAGGACAGTAGTTTGCATGCACTTGCACGTAGGTCAGGAGTTTGGGTGAGGCTTGGCAGGTGCAGCTCCTCTGGGCCCCACGTGGCGTTGGCTGAGGCAGCTCAGCTGGGGCTGGAGAATCTGGGATGGTCTCAGCACAGGGCTGGGGCCTCGGTGCTGGCTGTTAGCTGGGGAGTCCACACCTCTTCTACGTGGCCTCCGTCTCCCCGGCAGGATAACTAAGACTTCTTTACGTGGTGGCTGGATTCTGAGAGGAAAAGGAGAAGCTGCAAGGCCTCTTTAAGGTCTGGGCTCAGGAGCACCAGATCATCAATCACGTCCTTCACACTCTGTTGCTCAAAGCAAGTCCCAAGGTCAGCTGGATTCAATGAGAGGCTTCACCTCTTGATGGGAGATCGGCACAGTCACGTGGCAAAGGGTACGAACCTGGAGAAGTGGGGTCCCTCGGGGGTCACTTTTTACAACTTACTCCATAGTGCTTGTCACAGGGAAGGACAGGCTGAGGTAATGAAGAGAGAAGTAGAACCAAGAGCTGGTGGTGAGAGCTGAGTCTACTCCCTGCCTCCTGCTGTTAGTGTGGCCTCAGCAAGTCACCTCCTGAGTTTCCTGTAACAAGGTACTTCCTTCTATAATATAGAGATACAGTGACTATGTTGGAGCAAATAAATGAGATAAATAAAATAAAAACACATTAAGACTAGGGTATGATGCAATTGTAACAATTTGAATCTACATATTAACGCTGTATTATTTTCTTTATACCCTTCCTCCTCCTAAAAGCTATTTGAGGCAGAATGGTGGAATGCTGAGTGGCTGAATGAGGGGCACTGTGAGAGTCCTGAAAAGAGCCCCTGGTCCAACAGGCTGGGCTTTCACGCCCAGCCCCGCCTCTCTGGCGCGGGGAATCCCTCACCTCCTCCCACTCCCACTGTCTCCATCAGTACAATTACACTTGTGTCAGGGTTATGGGCTTTTTCCCTAGACTTTTGTGAGGATTCGCATAAAATACCTGGCACAAGCATCACTAACATTCTTTCCCTCACCATTATTACTCACACATTTAGATTGTGACGAGTGAACAAACCTGAAACCCATAACGTGAGCAGTCAGAATTCCTAGAAAAGCACCCGTGTAGTCTGTGCCTGAGCCACTTTTTAAACTTCACGTTCTTTTTGAAATAAAACCAAATCTAAAACTTTTCTTTTTTGAAGTTGGGGGCCATCTTTTCTTGAAAAAACAAAAGCCCTGTTACCTAAGACAGCTTCTGTGCCCAGAAACCTCAGTTGGAGGTGAGAAATCCCCTCCCAAGGACCAGAGTGGCAGAGCCCTCAGCTCAGGCTGCCGGTGGCCTGGGACTGTCCTCTCTGGGCCTGTGGGGCCAGACAGGAACCCAGTCACCACACTTGACATCATTATTCCACCCTAAGGACGATCTTTCTGGCCTCCATATTCCAGCCACCTGCCCACCACCACACACAGGTGCCAGGGCGTTCTATGTGGGTATTGAACCCAGGTCTTGTGATGCTGTCTGGCAACTCCGGTCGGGAAAGCCGTGGTGGGGAGTCCTGCCGCTCCCATCACTTGACCTGGGTGTAGCTGCTCGGTTGTCTTTAGTGCAATTTCCTGGTGTTTGGTTGGGCTAAAGCAGTCTTCCCAGCTCACACTGTGTTCAAATCCCCACACATCCTCCAGCCAAGTTCTCTTTTTCCCTCTGCCTGGACCAGGCCTGGGCTCGGGACCAGCACCGAAGTCAGCTGGACTGGGCTGCTCACACTAATCGATGTGGACGGCCCTGAGGCCCAGGGTCCTGGGAAAGAGAGAGAGGTCGAGGAGATGACTAATGAAAAGGGCGGAATCATGACAGACTTGCCTTCCTCCCGCCAAGAAGCACCTAATCCTGAGTGGAACTGAGGGGATGGGCTCCTGAGGAAAACATGTGCCAGATGTCAGTGGTTTCTATCTGATCTCTCTGTTCATGAACTTCAGAGCAGTCAGTGGTAAGAGAGCCACGTGGTGGGGGAGGGGCGGCAGGCTTCCCAGGGCAGGGGCTGGGCGAAGAGACCCCAGAGCTATAGGAGTTGGATTCAAATTCTTGCTCTGACACTTATTGACCATGTGATTTTGAACAAGTCTATCCCTCTTGACTTCTTCATCTGTAAAATGAGCATCTAACAGATCAGAGGTTCTCAATTACATGCCTATGGATCAACCAGGAGCCCCTGGAATGGGCATCCAAACTCCTATTGATTAGCATTTTATATAAATAAACACAGTCCAAATGTGTAAGTGAACTCAATCTATAATATTTGGAAACTTTTTCCATCTCATTCTAAAAACACATTCCTACTTTTTCCAAATCTGGGTGGGGCCTTCTCCACTCACAAACTTTCCTCCTAGACTGTTCAGCCAGCTTGAGCTTCTCTCGTCCAACATCCAGGCTCAGAGGGGCACTGTAGGACGTCGTCATTGGAAGAAACATAAGACCAGCATTAAGTTACTGGAGGAATGGTGAAGAATTCCAACAAAATTACATAGTATGAGAATCTGGCTCATGTCATCACAAATAGAGGATTCTCACTGAGATAAGCTGTGACTGTGGAATTCCTATTTAAGAAACAGAATGATCCTTTCAGACAATTTAGCCATTCCTTCCTCGGAGAAAGCCTAAACTAAATAACCACCCATGAGAAGGTAATATAAATAAGATAGTAACAGCATTAACTTAATCCAGTCCAGGGCCCTTCTAAACCCAAGCCAGTTAGCACTTGCTTTAGACAAGCAACATTTTTCAAGAAAAAAGTGAGTCATGCTGATGTAACAGGATAGAAGGCAATGCAGCTGGCCACCAGGATCATGTAGTGACACTAGATAGGTGGTTGGGGGGTCAGGGGGTGCGCAAAGAGAAACCGCTCCGGGGCCCACCAAGCAGACAGTCCACACCAGAGTTAAAAGGTACAGGGACACTTCCCCAAGACTGACCCTCTAGGCTTCTTCCATGACTCACTGGCAATGAGCTGAGGAAGCTGTGAGACAGATATTGACGTTCTGCCTTTGTCAGAATTCTTGCTTTTGGCGAAGAACCCAAATGCTAAGCAATCACAGAACCAGTCTCCACTCGACTAAAGCAGCTCATGCCCCTCAGGAAGAACACATTTGGGAAGCCCTGATTCATTAACTTGTTCCACAACAATTTCTTGATTGCCTACTACCTGCCAGTTCTGACCAGGCATGGGGCTTACAGAGACAAGCTAACCTTGCCCTTCTTCTCAGGAACTCAGAGTCCAGGGATCAGAAGAGATGACAGACTACTCAGTGGTCCTGGAATAAATGTGGACCATTTACATTAATAAATGTGAAAAGTAACCACAAGGTTTTTGAAATTGATTTTTTTTTAATTTCTTGAATTTACCAGGGTGACATTGGTTAATAAAATAATTATAGGTTTCAGGTTATTTTTAATAAATATATATAATAAAAGCTGAATATGCAAATTGTCCCCTCAACCGGGAGTTTGACCACCCATGGCCCCTCCCCCCCACCAGCCCCACCCTCGATCAGGCCCCCCACCCCAACTAATTGTCCCCTCAACCGGGAGTTTGACCACCCATGGCTCCTGCCCCTGGCCAGCCCCACCCTCAATCAGACCCCCCACCCCGACTTGGGGTGGGGCCGGCCCGCCAACCCTCTGTGTCCCCCTCACTAACCCCCCCCCCCCCCCGTCACCGGGCCTCTAGTCCTATCTAATAAGGAGGGAATATGCTAATTGACCCTCACACAATCGCAAAGATGGCGGCGGCCACAGCCAATAAGGAGGGAATATGCTAATTGACTGTCACACCCTCAAAGATGGTGGCGCCCAGTCCCCTCAGCCCCACCAGGATGGCAGGCGCATGGCAAGGCAAGGCCTGCCCCCAGGTAGGCCCGGCTGCTCCGCGTGCCTGCCTCTGGAGTCCCCCAGTCCCCTCAGCCCCCCAGCCACCCAGGGCCACCCCAAGGCACAGGCAAGCCTCAGATGGTGGCTTCCCAGCCACCCAGGGCCGCCCAAGGCTCAGGTAACCAGGGCCAGCCAAGGCTTGCACTGCCGGCAGTGGCAGCAGCAGAGGTGTGATGGGGCATCACCTTCCCCTGATCGCCTGGTCACCTCCTGCCCCTGAGGGCTTCTGGACTGTGAGAGGTGGCATGCTGGGCTGAGGGACCCCCCCTCCCTCCAGTGCATGAATTTTCATGCACTTGGGCCTCTAGTAAATAAATAAAAGGCTGTTCCTCCCTGTCACCAACCCCTGTCATCAGCTGGCAAAAATAATGAAAAGCAAGCTGATTTTGCTTTTTTAAAATTGCCAAATGAAACACAAGTGGGGAAGAAAATTTACTCCCAAAATAGTATTCAGAAATCCTGCATTCAAGAAACAAGAGTTTGTGATTAAGTAGGCCAAAGCTCCCTTAAAAGTTGATAGTCCTAAAGAACAAAATGTGTTCCCTTATGTTTTTACCCTAGAAAAATGGACCTAGAAGCTCAGAGGACGTGGGCAAAGAACTTCAGGTAATAAATAGCTAATATTTCCCAGGGACTTGTGTGCCTGTGTATGGTAGGTGGGAGCATAGGCCTCTTCCCATGCCCAACTCCTCCTCCCTCCCTGTGGGAAATATAGCGAAGGCCATCAATAAGTGGACTGTGAGACCTTGAGAGCCTGGCCAGCTCCTTAGTCAAGAAAGGCGGAAAAACAATAGCACCAGCCACCCCCATCCACAGGCCGGATGGGACTTAGCAGTGGTTCAACTTCATCGGTGGCTGCCAGTGCAGCGGCCACCACCAGTGCCCACGTACAGCCTAGTAAACTCATAACTCACATCTTTCCCAGTTCTCTGAGGTGTTTGGAATCCAAGAACATTACACTGAGGTTTTCTGGGACCTCAGCACTTTGCATAACAGCCTGGTTCTGTTCTAAGCAGTTATAGATATTCACTCATTTAACCCTCACAGCCACCCTATTAAGTGGGTACTGTTAGGAGCCTCGTTTTTGCAGCAGAGGAAACAAGCACAGAAAGGTCAGGTGACATGCCCAAGGTCACACAGCCAGTCAAAGGCAGAGCCTTGAATTGAACTGAGCCTGTGCAGTGGGCCCTGGTTGCCTGGCTTTCCATTAGGCTGCAAATGGGGGGTGTCTGTGCTTCTTGGTAGCAAAACCTAGTGACACAGCAGAAGCTTTGGACCAGACAATGGAGCTTGAACCCTGATTCTGCCGTTCAATGGTGTGGGATCTTTGGTAAGTTATTTAACTTCTCAAGTCACAGGGTCCCCATTTGTCAAAAGGCACTAGCAATCTCTTAATACTGTTTTGAGGATATGAGGATTACATGAGATAAAAAAAATAATACCCTGTAGAATCCCACGCTTAAGAGAGAGCAGTTCCACCTGTGGTGCACGTTTCAGACCCACGAGTTTCCATAGTTTGCCCATGTAGTTGCATGCTGTCAAGACACACGTGGAAGCAGTGCAGATTCACACATGAGCGGGTCTGATTCATCCATTCTCTGTGGTAAAAACAAAGCAGTTTAATAATTTTCCAGATGTTCTTCTAAATTCATAACAACTTACTCTGAAATACTAGAAAATTCGGTCATTAATTTTAACCAAGGAAACTAGCAACCACTGTCACTACAATTGTAGAGCGATTCAAAGAGCTGTGGATTGTGTAGGATGACTGAACGCTCCCATTCAGAAGTCCCATCCTAGTTCAAACCATGTCTAACCACCATGGAGGTGAGTAAGGGGTCACACTGGACATACACACAGAAAACACACATACAGCACATACAGCAGAAAACGTTATTACCTAGCATTTTCCCAGGACTTTAAAACTGGGAACAACTATATAGAAGTCCTAAAGATTCACCCAATCTAATACCCACCTAATGCTTGAAACAGTTAGATGACATGAGAGCTGAGGATCCATTCACTTCACTATCCCATGATTCTTTAATAAAGCACATCCTTTATGTACTCATTTCCAGTGCTCAGTCCTCCATCCGGCTTGATGTTCAGACGATATAAAACGAATGCATTCCTTGACTTTCCAAATAGACTAAGGGTACTTAACTTGAATTCTACACAATTCAGAGTATTGAGACTCTGAGATAATACACAAAATCGGTGTGTGCCTTGTCCTGGAGAGCAGGCAGACTAATGTCCATTAGCCCTTCAAGGGGTCTGTATATAGAACAAAAAATGCATATTTTAAGAACCATGTGACTATAAGCACAATGTCCAGAATACACTGGTGTTAGCTCCCCTTGCTGAAATCAGCATACGATGCTTATGTGAAAAATAAAAAAGCTCTGAGAGATATGCAAATATTAAACTTCACCAGCTTAGTGCAGACAGATTTGGAGTTCCCTGCTGAGCTGGCTGCTTGAACAGATGTGCGGCATGCATGTGCCAACAGGAAAGAGCAGTGCTCTCCTGGATATTTTCAATTTCTGTGTTTCTAGCATGAGTATCAATAGCTCACTCTGTATGATTGCTCTTCCCCTCCCTTTAAAGCAACTTCATGCCAACTATAGAGATATTAAATACCGGAAGTACAGTAATAAAAGTTAGAAGACATTTGGTGTCAGACACACCTGGAATGAAATTCATAACTATTATCTAGATCCTTGGACAAGCAACTTAACCTCTCTGAGCTCCAGCTTCCTCACCTGACAAATACAGGTATTAAAGCCAACCACACAGGGTGCTCTGAGGACTAACAAAATTAATAATGTCCAGAACATTCTCAAAGCATTGCCAAGGATGTAATAGACTCAGTAAAGGCTGAAATGAAGCTAGGAAAGAAATGTCCTTATCTTATTGAAAACCACCGAGAGCAGATTAAGACTTAAAAAGATTATTTCACAACAACTACTAGGAATTCTTGAAGTCTGAGGGGAAAGGTTTAAACAGATACCACGGTCTCGTGGGTGATACAGACATCTGTTCATTCAGTAAGTATTTGTTGAGCACCACTGCTTGCCAGAGACATGGTGATGAATAGGCAAATGTTAATCTAATAACCGTATAATAAATGTAAGAATGAAATTGTGACGAGTGTGCAAAGGGAAGATTACTGACCCCTGAGAATAATAATAGTGAGGTGTCACAGAGGCATGGAGGGCGGGATACTGGGCTTGAGATCTGAAGGGTGAATGAGTGGGTTGCAATGAGGACAGGGAGAACGGGAGTGGGGGACAGGGGAGGGGGAGGGGGGATTCCAAACCAGTGATTTCAGTGCTGAAGAAGTGGAGAGATGTAGGAGGAGATATAAGACAATAGCAAGAGAAGAGCAGTCAAATTAGGGTGTTATTATGATTAATGGAAGTTTTGAATGAAGTACTGAAGCAGTGGATAGAACTTTCCAAACATGGTGCGAAATCATCTAAGGAGGAGTTCTGAAACCAGTTGCGTATCTTTTTTTAACCCTCCACCCGTACTGAGAATAGAAGCTGGTCAGGGGTTATTGGAGGCAATGAGAGGGATTTGGGAGAGAGCTGTTGGTATGCTGTGAGCCCTAATCCATTCCCTGAGGGGGAAGCATGGGGGCTTTGTCCTCCCCTCAAACTAGGGAGGGGAACTTTCCCAGGGCAGCTAGGAAAGCTTCATCTGAGGCCCCCAGTGTTCAGGGAATAGTGAGGACTGGGTCTTAGCAGCCAAGTGGGGGGCCAGCTGCTCTGATGAAACCGAAAATGCGGGGAGTCAGCTGTGCTCATCAGAAGGTCCTGAGAAGTCCCATTTGTTTATTTTTGCTTTGTTTCCCTTGCTCGGAGGGAAAAACAAAAAGATATTACTCCGACTGGTATCACATGGTTTACCACCTATGTTTTTTTCCAGGAGTTTTATAAATTCAGGCCTTACATTTAAGTCTTTAACCCATTTTGAGTTTATTTTTGTTTATGATGTAAGAGAATGGTCCAGTCCCGTTTGTAGTATTTTGGGTTTGTGTGTGTGTGTGTGTGTGTGTGTGTGTGTGTGTGTTTGCATGTATCTGCAATTTTTCCAACACCATTTTTTGAAGAGACTGTCTTTACCCCATTGAATATTCTTGCCTCATCATAGATTAGTTGACCATATAAGTGACCAGCCAGTACCATGCTGTTTTGATTATTATAGCTTTGTAGTATAGTTTGAAATTAGAGAGTAGGATACCTTCAACTTTGTTCTTCTATGCTAAGTAAAATAAGTCAAGCAGAGAAAGACACATACCATACTATTTTACTTTTATGTGAAATCTAAAACAAAACAAATAAACAAACAAAACAAAAACAGACATAGAAACAGAGATCAAAGGGATGGGTACCAGAAGGGAAGGGGTGGGGGTATAGGTGAAAAAAGTGAAGGGAAATATAGCCAATAATATTGTGATAAGTTTGAACAATGACAGATAATTACTAGAACTAATGGGGTATGAACTAATTTTTATGTAAGGATAAAAATGTTGAATCACTATATTGTACACCTGAAACTAATATAACTAATTTAACATTGTATAGCAACTATACTTAAATTAAATACATATATATGTGTGTGTGTGTATCCTATATAATAAAAGCCTAATATGCAAATTGACCGAACAGCGGAACAACCAGCGGAACAACCGGTCACTATGACGCGTACTGACCATCAGGGGGCAGACACTCAATGCAGGAGCTGCCCCCAGCCTGCAGGCCCCAGGCCAGCCAAGGTGAGTGCCAGGGGGTGGGGGGTGCGGATCACCCCACTGGTCGCCCCAGAGATCACCCCTGATCGCCGGCCAGGCCTAGGGACCCTACCTGTGCATGAATTTCGTGCACCGGGCCTCTAGTATATATATATATATATATATATATCTCCTGAGAGGCAGAGCCCAAAAGCCCACACCAATCCAAAGCTTTGGTATTAAACCGTCTGGCTCCAGGAGGAAGATGAAGGCACCACTAACCCCATCTGAGTAAAGGAGCCTTACTAGCCAATCTAGTCTCAGGTGACCACCCCATTCTCCCAATCCTCTCGGCCCTTCCCATGAGAACCAGAAAAATACAGAAAATATAGAGTTTAATCAATACCATTGAAAGCCATCTTGTATAGTCCCTGCTGTCTGAAAATTCACAAGGTTAAAACTGCAGCAAAGCGGACAGTCACCCATGGCAATGAGATATGACCATGATGGTACCGATAGAGATATTTTAAGTTTGATGGTTTGTTTATTTGTTTTTGGTATTGCTGTTGTGGTTTGTTTGTTGTTGTTTTGTGTGTGTGTGCGTGCGTGTGTGTGTGTGTGTGTGTGTGTGTGTGTGTGTTTGGTTATTTTTAGAACAGCTGTCAAGGAAGGGATCTTGTTTGTTAACACAGTTCATTTCTACACAGCAACAAAGTCAAAGGGAATTACAATGGCAGGAGATAGGGAATACAGCACTGAAGGGAAGACCCAAAAGTTTCTCTTGCTTTTGTAAAAAATTCTTATTTGAAGTTACTTGCCACTAATGTCCCTGGGAAAAAAAAGATATATACATATTAAGAAAGCTAATAGATGGCCTCTTTAATGTTATTATTAGGATATAGCATTAATGTAGCATTTACCATGCGCCAAGCTTTGTTAAACTTTGGGGTATGGGTTCTATAAGAAACTTTTTTGTTAGGGAAAGAAAGATGACCCTTCTATCTCCTGCCTTCTTACCCAGCACCATTTTTGTTTTATGATATTTTGGTGCTCGGGGAGGTCCTGCCTTCAAAGACAAACTCTCCTGGTTACTCTTCAAAGCAGGCCATTGTCACCTGGGACCGCCCCTGAGGAACAAGAGCTCCCTGCTTCCTGACCCACCTTTACAGCCACAGCTGGAGGGTTGTTGGTTAGCAGCTGCACTGTGTTCTGGTGCAGACTGAATATATACTTTTACATACACATGTTCCCAAAGGCCAAATTTGGTGCCAGGTTTTATATGCGGGTCGCTATCATTTGTATTACATCCCTGCTTCAATGAGGGTTTTCTTTAAAGTTGTTAATTTAAAAAAGAAAGTATTTTTAAAAATTGTTTTGTATCAGAACCAGGATTCAAACCCAGATCTGTCTGATTTTATGGTCAATGCTCTTAAACATGAGACCATTCAGCTTTTACAGTCATAGTCCCAAACAATTTTCCCATTTGCTTAATAATTTGTGAGCAAAAACTTTCTCCCAACTACCCTTCATTATCAAACCGCCCCCCCCCCCCCCGCACACACACACACACAGAAATGCCACTCCACCAACCGTCCTCTGACTCCCCAGCCAGGCAGATAATTCAATGCCTCATCATGATGCTCAGAGCCCAGACTAGCTTCCTTCCACCTTCTGTTTCCTGTCTCTTTTATGGATGCTTCTCCCTTTATCTAGTCCTTAAGTGTGTTGGGTTCCTGGAATTTTATCCTTGACCCACCCTACATGTGTTCCTCTCTTATCATGGCTCCCACTCACATGTCTTTGCTGACACCTCCCAGATCTGTGTCTCCAGGCGAGATCTCTCTCCCGAGCTTTGAGTTCTGCATCTTCAATTGCTTTATCTCCAGTGGTTGTCTCAGTTTATTCACTGGATTGTGAGGTCCTCAAAGATGAGCGCCATGCCTTATTTGCCATCAAGACTTATTATGCAGGAAGCATTTCATCTATTCTCCAATAGAATGCATGCATAAGGAAGTGGATTCAATTAATGTCTGTTGGATGAATAACAAATTAAGGTGAGAAGAAAAGAAAGACCTTCAAAAGGAGTAGCCATTGACAAGGTAGGCTTTGTCTTCTAGCCCAGAATAGAATGTGCAGGAGAATAGCCCAAGGAACGCTGTATTCCATAAGATAAAATAGATGTGCTAGAAATTGGCATGGTCAAACACGTTTGACAAACACTAGATTTTAAAAACTTAAGCAGAATTTTTGATCCTCTAGTTCATGTACAGTTCAAATGTCAAAAAGAATATACTTTTCAGCAATTGTTAAGTGTATTTGAGTACATTTCTACTTGGGTTTATTTGCTTAATGCACACCAGTTTTCCCGCAGATTGAGATTCTGTGGATAATCAACTGAGGGAAATGATGTTCTAGAAAATCAAACTTTTGACTGGTCACTACTTATAAGAAAATAACTTACAAAACAACTTCAAACCTAACCCAGTGGTAGTATTCAGTAACTTTTGACCTCTTCTAAAAACAACTCAGTAGGTCTATGTAGACCTCTTGGACACACAATTGAGTTTGGGCTTGGCCTGGTGTGGACCGCACCCTGGCGGGTAGGGAGAAGACGTGGCTATGCTGTGGGGTTACATGGGTCCTCTCTCAATCGGCACCACTGTTAGCCCATTTGCTATGTTGAATACCGCTTGTTTTCCTGCCTCCCCATGCAGAATGACATTGCGGTCATGAAGCCCACACACACTGGCTCTCAACTGCAACTTCTCTCTGGGGCCTTGGGGTGGGGCTGCAGGAAATGCTGAGTGACATCACCTCCCCGCTAAGCCAAGAAGGCTCCTCAAGGTCAGGCCTGGAGCAGCCATCTTGAGACAGAAAACACGCAAATAATCTTCTTTCCTTCCTGGGGAGTGAGCTCACAACTCAGGGGAACCCAGCTCTTTGTGTATGCCAGGTGAGGTCAAAAGTATTGTCCTGGCACTCCGACGCTGCAGGTGCTTCATTCATGGGACACCACCCAGTCTATACCAGATGGCAGCATGGAAGATGGACGTCCACCTCTACACTTTCCCTTGCTTGAAGTTATAAGGCCTTTGGGGGCAGACTCGCCCATTTTCTTGGACTGAGTTGTATGGATGTTGGGCCAATCACAATGGGATAGTTACTGGAGTAGGGTGGGGATGGAGAAGTGCTTCTCTAGAGAGTTCTCTACAAATAAAACTTCTTGGCAATCACTTCTCACTTCTATCATCAACTGTTATTCTCTGGATCATGGAAAATCCTGCATTGTTGGTCATATATGGAGACACAGTGGAAGAGTTAAAGGAAAGTCGATTGGCTCACTGAAAGGTAAGCAGTTATATAGGAGGGGAGAGAAGCCCCATAATGATTTGGACAACCTGACAGCTAATCTGGACTCCCCGATTCCCTATCTTGCTTTTTCCAAAGCCAAGAGGCAAAGAAAGTTCAAAATCAGCCTATATTTTAGTTCCATGAGAAATGAGCTTTTCTCTTCTTGTTCAGCTGCTGATTCTGTTAGCCTGACTATACCTGCTTTCTCATCACTGGTAGGAAATGGGCATGAATAGAACCAGTGTGTTTCTTTGAACCCCTCTAAAGAAACGGTTCTAGTTTAATGCCCATGTTTTAATTCGCTGTAGTTTCCTCATTTGAATATTTTAGGCTAAGCCTTTTCTAAGTCAAGACGTGTGTGTTTATCTGCCTGAGGAGATGAGGTCTCAGGGATTCCCACGTGGGTACCATAGAAAGATGTACCCTTCCAAGGAAGAAGTCTCTTCAAACTTCGAATACCAGCACCTAATCAAATGACTGAGGTGGCTTCTTAGGAAAGGAAGGAGACAAGGAAGACAGGAGGGGAGAGAAAGTAGGCAAAGTGGGAAGAAGGAGGGAGAAAGAATGGGAAGGAGAGAGGGAGGGAAGGAGAAACCTTGGGCTAATCAGCAGCCCATTGGGTTTTATTTTAAAAATTATGGAAATAATGAAACCTGGTTCTTCTAAAAATGAAAGAGAATGAAAAAGGCTTTCCTGCTCCTCCCCCTCCCCCGCTGATTTCTCATCACTGATAGGAAATGTGACCTGACCCAGTCAGCCTCAGAACTGAGGAGAACCAGGTAGCCATCTGGGCCTCAGCCTGCAGTCCCGATGGTCTGTGTGTCCAGGCTACACTCCAAATGTGGCTGCTCTAAGAGCCCCCGCAGGGTCTGCTGTGGGTGTTCAAACCGTTCCTGCTCCTGGTCAGGAATGGCTCTCGGGAAGCTGGTTCACCCCAAGGTCAATCTTTTCAGAATTTAATGAACAATCCTCAGAAGGATGGAGGGGGGGTCCAAGATTTGAATCCTGACTCCAAAAACTATATGCCACAAATGTATTTTTCCTCTTGGGGTTTAGCATGTCTTTCAGGAAACTGCAGAGGAAAGTGACCTCCTAGGGACAGTTCCTGCATGTGTGGGACCCAGTCCCTTCATGGCACATAAATGTCTGTGCTGGAGTAGAAGAAAATGCCTGGACCTGAACACAACAGCTATGTCTACCTGTTGTCAACAGCAGGTTGACTGAACTGGGAAGGGCTGGGGGAGAGTCTGAATGCCTCATCCTCACCCTAAGTGGGTCCAGCATTGCTTCATCTGTACCCATCATCTTCACCTGTACCCATCACACTCAGCCCTCCACCCGTTCATCCATGATGCAGTTGTCCCTAAGCAAGGTCAGCCCATGGCCTTCTCTCCTGAAGACTCCAGGTTTCCCTTTCACTTTTCACAACCCAAGCAGAACAAAACAGCTCCATTCCCAGGAATTCATTCAGCTCCTAGCTGAAAGGAAACTTGAGCAGCCATTGTTGCAATGGAGTAGGGCATACGCTTTGGAGTCGGAGGGCCAGGTCTGCAATGATTTGCTGATGACCTTGGGAAATACCCGCTCTGCACTTACTCACTGGTGACCTTGAGAAAGAAACTTAACCTCTCTGAGACTCAGCCTCCCATGTTCGGAGAAGTGATCACAATAACAACGTTGTTATGAAGGTCAAATTGTATCATCTCTTTGAGAGAAGAATCTTTATCCAACAATGTTTAGCCTGCAGTAAGCACTGAGTAAATATTTATAAATTCATGCAAAATGCTTTGCAGCATTTCACATATGGAAGGCTGCAGTAAGTGGATAGTATTATCTTCCTTATCATTATTTTCTGCCTCTCCTCATAAGGAGGAGCTTATTTTGGCTGAGGTATCAGTCAGGGTCCTGGCAGGAAACAGATGGTGCATTCCAGCTGAAGAGAGAGGCATGAAGGAACATTGGGAGCAGTGGGGGCAGGGGTGAGGGAATGGTTAAACACTTCTGAACTAACAACAGAAAGATGTCACCTCTCCTAGACCTGAGGGTCAAGGAGGGGAGCTGCTACCAGAACCCTGAAAGAGGGCCCTTGCTGAGAGGGCAGCTCCAGAGGAGCTAAAGCCTTCAGGGGAAGAGTGGAGTTTGCAGGAAGAGGGCAGGATGGAAACCCCACCACGCTCTCCTCCCACCCTCTGGTCTCCTGCTGATGCCTCCCAAAGGCCAAGCCCACTGCTCCCTGATGAGGTCCATGTGGGTCAGTTTCCACAGAGCCAAGTGGAAAAGGGTGGGCCTGTATATGATGGTGTAAATGGAGAAAACCCAGGACAGCCATGAACTCCAAAGTGTTTATGTTCAGAGGCATCTTTTCTAATCTACATTGGTGGGATCTTGTCTATTGAAGTATAAGTCTGCTATTGTAGTATAAATGCTTGGGTAATTTTTAATAAAAATAACTTCATTACTATCTGTAATCTCTCAAGTCTACCCAACTTTGCCTATTGTACTCCAAATTGTATTTGGAACAAGACAAACATTTGGGAATTGAGGAACTAAATTAGTTCACTTTTGAAGCGCTGCTATATCTGTGGCAGGGATAAGCCATGTGAGCCTGGCAGCACGTTTCCAGTAAGCACAGTTAGGCAGGTGGGCATCTGCTAACTGGCATCCAGCCCCACTACCCAACAGCTGCCAGGAGGCCCGAGGCCTTCCCTGGACGTGAAACCAAGTGCTGATACCTGAACACACAGCTTCATCTGTTAAGTTTATACAAAGATGCAATAGTAAGATGACAACATGAAAGACACCCACAGTGAGACTTGGTGGTTCTTCGTGGGCCCTGCTTTAATCTGTTGCCTGGACCTAAAAAAATAGCAGTGTTCAGAAATGAATGGTGGCAATGATAACCAAGAATTATGCCGCGTTGATTTTGTTCTAGAGACTACACTAAGTGCTTCACATAAGTTATCTCAACCCCCCAAATAAGTTTGTGTTGTAGATTTTAGTGATATTGTTACTTGCCCAAGATAACAAAGCTGGTGAGTGGGAGAGCTGGGATTGGAATTTAAGTAATCTAACTCCAGATTGTACTTTTAACCATTGGGCAATTCTGCCTTAAATACTCACAGGGTGGGAGGTAGGGGTTGTGAAATGGAAGAACATGAACTTTTCAAGTTGAGTGATTTTATTCAGAGAGTGAGATAATGAGTGGATTTTTTCTTTACTTGGTTTTTTTTTTTTTTTTTGCTCTTTTCCTGGTTTTATTTAAGAATCAATAGTATATTAATTTCATTATGAAAAATATAAACTTTATGTCAAAAGAATTATTAGCGGACTGGTTCTATAATGGAAGGATAACACCCTGTGTCCATTCCTCCTTCAGGTTATACTAAAACCCTGTGCAGACTAGAGGCCAAAAAGAGACCCACATATGTGTGACCGACTGATTTTCAACAAATGTGCCAAGGCAATTTAATGGGGGAAGAATAGCTTTCCCAACAAATGGTACTGGATCAATTGGATATCCATATGGGGGGGTGGGGGGAGGGCGGGGATTAAACCTTAGCTCTCACCATACACAAAATGTAACTTGAAATAGATCATAGATTTCTATGTAAAACCTAAAATTATAAAACTTTTAAAAGATCGAGGAGAAAAGTTTCATGACCTTGGGGTAGGCGAAGTTTTCTCAGACAGAAAACGAATAGAAACTAATTGGAAAATCTTTCAGGTCAGTGCCACTTCATCAAAATTAAAAACTTATTTTTTGAAAAATATCAAGAATACATACAGGCAAGCCACTATCTGGGAGAAAATATTCAAAGTACTTATACCCAAAATCTATAAAGGGCTCTTAAACCTCAATAAGAACAAGACAATCAACCTATTTTCTTTAGTAGGCAAAAATATTAAACAGACACGTCAAAAGAGGAAATATATAGGGCCAAAAAGACATAAAAAGATGCTCAACGTCATTCATTAATCATCAAGGAATTGTGAATTCCCTGGCCGGTTTTGGTTAGTTTGTTGGGCATCATCATGTGCACTAAGAAATTGCCAGTTCGATTCCTGATCAGGGCACATGCCCAGGTTGCAGGCTCAATCCCCATAGGGGGCGGCAGGAGGCAGCCAATCGATGTTAGCTCTCAGCATCTATGTTTTTCTCTCTCCTTTCCCCTCCTTCCATCTCTAAAAATCAATAAACTATTCTTTTAAAAAAAAGAATATGCTGGGGGAAAACAACAAAATATCACTACACGAAAACTAGAATGGTTTAAATCAAAAAGACTGACAATACCAAGTATTGGTGAAGATACAGAGTAACTGGAACTCTCTTAAACTACTGGTGGAGATCTAAAGTAATACAAATTTTTTGGACAAGTTTGGCAGTTTTTTCAAAGGTTAAACATAAACCTATCATACAACCCAGCTATTCCACACCTAGGTATTTACCCAAGATAAATGAAAACATATGTCCACATGAAGACTTACATGTGAATGTTTGTAGAAGCTTTATGTGTAATAACCAAAAAATGGAAACAATCCAAATGTCCATCAACAGGTGGGATAGATAAACCAATTGTGGTACATCTATCCAATGAAATACTACTCAGTAATAAAATGGATCAAAATATTGATTCATACAACCATAAGGATGAATCTCAAAATCATTATGCTATGTAAAGTATAACAAACTCCCCTCAAAAAATATTTGTCTTGACTGTAGTGATAGTTGCATGAGTATAATTGACTCTTGAACAACACCGGTTTGAACTGTGGAGGTCCACTTATGTGGATTTTTTCAATGAATACTATAAATGTATTTTCTCTTTCTTTTGATTTTTTAAATAGAATTTTCTTTTATCTAGCTTACTTTATTATAAGAATACTAGAAGCCTCGTGCACAAAATTCATGCACTGGCGGGGGTGGGGGGCATCCCTCAGCCTGGTCTGTGCCCTCTCTCAGTCCAAGAACACTCAGGGGATGTCCGCCTGCTTCCTTAGGCCCGCTCCCCACAGGGAGCGGGCCTAAGGAAGCAGGCGGACATCCCTCTCGCAGTCTGGGACCCCTCACTCCTTACTGCCCGCCTGCTCACTGCTCCTTACAGCTTAGTTCACTGCTTCTTAGCACTGGCGTGGAGGTGGGAGAGGCTCGCACCACAGCTGCTGCCCTTGCCAGCCGTGAGCCTGGCTTCTGGCTGAGCAGCGCTCCCCCTGTGGGAGCTCACTGACCACCAGGGGGCAGCTCCTGTGTTGAGCGTCTGCCCCCTGGTGGTCAGTGTACATCATAGCGGCCAGTCGTTCTGGTTGTTCCGCCATAATGGCCACTTAGGCTTTTATTATATAGATATGTAATACATGTGCAATACATATAACATACAAAATATGGGTTAATCAACTATTTATGTTATTGATAGGATTTCCAATCAACATTAGGTTATTAGTAGTTTTCAGAGAGTCAAAATTTATAATGGATTTTCAATGGCATAAGGGGTCAGCACTCCTAACCCCTGCATTGTTCAAAGGTCAACTGTATAACTGTATATACATGTTTAAGGTCATCAAATTGTACACTAAATATTTGCAATTTGTTATACATCTGCAAAGTTACTTTTAAAACAAACAAACAAAATAAAAACTTTCTTGCTGAGCTCCTGGTCTTAGGAACTAGATAGCAAAGGTAGCCTCAGCACCAGCACACTAGCTTGCTCTTCCTCCAACAGCAGACTGTGGGCTTGCCATGGCTGTTCTGATTCACCATGCTACGTGGCCCCATTTATCTTGCTCTCTGCCTTACAACTTGATTTTCATTTGTATAGCCCTTTGATTTTTTCCAGAGGTTTTACTGCAGTGTGGTCATATGCATGCATTTAACTTAAGAGTTCAACTATAGATGTGAGGCAATAAAGAAAAGCAATTACAGTATTTACAAGGAAGAAACAATGTGCATGGTGCAGGTGATTTCGATAGCCTTTCCAACTCATGAGTCTGAGATGGTGGAAGTGGCTATATTATTACTCCAGATTGCCCACATGCCTCCCATTTTAGGAGAACAGCATCATCTATATATATATAAAAGGCTAATATGCAAAATGTCCCCACGGGAGTTCGACCAGGGGACCGAGAGTTTTATCACTCACTATGACATGCGCTGACCACCAGGGGGCAGCGCGGAACAAAGGAAGGCCCCAGCCGGCAGCCAGAGAAGGGAGGCCCCGGCCAGCAGCCTAAAGGCCCCGATCGGCCCTGATCACCGGCCAGGCCTAGGGACCCTACCCATGCATGAATATCATGCACCGGGCCCCTAGTATGAAATGAAATGAAATTCTAATGTTTAAGACACACAGTTTTGTACAACACAGCCTCTAAGGCAAACCAACTGATTCATCTCACACTCAGCTGAAGAAACAATGGCCTGTCCCAGAATTGGAGAAAATACTAATTGTATAGGAATCTCCCCAGTCATGAGGATACTTATGCCATACTTGGTTTTCATTATGGGCTGACTCTAGGACTCTCATGTAAGAGGAAACTTTACTGTATCCTTTTTGATTTTCAGAACAGGCCCATGAAGTGGCTAAGACAAGTATTTTTATCCTATTGTCCACATTTGACAGATGAGGAAATGGAGCCTGCGTGAGATTGGGACTTGCTAGTTACACAGCTAACAGGGCAGCCTCGTTCCCAGAACCCACATGTTCAGACAGCTTGTCTAGGACTGCTTACACCATATCACCACCTCCACATGTTGCCATTTTGCTTATCAGACAAAAGCATTACTTCTGGCCTGGATTTGCCTTGAGTCTAAAGGGGAATTCTCACTTCAACTCCAAGTTAGTTTCACAATGTGAGCACAAGTTCCTGTGAATAACCGTGGCTCTTCCTTCATTTTGTCTTCCCTCTTAATTAAGAAGGAACTTATGTTAAGCCAAACAGGTTAGCCTTGTGACTCTTACCTGCCAATCATAATCAAAATTTGTTTTAATTCACTATTAAGCTGTCAGTTATCCAAGCTTTGTGAGGAAGGGACACAGATGAGGCTAAGTTATAATGATATGATTCCACAAACTCAGAGGAACATTCTGGGCAAGTCCCCAATTTACTCAGAGGCAAAAGGAAGTGTCTGGCATATATTTAAACCTACCATGTGCCAGGCACTCCTCAGACATCAATATACATTTTGTCACTTACACACGTTCTAGTTGTAGCCCTTAAGGGCTGAAGTATTTAAACTAGAACATGGAGAATTACCTTTCTTTTAAGGATCTTAGAAAAAGCACTTCTTCATGGGGACGTGGAAAGGTCCTATAAAATGACCTACAGGATAATTCTTACTCTAAAAGTCTAAAACAAACTGCCCCCTGCTCAGCCAGTGTGGCTCACTGATTGAGTGTCGATCTATGAACCAGGAGGTCACAGTTTGATTCCTGGTCAGGGCACATGCCCAGGCTGTGGCTTGATCCCCACTAGGAGGCGTGCAGGAGGCAGCCAACCAATGATTCTCTCTCATCATTGATGTTTCTATCTTTTTTCCCCTCTCCTTTTCCTTCTGAAATCAACTATATACATATATATGTATGTATTTTTTTAATTTAAAAAAAAATTGTCACAATCCATTAATCAACACATGGGTTGCTACTAAAAATCATTTTGCAAAGAGTGGCAAAGGTGACAAGGTTTTTGGCGGCTTCCCAAATCTCCAGTGACAGGACCTCGGCACCAAACAAATTCAAGTTTAACAAGTGCCACTGTCCCAGGTGTGTCAACTAGGATAGAAACCCTTCCAAGTTCTGACCCGTAGGAGAAGCTGAGACTGGTTCCCCCAGTTAGGAGGACAGAGAATGTGCCCTGAGAGTTTACTTCCACCAGGGCCATGTTTCCTGCTCTAAATGAGTTTCCATTCTATAAGAAAACACAGGAGTTTAGCATGGCCAACTCATACACATAGCTTCACAAATTTGGTAGCGATCTTCTACCTTTGGTAGTCTATACTGAGCTGAGACTGAAGAGTTTCCATGAGCTCAGATATTTGGGGCTATAATGCTCATGCTCCCTCATTCGCTCACTCAGCTGCAGCATAGAGCGAGGCTGCAAGAATCAGGGGAAGTCAGAGGGCTCTCCTAGGCCGGCACTCAGAAACGTGATGATGTGATGAGTAACAGAGATGCACAGCACAGAAGGCTAATGTCCCTTGTCTGCTCATACACACGGGTAATTGTTTACTAAGTCCTGTCCAATAGGCACCAGGCCTGAGACTGGGTCTGTGGATTTTGCTTGGTTACAGCATTGTCTTTCTTAATCAAGCGATCATTCTGCCTGTACCTTCGAGTTCCTTTTTTCTGGCCCAGTTGCAAACCAGGACCATAACAAACAGGCTGCTAAATGCTCTGAGATACAGGAATGTCAGGAAAGTAAACAAATTTGTTCTCTCCTATCCTGTCTCTTTCCGTAAGGAAAGAAAGTAAGAGAGGAAGACGGAGAACTAAACACAGAAAATTTCCAACAACACTTATCTGGCCAGCTCCCGCCAAGGATCACTGGCTTTGAAAACGCTCTTCGGGCCTGAGTTCAGGACAGCTTGTGTGCAACCCTGATCCGTGTGAAGCTGCCATCATTGCCTTTTTTTCTTTTCTTTCTTTCTTTCTCTCTTTTTTTCAGCTGTTTTCCAGCTGCCTGAACAGGGCACGGAGTGAAATGCAAAACACTCAGCGGCCTTGGCCAGGTGGGAGAAGCAGAGAAAGAGCGGTATTGTTTCTTTCCCAAATGTGTTTTTAAAAAAAGAAAAAGAAAAGGCCTTTCCCTTGGGCGTGGGCTGCTGGGTTTCTCACAGAGCCTTAATGCAGAACCTTTGGAGATGGTTCTGAAAGAGGGGCGATGGGCACCAGGTTTGAATTACTGAAGGCCATGCTTCACAAGATCTCCAGCCATGGAGGTGGTAGTTCAAGGTCAGCTTCATTTTACCAAACGCACTGCATTCACCAAAGCCTAAAGCAGTCAATGTGTAGATAGAGAGAGTGAGGCACCAACACAGCTCAGTGCTCCTTCTGGTGTCCATCCTGGAGCCAGGACAAGACTCCATGCCCTCTGGGCTGCAAAGACGGGCTAACTCTCGAGCACCCGGTCCCAGAAACAAATTGGGGCGGGGGGGGGGGGGTTATTCTATACAAAACTTGTTGGTATTTGAGAGGTAAACTACTCATGATCCATTCCCAGGACCCATTTTTAGTCATTTGATAATTGGGAAGGCAAGGGTTTTAATCCTGCTCCCTGCTGCGCTGTATATCAAAACGGGGCTCTAGGTTCGAGTGAGACTGTCTCACCAAGAGCAGCCTCGCCTTGGCGCAGCTTTTGCTAGTCTCCATTCATCATTCAGCAAAATATCTGCTGTTCCAAATTCTTTTGAGTTCAATATTCACCTCTACATCTGTTTCCAATGCCTTAAATGAAACATGTGTGGTTCATGGGCCAGTGAATGTGACAGCTTCAATGCCAAATCGGGAAGAAAGACATTTAAATCGGCAAATAGTGTCAACAATCAATAAGTAAAGCTTTTAAGAAATTTTGTCATTAGAGAGGTTCAGTGCCCAATTTGTTAAGTGTTTAATTAGTGCTTACACATGTTTGGAAGCAATAAATGGGCCTGCAGCCTGATCCCAGAGCCCCCGCGCATAACCATCCCACCAGCACCTGCTCCTCACGAGTCACGTGGCTCCTTAAAAGTCAGTGCCCACCTGTATTTACTCTTTCTCATCAAAGAAGACAATGATTTCAGAGTCTTTACCAACAACGATAAATGATTGTGCTCCCAGGTTTGCAGGACCTATGCTAGACTCTGGGGTGCAGGGTAAGAAGACAGGCCCGACAGTGATAGCTGTCCAAGGCAGCCTAGGCCAAGGGCACATGGGAGGCACAGGCAGAGAGCCTCCAAGGAGGACTGGACCTTCTGGAAGACCTAAGGGAGGCAGCCTGTGCCCTTAAAGAAGAGAGAGAGGCACCGATACAGAACTGCACAGCAGAGGAGACACGTGCTTGGGGTGGTGGTTTGAGGGTTTGAACAAAGGCAGCAGTTGGAGCGCGTGCAGTGGACTGAGGAAATAAAGCAGACCATTAAGCAGGATGAAAGAGTTTGCAAAGGACAGACCTGGGAGGTAGAGGCAAAAAGGCAAGTGAAGGCACAGCCTACAGAAGTCCTGAAAACCAGGCTTGTGTGCAACAAGCATAAACCAGATGCCACTTTATTAAACTTTCATCAACTTCCTATCAGCATTAATTCATGAAATCTTAGTGGCTGTTTCATTTCTTTGGGTTTTTTGTTTCTGGTGTTTTTACTGCCCATAGACTTTATAAAATTTGAGCTTGATATTGTCAGCAATAAAAATAAAAAAAAAGAATGGATTACAGGTTGTGTAGCTGCTACTGAAGAATAGGAATTCCAAAGCCTTAATCACATGATTAAGCAGCAACACAACTCCCAAAAACAGGTCAATAAAAGGCACAGTAATTGAATACTTTTCTTGACCACATGCATACTGATCCAATTCGAGCTCTATTTTGAGTTGATGTTTTTCCTAACCATTTGCTTTTTAAAACTGGTCACTTTATTCTGATCCTGAGAGAAATAGCTACTGGATTAGGCACCTCCCTTTTTCGGTGTAAAAATAGTTCTCTTGAATTCCCAGAGAATTTTATAAGTCACCAAAGGCTTATGTGTGTCCTATTTAATCAGCACTACAACCTCCTAGCGTAAGTTACCTGTCAGGCTTGGGTTTCAAACCCCCAGACCTATGGGGATTGTGCAAGGTCTTGATCAAAATCCCACCCTCTTCTCTACACAGCCTATTGCTAGATATTTTGACATGAATTTCTTTAAACTGTGAGAGCTTTGTGGGGTTTTCCCAGACCACTTTTTATCCCATACTTACCCAAGGAAGAACATTTTACGCCTTGTTTTCTGTGACTACCAACTGGTCAGAGCCAATGTTTACTGCTCTAAACGCTGTCTTTTTAATCCTCCGTAACACCCCTAGGATACAGGAGCCAGTATCCAGCTTTGACAGCTGTGAAACCAGGTTTAAAGGGATCAAGTATTTTGACCAAGCTCAAATTAACTAGCAATTGAGAAAGTTGGAATGCCAAAGCCTACAATGACACTAGCAGAAAACTGCCCCAACAGAGGTGGGCAATGGTGAAGCAGTGATTCTCAAGGCATGACTGAGGCTCCTTGCCTCAGAATCACAGAGGATGCCTATTAGAACTTCAGCTTCCTGATCCAGAATGTTTGGAGATGAAACGCAGGCCAGGGCATCTCCATTCTTATAGTAACTCCAGAAGATTTTTGCTAGTACCAAGGTCTGGGACATACTGGCAGAAGGCAAGGTCAGGGAATGGTATAGCTTGACCTTAAGAACCTGGGGGGTGGGGGGGCGGCAAATATATGTAAGTAGTGGGAAGAAATGTAGGATAGGGCCAGGAGCTGGGGGACTCTAAATGAGGAGGGAAAGGGACTAGAGAGAGGCAGCCTCGCGTTTTCATGTGTGTTGGAAAAAGAGACTGCCTTTGGTTCAGGAAAAAGATCGCTAACTTGGGAGCCAATTGACCTGTCAATCAACAAACTCAGTTGCCTCATCTCACTTCCTCCGCAGACCAGACTTGGGTCCAGTTCCCAGTTCTGCCTCTGACTTACTCTGTGACCCCAGGCTAATCCCTTGACCTCTGGGTCCTCGTTACAGCATCAGTAAGATCAAGCAGTGGGGCCACATGACTTTGAATGTGTCATCTGATGGCAAATTTGTTTTTCCCAGTTTCCCAGCTCTTCTTTCTGCTTGAAAGTCTCTATCAATGGTTTTAGCTCTTTCTCCTCCAGCAAGATTCAGCAGGGATGTTTTTGAAAGGCTCAGAAACTATATAAATACTGTGAAGAAAAGTGGCTCAAGCCCGGATCTGGGAGGAGAGAGCTGGGCTCGGCAGAATGAGCGCCACCGTGGATGGCTGGATGGCAGCACTGTCATCACACCAGGGGCGCCCAGTGCGCAGCAGCCCTCCCTGAGGGAGAACTCCCTAAGTCTGTCTTTCAATCATGCCCTGACTGTGACAAAGCCCTCACCACCCACTATCATAGGCAGTGACGCTGCTGCTCGGTATCCCTCCGGGTGGCTGAGAAGGCTGGAGAAGCTTGGCTTTGGGCGTGGGGCAGGCAGAGGACCAGGGCCTATGTCCTGCCAGTCCAGTTTAGACCTAGGAGAGGCCTGAGCTGATCAGGGTGGAACCTGGGTTGAGTGGAAATGTACTGCAAGCCAAAACAGCGATAAATCATTTGTCATTTCATGGAGAGGCCTGGAACCATACGCCCTCCTTGAAATGGAAGGGGAAAGCTCCTTCGAGTCCCTCCTAAATGACTTTGTTGAACACATATGAAAGGCATCGATCTCTAGCCAATCTCAACCCTCAAAGTTGCCAAGGAGGTTTCACAGTCCAGCATCCAGCGCACCCGGTACTGACAGGAGGGCTGGCTACTGGAATTTGGAAGACGACTCTACTCACTCAGGGTAAAAAGTCAATTCCTCCTATGTTAGTTTGCCAAGACTTCATAACAAAGTACCACAAACTGGGAAGCTTAAGAAGCTGCAATTTATCACCTCATGGTTCTGGGAGCTAGAAGTCCAAGATCAAGGTGTGGGCAGGGTTGGTTCCTGCTGAGGCTGTGAGGGAGGAGCTGCTCCTGGCCTTTCTCCTGACGTGTGGATGGCTGCTCTCTCTGTCTCCACATCGTCTTCCCTCTCTATGTGTCTCTGTGTCCAAATTCCCCACTCTTTTCACCCCTTGTCATAAGGACACCAATCCTAGTGGATCAGGGCCCGTGTTAATGGCTCCATTTTAACTTGATTACCTCTGTAAAGACCCGTTCTCTAACTTAGGGCACATTCTGAGGTACTGGGGGTTAGGACTCCCACATATCTTTTTCTTTAGGGGGACACACTAAATGCATAACACCTGTCTTTTAAAAACACCTTCATGGTTCCAGAGGACTTCAATGTCTTTTCATAGACATAGCACATGAGTGGGGGTGAGGGGGTTGAGGGAAGGGATTAAATTAGAGAGAGTAGAATAGGCTCCAGAAAATTTCAGTTGTGGGAAAAGGTCCTGTGTAACCCGCTGAGGGAAGGGGAAGGTGCTGGGTTCCCCACAGAGTGTGATTTAGCAAACAGCTGGACCGATGGGCTTCATCAGTGAGTGGCTCTGAAGTGCTGGGGAGGCCAGCTGTGGTGAGCAGGCTCTGCACAGGGACCCAGGGGCCAGACCCCTCTACCACCTGGCACCACACATGCATCTTAGGTCTTCCCCCACCCCTGTGAGGCCCCACCACCCCCTGCTTGGAGAGAAGAAAATATAGGAGTCGAAATCTGAAAGACTGAATATTTACCCCAAACAAATGTTTCCCCAAAGGTGACTGCTTTAAACTGAAAGAGGCTTTTCAACCAGAAGAGTCTCAGATGCTTTAATTGGCAAGTTGAAACACTAGGAAGGTTTTTTCTTTTCTACCCATTTGGGTGAGGGTGCTGGTGCAAGATTAAATTCATTACAGAAAATTATAAATTACATTTTCTTTGCATCAATAATGAATAAGATAAAACTGTCAACCCCATTCCTACTACGGAAGGAAAGGAGTTAGAAAAACCATGTGAGGAAATGTTCTGGGTGAGCAGTGAAAATCTAACCCTTGAACAGAAGAGGGATGAAATAAAAAATGAGAAGAACATCCTGGATTGCTGGATGAGTGTCTGGGGACTGGGAACATCTGCACAGATGTTAGACTGTATTTTGAGGTTCGTAAGAAGATACCTTCACTATTGCCAAAATCTACCCTACATCATGTCTCAATTATGTGGCCGTGACAATACTGGCAGATCTCCCCCAGCCCCATCCCTCTTACAAGCACTTTCTGCGAAGCCCCACGTCCACTGTGGGTTTCCATCTTAACCTCGCTTCCTGCCTCTGGATTTTAGTCATTCCCCTTTAATCTGTGCATTCACTCTTCTAAGAACACACTCCTAAAGCACTCAAAAACAACCACATATTAAAAGCTTTCTCCAAATCACAGTCCATTGTTCAGGAAGGGAGCTTTCTATCAACAAGAAAGCTAAGCAGTCAACAGCTTTTGGTGAAGTGATAAGATCGGGATTTAATGGTGGAGCTCATGCCAAATTTCAGCAGAGCCCCAGGGGCCTGAAGTGACTATGTATTTGCCTTGGCACTGGTGTCCTCAAGCCACAGAGCACCATTTATGGAAAAGCAAATGGAAGCCCATGGACAGGTGAGCCAGGAGAACAGGGAGGCAGCTGTGACTCTAGGAGCTGGGCGCTAAAGACTGTGCCCAAGGGCTCTCACCTCCATGGGCACTCGCCTCCGTGGACACTCGCCTCCGAGGAAGTGCAGCACAACAAACATCAACTTTCTACCTTATTTATGCCTCATATTCTAACTGAAGGCTGAAAACAACCCTTACCTAGTTCTGTGTTTGTGTCGTTGCTTACAGCTTGTGTGTGTGTGTGGGGGGGGGGGGCCTTCCCTATGTACAGATGTGGAACTTGTGACTGGCAGAGCCACAGTCCCAGCCTCTCATCCCGTCTCCTCCTGTGTGCACCCCTTTTCCCTTCAGCCAAGGTCTTGCTGCTCCTGTGGCAGTGACTGTTAGGGTCTGCAGTCAGGATAGCTGCCTCTAAGTGAATGTCTAGCCCACCACCACTGCCTTCACCAGGGAAGAATGGCGGGAAGAAATGGGGAGGAAACTGGAACAACAGAGAGCTGGAGGAGCAGAGGAGAGGAACCCAGGAAGAAGGGGCCCAAGGACAGTTTGCAGAATTCACACTTGTGCCCACGGGCAGCCTCGCCTCCAACGTTGACTCTCAGTGTAAATGTTGTTGCATTTGTCTGTCTCCCCTCTAACCCAGAGGAGCAACGCACAAGAGGAGAGTGGGGCGTGTTCGTCTCTGGATCTCCAAGCCCTAGCGCTGTGGTCAATATGTGTTCCCCGCCGCCCTGGGCAGCAGGCACATCACACGGCCTTCGTACAGCAAATATGCTCTCAGGGTCCAGCCAGGCAGTTCCGATGCTTCTGCTGCTACTTGACAGACATCACCCTCCCAACCCCTCCACCCCGACTACCACCTGTCATGAACTTCACCTTGACTGGGAGTGAAAGGGCAGGCCTACAATGAGAGACAGGGCTTCTCGGAGTTTGCATGTGCAGAGGGCTCTCTCTGAGCCCCCATCCCAGAACCCCTTTTCAGAGAGAAGTGCGGAGACTTAAGTCCCTCTTTACTTTCCAGGAGGATCGCCTTTCATGTCTTGCATCTCCTGTTAATTAACAAGGGGGCCCTTGGGCCCTACAAATGTAAAGATTGGGCAGGCTACTTCAGGAAACAAAGAATAAATTAAACTTGCTAAGAAGGAGCAGGGTCAGGCCATGGCAGGGAGCAGTTCCTGCAGAAATGCAACTCCTGCTTTCCTGTGAGAGGATCCTCGGTCCCCCTCTGAAAGGGCCTCCTAGCCCCCGGGGCCACTCTCTGCTGTGGGCTGAGCTCCATCCACATGACAGCCACATCAGGCCACCACAACCCAGGGACACAGATGCAGCCAAGCAGGGAGCTCACTGGCTCTCAGCAGTCCTGGGCCCATTGCTGGTGGGCTCTGTGACTAAGGGACCTTAGTATTCTCATCTGCAATGAAAGGACTGGGTGGAATCCATCATTCCAGGACCTTCCAACACTGAAGTCCTAAGACTGTAAAGCACCAGGAGTAGACTTGTCATCATCAATGAGCTTTCTTCAAGGTGTCGACCGAGTAGGCCATAGTGTTTTACGTTCTAGGCCCTCAAAGACCCAGACCTCAGCAGCAACAGGGGCCTCTCCTCTCCTCTCCCTGCCTCTCCTCTCCCCTCCCCTCCCCTCTCCTCCCCTCCTCTCCTCTCCTCTCTCTCTCCCTTTCTCTCTCTCATTTGGACCAGCCTTTCCTTCAGGACCCAGAAGAGGGACTGAGTCCCCCCTAAACTCTCATAGCTCTTCCCACCTCTGCCTCTCCTTTGTCACTTAGCAGCAATCCCCTCAGCTTACTATTCAGAAGTGACCCTTTAGCACCTTGCTGCTCAAATTGTGGTCCCCAGACCAGCAGCCTCAGCATAACCTGGGCGTTTGTTAGAAATACAGGCTCCTCCTCAGACTTACTGAATCAGAATGTGCATTTCAGCAAGACTCCCAGGTGACAGTTACAGACAGTAACGTTTGAGGAGCACCGATTTACTAGACGTGCTGTCACACTGGGCATAAATGAATCACCTGGGGAGTTTTAACAACTAATGACACCCAGGTCTCACCTCTCAAGATTCTGATTTAATCAGTAATGGGGTATGATATAGGCACTGAGGGTTTTAAGATCTCCTCGGATGATTCTAACAGGGAGACGTTCCTGAAAGCTACTGCTTTAGCATATCTCCAATTGGATCTTCATTCATTCCATTTCCAGTTATTGAGCAAAACAATAATCAGCTCTCTTTCAGTTATGAATAGATTTTAAATCTACGCTTAGTGCTGATAATTCTAATGAGTCCCAAGTTTATATCTTATATCATCATGGAGCTGGCAGGTCTAGGAAAGAAGGCAACAGCCACAAGCCCAGCCCAGAAACTGTCAACTTTTCAAACACAGCTTGGAATCCCCTTAAAGGGTAGAGCAAGGACCTGTCACTTCATATCTTGATGGGGACAGATGAATTTCAGGGACAACTCAGGCAGATGACTGGCCCAAGGGCTCATTGTTGCTCCTGGTTAAGGATCTATAACTCCTCGCAGAAGGCTCTGAGCCCTTTTCCTCCCTTTGGATCAAGGCCCAGTGGGTGAAGCCTTTAGATGAACACCCTAATACCAACAAGCTCTAATCACATGAGCACAGTCCAACCTGGGCCTTGTCCAAGAATGACAACACCAACTGGCAAGAGGCAGAGGTAGCCAGACGCCATCTATGGAGGAACAAGCCTGGGGAAGCTGGCCAACAGGACTCTGCTTACATCACAGAAAAGTCTAGAAGGAAGATAGGAAGGCCTAGCTCAGGGCTTTCTGAACATGAGGCATTCCTGGGCCAAAGGATTCCCCTCGTTTCTCAAGGAATGGGCTGCCTAAGTCTTTCCAGATTATTGGACCTTAGTAGGCTTAATCCTTTATGTGGAAAACTGGCGTACACTGCGATCTGAATTGTTTAACTTATGTATAAAGCAAATTTGATAGCCCCAAAATGGATATCCAAAGGAAATAGTACAATGTGTCCATAGTAATCGTTTTAAAAATAGAGATACTCACCTGCCAGGTACACTTGAGTAAAAGAAGAGAGGCAATGCCTCAATGCAGCTGTTTGGCCTTAAATAAGTCACCTCTCTAATCTGAGCCTCAGTATCCCCACATGTAAACTAAAAGGACTTAGTTGGGTGATTTCTAATTTACTATTTACACTTTCTATGTCCTATCTAAAGGCTGAGGCTTACATTTCAAAGCCTTGCAATAACTGCCACAATCACAAGGTTTGATGACACGGTTCCTCACTGTTGGAGCTTAGTCCATATTGCCACCAACTAGGAGTGTGTAGAAAGTTCCAGAGATTCTATCAAAGGAGATGATACAGGCAGGATGGGGTATTGTCTGCCCTGACCAGAAACTTTTATGGTTCTTGTCTTGTTTCATTTCCTTAAGCAGCAAAAATGAATAAACTCTTTGAGCCTCCTCCATCAGGCCTTTACCTCCACCTCTCCACCAAAAATGCCCTTTCCAAGGTCACTGGTAACTCCACACTGTTAGAACCAGTGGACTGGATTATGTTCATCTTACTACACCTGTCAGCATCATTCTTCCCTCATCCTTGAAGTTATTTCTCCCTTTGGCTTCCAGGACATCCCCTTCCCCCTGCCCCCCTTCCACCCAACACACACACACACACACACATGCCTGGTTTTCCTCTCTCGCTGCTCCTACTGGTTTCTTCCTCCCCAATGACTACTTTTACAGGCCCTCAGTCTTTCAAGCTCTTCTCTTTCCTTCTATATCCACTCCCCTGGTGATCTCACCAGTCTTGTGACTTTAACACCACTAATGATTCACAACATTACATTTCCAGCCTGACCTCTCACCGCTACAGGATGCCAAGGAAGCCTGGATGGTTGGAAATGTTCTAGATAAAGCACTTGTTTTCCTAATACAGTATGGGTAGAAACTATCCCGAGGCTAATTGGTTTTTTTAAGGCTTTCTTTGCAGAAGAAGATGGATATTTGATGCTTACTAAATAGGCAGCATATTTTTCAAAAGTCAGAGAAAATTAAGAGGAACAAGGCAATACTCTACAGATAGTTGGTCATGTCTCAGACACATTTATTCCTTAATTTATTCTGAGCACAGGAATAATATGCCCATGAACCTGAGGGAACCATTCTTTTAGGAGAAGACCTTGTCTCTGGGGTACCTCTGACTCAGCATTATGAGGAGTAGGATGTCAACCAACCATGTTTGCCAAATAAGTGAATGAATGAAACAAAGAAGGCATAGTTCTGTGCTGGCAAATTAACCAAAAAGCCCATTAGAAGCAATGATAGATATTCAGCAATTAAATTTTGAGTGCCCACTGTATGCAAGAATCATGGTAGGTTCTGAAGGGATGCAAAGTTAAGATCACATCCTTCCCCAGCCCATGTGTCACCAAGGCTCCAAAATCCTTGCCATAGGTCTAAGTGTCCCAGGATAAATGGGCCAGGCTGTCACACTGAGAAACCAAAATACCTTGTTCTGAGCCACCTTCTCAGCCCTCTGAGCTCCTTCGCCACCACACAGGCCTATTTGCCCTTACTTGTCTGAACACATACAATTTTTTTTTCTTTTTAATTTATAGACTTTGAAAAACAAATAGGTGAGTGAGCACAGAGCAAAGACTTTAATTTGGGAACTGGGTCTCAGAAGCCCCTTTCTAGCTCATCCCTGCTTTCCCCATGCTGAAGAAAGGTAGGAACAGACTTGAAGGAGGGGGCCACACTCTCAAGAACATTAGCCTTGGATTTAATAACATCCCAATAAAGCCCTAAAGCTATCACCTTTGGGTGGGTCTCTGAAACATGGAATTCATTCAACAGGATTTCAATCAGCAGCCTCCTAATGCTCTCTTGCCTGCCAAGCCGCACTGTACACAAAGGTGAAGAACAACCCATGCATTGAGGCACGAGCTCCCTCCAGTCGGAGGATGAGCAATGCCTGCCCACACAGTCTGCAGTATTATCAGCAAGAACTAACAGAGGGGTCTGTTGTCCCTCCTCCAGGCAGGCAGCGTAGGGGAGCTTCCCACCTCTGACCCGGAGGCCGAGCCAGGCCTCGGCAGAAATCCCGGGAGAGGCCAGGCCTTCCTCACCTCCTGCTTCCTGTGCTAAGATCCCATCGGAATGAAAGATTGTAAAAGCCCTTTCATAATGGGACTGGCAAAGCGTGCCTTTATTTTTTATAATCTCTACATTTCATCATCCTTTTACAATCACAAAACTGAGCAGGAAAAAAGCCAGGAGTTATTTTGTTTATCTGCTGTCCTGTTTAGCAACCAGGCTGCTGCATTTCCAGTTCCCCCCACTCCCCTGTTTGGAAACGGACACTAGAAATGTTCCCTACTTATGACTGAAGCTTCAGAAACCTCAGCCTGCTTTCAATTACCCTGTTGTATGTCGCATGGTTACATCCCTTGTCAAGTGGAAGGAAAACAATAGCTAATGCATTACAACTCCAGTGTGGCTCTGACCCTCTGAAGGCAGCTGACATACATTCCAGCATGAGGTGGGTCCCTCCCAAGGGTGGCTGAGAATAGTGTGGGACCAGAGACAAGGGAGCAAACTAAAGAGGCATCCTGCAGGGTTCAAATCCCTGCTTACAGGTCGGGGCGGGGGTGTCTGATATGCCGTCATGAGGGTCTTTTAAGGCCAGGCCCTGGGAAGCCAAAGAACAGAATAAACCAGATGAGCAAAGACTTTGGGCCATACCAAGGTGACAGGTTAACAGATGGTTATTCAAACACTTCATAAGTATAAAATAACACACCTGGAGGCTTGCTTAAAATCAGATTCCTAGGCTCAACCCCAGAGATTCTGATTCAGCAGGCTGGGATGGGATCAAGCAGGAGTCTGCATTTTTATAGTTTCTCAGATGGTTCTAGTGTAGATGGTCACTGGCTTACCATTTGAGAAAACTGATGAAGAATGAGTTTGGTCAGACTACACATTGGCCAAAGTAATTTGTATAGAAGTTATATGCTTATTCAATGTCCTGAGGACAAATCTAAGGTTGAAGTCCGGAGGAATAGACACTAACACGTTCATAGCTAGAGGGTTAGGTCTGAGGGTGCAAAGGAAGCACGATCCAAAGGCCCAAAGCAATCACTGGGGTGCACAAGCCTCTGGGAGCATCTGGAAGCCACTTGAATGGCAGAAGGCGCACATCAGGTAACCTAGATGCACAGTTCAAATCACATACAAGAAAACAAGGCGGGGACCTAAGTAGGTGGCCTGGCCCTTCCAGATTTAGAATTAGATTAGGATTCACAACACTAAAATAAGTAATGCTACTAGTAATCTGACCCATAGGAGAATCCATGTGGAGGCCAAATACAAAAATATTCAGAGTCCCTCTCATAAGAATATAATCCCACAGATGTCCATCTGCCCTTTAACTCAAGGCTCAAATTAATCAAGCAAAGGGTCTAAAGAAGACTTGTCAAGCCCTGTATCTTCCTAGTCATACCTTTGCTAAGTTTCCATGAAAGTGAGTATCTATGGCCAGTCAGTAGTCACTGGCCACAGCCCAACCCTTGGAGGTTTAGGGATTTGCAGCCTAAACCCATAGCTTGATTAGAGACAGTGCAGTAGTTAGGCAAGTTAGATGAGAATTATCTACTCTAAACTGTAGAAAAGCCATTCTACACTTCCCTAAGAACCACTCAATAATAAAGGTTTGCAGAAAGCGTGGATTTGGGGTCCCCTGCAGTTTCCTTCACTTTTCATAACGAGTCAGCCATATGGGTTCCCTCCTCACTGGGTATCAGCCAACACTTTGGGAGAAGGCTCATAGGTCTAAGTTCTGCTTCCTTTCCCTGAGGATGAGAGGTCCCTGGAGACATGCTTCCTCAGGGCGAGTCTAGGATTTGGGCCAGTCCTACTGCATTCCAGATTCCCAAGGCTCCACTGAAAACCCTATGGGAACCGAAAGCCCTCTAAGCAGAAGGGAACCAACATTTTCACTCCAAAATGTTATTGACTTTACTGGTAAATTATTCTCTGATAGTTTGTCTTTTGTGAATAGGGCAACATGTTACATCTCCCAGAGAAGTATTGATTCAAAGTGTACTGGGGTAAAAAGGGCTGTGGAGCCGATCATCCAATTCCCTACATTTTTTTAAAATATATTTTATTGATTTTTTACAGAGAGGAAGGGAGAGGAATAGAGAGTTAGAAACATTGATGAGGGAGAAGCACCAATCAGCTGCCTCCTGCACACCTCCCACTGGGGATGTGCCCGCAACCAAGGTACATGCCCTTGACTGGAATGGAACCTGGGACCTTTCAGTCTGCAGGTCGACGCTCTATCCACTGAGCCAAACCAGTCAGGGCTAATTCCCTACATTTTGTGTCCCATTTGAGGAAAGCAAGTATCACCTTTTCCCAGAGAGAAAAGTGTCTGCCCTTTTGGCAAACCAGGTTTGATGTGATCTCCGAGAGATTAGACAGTGGCCTTGTCTTTAGTTAAAGGCCACAAGGCCAAACATGGAGAAAAGGAAACAAAGACTCTGCATTGTGGAGCTGAATGGTCACCCAAATATCCCAAAGAACGAACTTTAACTTTCCCAACAGGAAGGCAACCACAAGAAGCTTGGCAGCTCATGGAAAAAAGTTCCTTCGTGAATCTGTGACCTTTACAGCATTTCATCTTCATGCAGAATTAACACAGGGCCTGAGAGATGTGTGTCTTTTCCTGTTTTGTTTTAATAGTAGACTCAGAACATAGGGTACAGTTTTGCCTCTGTCTTTAGAGCTGTCCTCGCTTTGCCCTCCAAGGCCTGAAGCCAGCTGAGCATTTTTGGCCAGACAGAAACATTCCCCAATCCCAAGAATGCCCAGGAACCAACAGACCTAGGTGGTTCCTAAGCTTATTTCCTGTGTTCAGATTCTGGAGTGGGATCCCAGTTTGGCCCTGACACAGAGACTGGAAGGTGGGAAAGGTGAGAAATTCTCTAAAATGTTTCCAAGTCTTCTATTTACTGGATAGACAACAAACCAATAACTGTTTGGAGGAGCTAGCCCGCTGGCAGTGATTTTCCAAGAATTTCCAAATAAATGTGCGTGGCCTATGGGAGGGAGGTACCAGGAATGGAGTTAGAAGGGAGTAAAGTAAAAAATGATTTATTGGTGCCCTTGGCAATTTAAGATTGGAGTGGACAGCACAGCTAAAACGTACCTTGCTACTGCAGTAGAGAAATTAGCCAAAAGTGATGTCAAAATTTGAGGATGGTAATTTCACTTGAGAAGCCAACTCTAGGCAAAGGGTTTTGGTGCTGAGACATTGCCCCCGCCATCTGCCAGGTCAGAGCCTATGTTTGTTTTCATCAGGACTCTGTGTGTGTGTGTGTGTGTGTGTGTGTGTGTGTGTGTGTGTGTGTGTGTGTAAAAGAGACAGAGAGAGACAGAGAGAGAAGTGGGTCATCGTACTGGAGGAGAGCTAGGGCCTCTGTTCTCTCTGATTTATTTTAGAGGAGGAAGTCACTATCTGCAACACATAAAATAATGCATCAGAATAGAAGTCAAACTTTTGGGAAAGCAGAGTTAGGATGATGATGAATGAAAGAACCCGGCAATGAAGTGATGGACAAAAAGAAAACGTTTGCTTTCTTGGAGATACACAATTGGCCTGAGCCTCAGTCCTGTTAAAGGTTAATGCTCCTTCCTTACTTGAAGACGATGCAGGGGTCTCTGCTGCCAGACAACATGGTCTCTCCTCCTGGCCACCAGAGGGTCCAGATGCAAGCTAGCCTGGCCAGGAAAGCACTAGGTCTGCAATGAGAAGGGAGAGACCATATCCCAAAGGGGCTACAGTCCCAGGCAGCATGCACCAGCAAGGCATGGTAAACTCTAACTGGGACTGGATCCTCAGAGGGCTGCATCAAGGAGAGTGGAATATAAATTTAAATAAGGGAGAGACCATAGCTATGAAAGCACTCTCTATGATGCAGGGTTGATCAATCCTGGTGATGGTGTTAACATGCTACTAGAAAGGCTGTTTAAAAGCAATAAGTAAAATAGAAAAGCCAGACTACCATGCTATGTTTTGAAAAGAGATATCAAAAGGCTCAAAGATGTGGGCATGAGGTGGAGCATGCAATGGAAGCTAGAAAACCTACCACTAGATTATGTTCTGCAGGAGGCCAGGAGAACTCTGCATTCAGCAGCGTGGTGAGCAATGTGCTGGTAGGAGCAGTATCAGCATCATGAAGCCCTGTAGCAACTGTGCTCCATAGGCTGGGCTGACCATAGCAGATGCTGTTACAGAACTGGGCTCCCTGAGGGCAGTGGAGATGAAAGGGAATAATAAACATAATGGAGGCCAAATGGCAGCACTTAACTGTCAGAAACAAGATGAGTGCAATGATTGTATTGAGCAGCAAAATTGAAATGGCAGCCCAGGGTGCCTAACATTCAGGGAGCTGTGGAGCATGGCCTTCCTAACAGCAAGATAGATGGGCAGTCAATAAGAATATTTCTCAATCTGTATAGTCAAAGGAATCCAAGACTGGATAATCAGGAGGCTAAGGGCAACTACCCAATAAAAGTTGTGATCTCTTGCCCAGTTTCCAGAACTAAACCACTTTTCAGATCTTCAGATCTTCCACCTTTTGACTGAAGGAAAGGCCAAATACCCAGAAGAAAAGACCTTGCAATGTCACAGCAAGTGTGTAAGGTGATGATTGCTTCCGTCTTCTCTAAAGGGTCCTGTGGCCACTTATTCAACTAACCATAAACTGAGGAAAGGGGGATGTCCCAACACTTCAAAAACTGGAGATACAAAGTCCAAGATGACATGGATACCTGGGAAAATGAGGCAGCATTTTGCCTCCCTTATTAGAGTGAGGACTTATAGGGCCAGATAATAGAGTCGGGCATGAGAAGGGCTGATCGTAGGTAAGTTGCATGAGCTGGTGATCCAAATCCCATGCCATTCACCTCTGTTGTACCACCTACAGTTCAGTTGCTGGAGGAGGGGAAAAGCCAAGCCTGTTTACTGTATGGATGCAAACAAGAAATGGACTTTAGAGTTCTCAGTCCCCCTTAGCAGTGACCCTGAGAGACAGCAGTGAGGGGAGATCCTCCCAATGGACTTCAGGTGAGGCATCTGGTCACCCACTTTGTGAAATCCATACAGACTTGTGGGCAGTGGTAAATGACTTGGCTGGCTCATTAGTGGCCTGAAAGGAGAGAGATTAAAAGATGAGAGATAAGAAGGTCTGGGAAAGAGGAATATGGAACTGTACATGAGGTGACAAGGTCTTTGCATCCATGCAAATGCCCACCAAGGAGCACTCACCATGGAAGAAGCACTTTATAGTCAAGTAAACAGAATGACTTGGCCAGCTGGTGTCATATAGCCTCTCTCATTAGCCAACCAGTGCTGGTGCAATGGGCATATGAGCAGAGTAATAATCATGGTGGCAGGGAGACTCTACATAAATCCAGCTTATTAAAATGGCTGACCTATCTGCTGCTGCTGCAGGAACAGGGATTATTGCCAAGCCCCTGGTGAAGAAGCATTCTTCAAAGAGACCACCAGCTGCTTTGTGGTGCCCTCATTGACCCCTTTCTCCATGGAAGGGCCAGCAATACATCTTGAATGAACCGACACATACTCAGGGTCTGGGTTTTCCTTTGCTGCTCAGAGATCCTCACCCAGCATCACTATGTGAGGGCTTGCCTCATGTTTAATTCACTAACACAGAATCCCGCATGACATCACATCATTCCAAGGAACTCACTTTAAACAAAGGAGAAACAGTAGTGAGCATGTGACCATGGGATCCCCTGGTCTTGTCACACACTATACCACCCAGAAGCTCTTGATTTTAGAGGGTAAAGGAACAGCTTTTGAAGATGCTGCTAAAGCACCACATTACAGATGATGCTTAACAATGGGATGTCATCCTTCAGAATGCAGTGAAAACTTAATTAAGGAGTATTACATGGTACTATATCTTCTCTATATAGAATACAGGGTTCAGGTTAGAAGTAGGGGTAGTTCCACTTACCGTCTCCCCAATGTCCTGACCCAATGCTTTCCAACTCTGGGCTCTGTGGATCTAGCAATTCTGTTACCAAGAGCGGAAATACTTTCACCAGGAGTACTGAAAAAATCTCATTAAACTTAAAACTATGACTGCTAACCGGGCACTTTGGATCTTGTGCCAAGAGATCAACAGGCAGAGAACGGCATCGCCATCCTTTCAGAGGCAGTTGACCCTGGTCATCAGAAGAAGGTTGGGCTACTATGACACAATGGGGACAGAGTAGACCATGTATGACATTCAGAAGGTCTTCTGGGGCATATCTTGGTAATCATCTACTTAATTGTAATGATAAATGGGTAATAGTACTTGTGGATTAAGAAGATTATGATGGCCAAGAGCTCAGATCCTTCAATGATGAGAATCTGGGTCACACACCAGGTAAGCCCCCTGAGCCAGAAGAACTGCTAGCCAAAGGGGAGAGAAATCTATAATGGGTTGTAGAGGAAGAAATCAATGAGTGCCAGGTGTCCCTGAGAACTATGGTTTGTCACATTAAACTTTCTAGGAAAAGAGGTTGACTAGAATTTAGAAGATGTGTTCCCAGGTAGGATAAATTTTTATAAGAAATAAGTAGGTCTTAGAGGTACAAGGGTAACCTGTGATACAGTGACAGATTACCCCCTTAAGTGCTGAGAACTCACTCCCCCAGCTTCCAGGACCGTTAGCTGCTGACAACCAGCAGCTGAGTCCTCCAGGAATTGCCCTTGGCTAAGGGAGATGCCTCCTCCAAGGTCATGCCTGCTCACTGGAAACAGTGCAGCCAGTGAGTGGTCAATGTAAGGGCACAAAGGCTCAGCTCCTTTGCCTCAGTTTGGGACAAGTCTAAAGGGACCTCTAAACTCTGCAGCTTCCCAGGGTCAGCTAAGGCCCTTGCTGCAATACAGCATGGTTCAACTTCTTCCTTTGCACAGTCTTCTCACTCTCTCACAGGGGTTGAGGGCACTCCCTTGTAAACTTCCTACACACAAATCTCTGTCTCAGACTCTATTTCTTTGCATCATGATCTGAAACACAATATATATATATAAATCCTAACAATCATTCATACACCCTGACCCTGTAGTCACACCTAAGATAGTCTAAGAAAATAATGACAGAAGGAATCCGATTTTTTAGTTTACTGTGGTGACACTATAATCTTAATATATAAATAATCTAAATGTTCAACAAGAGATGTATAAGTAAAGTAATAGTATAGAATTACTTAAAGCCATTATAATTCCATTTTTGAAGAATATATAGTGATACAGAAAAGTGTTTACAATATAACTTAAGTGAAAATAGCAGGATACAAACCTTTAAAACTATAAATGGTTCACAAGCATATTGCTTAACGATCTGTCATGTGTAAGAGAAATTAGGTGGCCCAATGGTAAATATATGAGGAAAGTCCAAGAAAACAGTCAAATTTTGTTTGATGGGCTAAAATTTTACCTCAGAGTCAAACCAGTTTTTAGATGAAATAAAAGATAGTTTCTCAGTACTGAATATTTCAAGAACAGCATAAATGACCACTTGGCAAGCTTGATGTAGAATGGAATTTAGTCTTTTTTAAGGTACCTTTTGGCCCTTTGGAATTTCATTCCACAGTGGACAAGTGTCTTCGCGATGTGTAGTTTTAGTCTACTTCCCTTTGGTTTGCTTTACTTCTGTTGGTTTTTGTAGTTAACAACTTAACTCTTGAAGACTTCTGATTTCTTTGGTTTACTTGAACAATTAAGTGAGAAAGAAATTGCTTGGTTATTCTCACCTCAAAACTCTACAATCCTCAGACCTTTATCACAAGCCTTAGATGAAAACGATTTCAATTTTTTAAAAACTCACTTAAGGTGGTACCACCTAGAGTAGGAATAGGAATTGGCACTAAAAAGGAGCAACCCAGCCCTAATATAAGGGAGGGAGCAGTGCTTTTTAAAAGTTAAGATTTATATTTGGATAAACGAACTGTGATGCTAAGTCATGTTTCGTGTCTAACTAGCCCCGGGTGGATTCTCTCACTTTCGGCAGAGCCCAACCACACCAAAGCAGTCCAAAGACTCTGACCCCATTTCATCGCCAAGCCCCTGACATTTTCAAGGTCTAAATAAAAATCAAACATTCTCATTTTCCCAGTCCCTTACCCCCACCCCAAAATAGTTCAAACACCTACAATGGGTCATTTAAGGGTTTTTTAAGGAGTGAAATTTAAGGCAGACACACCATCCACAGCCGCTCCCCACATTCCCATAACTGCAGCCGGGCCGTAGGAGGAGGAGATCAGAAGGGCCCTCTGAGAAGAGATAGACCTCCTCTTGGTCTTCTTTGTGCCCGCCCTTCAGGGAGGTGTGTCAGCCCCTTTGTCCCTGCCCCCCTCTCCAACCAAGGATGTCCTAGCCTGCCCGTGGATGAGGGGGCCCTCAAAGCAATGGGACCTATGATTCTGTGTTTTCAACAAGTCACCAGGGTGTGCTGACAGCCTTTTCTCCCCTCTTCATCTCATTTTTCTTTATCACATGAGTAAAATGTAAGAATACGTCAAGGGGAATTGATTGGAAATCTAAGAGGCAAAGGGACCCTGAAGTGACTGTCTGGTAAAACAAGAAAACTGAAACCGAGGGCGTAGTGCATCTACGTCCTCTCCATTCTGTCTGTAGAACGGGAGAAATGTCTTGATATAGAACCATCGATTGAAAAAAAAAAAAAAAGTCCACGTGGCACCTAAACACGTGCTTATTCAACAAATACGTTTAAAACGCTCGCTCCACATCAGGCGATGTACTAGGTGCTGGAGACACACAGACCTAAACCCCGCCCTCCTGGAAATCTTGTGCCAGCAGCTCGGAGATTTCTCAGAAGATTGTCCCATAACACCAGGTAGGCGGAGCCACACTCCCAGACAGCCGTGCTGTGGGCTCATCCATCCCTTCCCTGTTCCCAGGAGTGCAGAGGAAGGGAAAGACCAGCCAGGAACATCCCGAGAGAAGAATTACCTGGGACAACACAAGAAGATCCGCAGAGCTGCACCTGTTCCCTCTCCTCCTCTGCCAAGCAGGACCACAGGGTTGAGTTGGAGAGAGCAGGTATCAGGAACTCCTGAGAAGCACTGAGAGCCCAGTGAAAGCAACAGCCCTGGGCAACACTGCAGAGCTGGGTAACTTGGTCTTGCAACCATCCCAGCTTTGGCCTCATTATCAATCTCCTAGACAGGACATGCACTTCAGCTGCCTTAAGCTGCCCCAAACCCTCCAATAAGCCTAGACATGCCATCAGACGAGTGTCTGATTTAAAATGCAAATGAGGTTTAACCTCAGGGATGCATCAACAACCCCTTGCCAGTCCTCCACGGAGACAAGCGGAAGAGGTGTAATGGAAAAAGCATGGGTTTGGGGCCAGACAGACCTGGTTCTCCACCTGAGTTCCACCCCTTACTGCTCGGTGGCTGCAGGCAAGTTACCTCACCTCTTTTAAGCCTCCGTGTTCTCAGCCATTACCTGCAGATAACGCCTGCCCAAATACATCTGGGGAAAGATTAAAATACAAATAAGTTCTTCATCTCTTATGCCATCTTTCCTCACCTTGGAAGGGAACCTATAAAGTTCAGCAAAAATAAAGCAGGCATTGGCAGAGCCCCGTGCTGAATAGGGAGCGCCTCCTGTGTTTGCTGTTGCCGCTCACCTTGGCCGGGAGGTGGGAGAGGGGTCCTGATGTAACTTGCACAGATCCGGGCAATCACCTGAGCAGGAGCCAGGCCTCTGGGCAAAGTGTGCGGAGGAGCCATCAGCACCACAATCCCCCTAAGAAAGAGGCTGAAAAGCGCATTTACTGCTTCAAAAGCCCTAGGTTCTAAATAATCTGGCCTAAAAATAAAGAAGAAAAGAAAGATTGGACTTGGCTTTACTTAACAGGTGACGTCACTGGGATTCACAGCCTCTCGCCCGGCATTACCTGAGGGCTGGCCTGCACCACCACGTCCTGTACAAAGAAAAGGCCCTGACCCACAGCCAGCCGTAGTGACTCCCACTGCGGTCAGGCAGCCCGTGATCGGTCCCAACTCAGCCTGGTCCTCCCCACACAACAACCAGCTTTGGCTTTCCTGCCTTCGTGCTACTCATCCTGCTCTTCCTCCCATGAGAAAGCCCTCCTTTCCTGTTTTCCTTTCAACCGTCCCCCATCCCCACATTCCAGCTCAAACGGACCCCCTGTCACGGGGAGGTAACAGAAGCCGGTGCCCAGGATCTGTGTCCAGAGCCCAGGGGTCTGCTGGGCCCGTCAGGGTGGTAGTCTGGACACTCACTTGGGAAGGTGGCTCTCAACCAGGCTGCCTTTAGAATCACTTCAGGAGCTTTTAAAAACATATAGAGCCCAGATCCCACCCAAATCTACTACATCGGGACCCCTTGCGGGCAGGGAGTGCCTGTGCGTCTGTATTTTTGTAAAGCCTTCCTCCTGGATTTTAAGATGCAGCCCTAACTTTAAAAAAAAAAAAAACACTGCTCTCAGGTAAGGACTTTTCTACAGAACAGAAATTGGATACCATGGTATTACTTCAAAGACTACAAATAGAGCTAATGGAAAACAACACAAAAAGCAGCAGTTGGACAACCGGCCATTTACAAATCAAAGAGGCCAGGTAATAAGTAGTTGGGGATGTTCAAAGAGCTGGGTAAGAAACCAGTGAAAGGTTTCATTATTTCTCGGAATTTATTGGCAAGCAGAGGGGTGGAAGGGAGTGGAAACTAAAATGTCTGGCCGTGTGTCCTGAACTTAACCAGCACCTGCAGGTCTGTAATTAACAAAGCGAGGAGAGTCGTGGGGAAAATATGACCTGTAAATACATCCAGGACCATGGAATTCTCAGGCACTAGGCAAAAAGTCTCACGAACAAAAAAAAATGCAAAACAACATGCGATCTTTGCTTTGTTTTGGAAAGGGTAACCATACGACAGGAGAAAGGAAACCCAGGAGAGGCTGTGTTTTTGGACTTGAGTTGCAGGGTTTCGTACAGCAACTCATGAAACTTTCATTGCTAACGTGGTTCAAATTGGCAGGGACAGCAAGTCACGTGGGTCGAATGCTAACAAAAGATTATGAAGGAGGAAGGTGAGGTGCTGTGGCAAGTCTTCAGCAAGAAGAGGTGCTAAGCCAGGCGCCCTTGGGTCAGCGCTTGCTCACTTTAAATTTAACTTTGCATTCTAATTAGCAACGTGGGGGAGAGAGCAAAAGACTCCCCCACACACACACACCCCAAAGAAACCCAAGGCAGACTTGCTAAGGGGGATGTTGGCAAACCCCAAGGAGTGGAGCAGATTGAGGTGGATGAGCCCACAAGTTTTCTTTTCTTTTTTTTTTTTTTAATTTCTTTATTGATTAAGGTGTCACATATTTGTCCTCATCCCCCCATTCCCATCCCACACCCCTCCCCATGGATGCCCCAACCCCCTGTTGAACTTAACCATTGGTTAGGCTCATATGCATGCACACAAGACCTTTGGTTGATCTCTCCCCCCTCCCCCCACCCTCCCCTATCCTCCCTCTGAGGCCCGATAGTCCGATCGATGCCTCCTTGTTTCTGGTTCTGTTCTTGTTCATCAGTCTATGTTGTTCATCATTTCCCCTAGATGAGCGAAATCATGTGTCACTAGAGATATACTTATAAGAATTGAATGTGCGACAAGCAATAATAGTTATGCTGACAGGCAAATGAATCAGTCTATAGTGAGTTTCTTTCTGGACCAACAGTTCTTTTGAGACCCAATATCAATGTCCACCAGTTCCTTATGAGTACATGTCGGCACTGACCCCTCAGCTCTGGATGGTGGACAAATGGTGGTAATGCAGGTCCGACTCCCTCTGGTTTGGTCTCGGCCGGACCCAGGGGCACGGCTTCACCCGGATCCAGGGGCCCACGGCCTCACCCGGACCCGGGACCCAGCCTCACCCGGATCCAGGGGCACACGGCCTCGCCCAGACCCAGGATTCAGCTTCACCCGGACCCAGGGGCGCATGGCCTCACCCGGACCCAGGGGCACACGGCCTCGCCCGGACCCGGGATCTAGCTTCATCCGGACCCGGGGGCACTTGGCCTCACCCGGACCCAGGGGCGCGTGGCCTCTCCCAGACCCAGGGTCGCGTGGCCTCACCCGGATCCAGGGGCCCACGGCCTCACCCGGACCCGGGGCCCAGGCTCACCCGGATCCAGGGGCCCACGGCCTCACCCGGACCCGGGGCCCAGGCTCACCCGGATCCAGGGGCCCACGGCCTCACCCGGACCCGGGACCAGAGCCCACAAGTTTTAACCAATAGACAAGCAGAAAGCTGAGAGTATTTATAAAAAGACAAACTAGTTCATCAGGGGGACACTAATCAGAAACCTTTATACGGCAGAACCAAAGCACCCAGCCCCCCAAAAATGTCTAAACTAACAGGGGTAAGAGTGGACTGCACCCCGCTGAGGAGGTTAGGCTGTGCAGGGCCCGGCCAGCCTGCAGCTCAGAACCAGCCTGAGAACGCTCAGTACATGGATTACCAGCTGTAGGTGGTTTCTTTCTAGAAAAATAAAATGTTACAAGAATTGTCTATTAGCCAAATAACTCCCTTCAAGATCTTTTCCCCAACCACTGCCCTGCTTTGCTCAGCATGTGCAAATAGCCAGAATCTAAAAAGCCTCCGTATTTCTACAGCAGCTAACCTAAGACAGAAAGGGGCGGGGGGACTGCTGGTCACAGGGAGAAAGGCGTTTCAATAGCCACGGTGCACTGAGTACTTGCTTTGGGTCTAGCCCCGTATGACAGCCGTGATTCCTATTGTTCCATTTAACCAGGAGGGCAGAGTTGTGAGGCAGTCGTTTATACCCAGGGCCTGGAGAAGTTAAGCAAGTGGAGTGAGAATACACATCTATGAGTGCAACCATCTGTATTTGAATTGTGTCCCGCGGGCTCCACAATCTATGATCTTTCCATCTGTTTGTTGCACAGTCACCCATTGTTCTCTGTGAGAGGGCTCCTCCCACACGTTCTTCCCAGCCTCAATTCTGCCTCCAGAGCCTTGAAAGCCTCCCTGGATGGTATTAGCACGTGGACCTTTTCACTGATTAGCACGCGGGCCATCAGCAAGCCTCTCCTGTAGATACACATAGATGGTTTCCACCAATCTCATCACCCCACTGGCTCACCACTGAGCCAGGGAGGGCAAAGATCCCTTTCTTCTGGGCGTGGCCCTACTCCTCCGAAATGCTTCATGCAGAATTCTGTGGTTCTCACTTCTAGGAAGTCAACCTTTGGCCCAGTGGGTAAGGAATCAGTTGAGTGTCGATCTATGAACCAGGAGGTCACGGGCCCAAGTTGCAGGCTCAATCCCCAGTGAGAGGCGTGCTGGAGGCAGCTGATCAATGATTCTCGTCATTGATGTTTCTATATCTCTCTCTTCCTCTCCCTTCCTCTCTGATATCAATAAAAATATATTTAAGAATCAGGCAAAGATAAACAATCCAATCAAAAAATGGGCAAAGGACCTAAAAAGACACTTTTTGAAAGAGGACATACAGAAGGCAGAGAGACTTATGAAAACATGCTCAAAGTCACTAATCATCCAAGAGATGCAAATCAAAACAACAATGAGGTACCATCTCACACCTATCAGAATGCCTATCATCAACAAATCAACAAATGACAAGTGCTGGTGAGGATGCAGAGAAAAAGGAACCCTCATGCACTGCTGGTGGGAATGCAGACTGGTGCAGCCACTGTGGAAAATAGTATGGAGTTTCCTCAAAAAACTAAAAATGGAACTCCTACTCGACCCAGTAATTCCACTTCTGGGAATATATCCCAAGAAACCAGAAATACCCATCAGAAAGGACATATGCACCCCTATGTTTATAGCAGCACATTTTACAATAGCTAAGATTTGGAAACAGCCTAAGTGCTCATCAGCAGATGAGTGGATTAAAAAACTGTGGTGCGTCTACACAATGGAATATTATGCTGCTATAAAAAAGAAGGAACTTTTACCATTTGCAACAGCATGGATGGACCTGGAGAGCATTATGCTAAGAGAAATAAGCCAGTCAGAGAAAGATAGAGATCACATGATCTCACTCATTTGTGGACTATAATGAACAACATAAACTGATGAACAAAAATAGATTCAGAGACTAAGAAACACTGAACAGACCGTCCAACCTCAGAGAGAAGGTGGGGGTGGGGGGTGGGTTAAGATATCAACCAAAGGACTTGTATGCATCCATATTCGCATAACCAATGGACACAGACACTGGGGTCATGGGGGCTTGACCTGAGGGGTGGGAATGGTGGGGGGGGGTGTCAATCGGGGGAAAAGGAGACATATGTAATACTTTAAGCAATAAAATAAAATAAAAGAATCAGGCGGAGGGGTTGAGAAGGCACCACACGGTAGACAGATTGATGTGTTGAATCTCAAATAATGTGTTGAGATTCAAATGCGTTCTCAGCATCCTCGCTGGAGCCTTTTCATATACTGACTTCCCTTGTTTCCCTCTCCAGGGACGGTCCCTTCTCTCTCCTGTCTTGTGTAGACTAATACCCCTCTGACGTTGTTCTGACAACTACTTATTCTCAGTAAGTCGGGGATAACAAACAAGCAAAGTGCGCACTGAGGTTGAGTGGCTGCCAGCAACGGGCCTCTTTGGGCAAAAAGAAGGAAGGGGCTGTGGGTGGGAAATGATCATTAAATTCGACTCCAAAAGGTTCAGTCAACATTTCAGGCAACGACGGATGCTTCTCCTAGCTGATAAGTAACTTACGTGCCAGACCTCCCGGGCAAACTGAGAAGCTGTTGAGACGTTAAAAATTAAATCTGAACACAGGGTACCCGAATCCAAGATGAGCAAGTCCAAACCAGCCTGCGGTCCCTCTTCCCACCACATCTTACCATCTAACCAAAGCCCTCTGCCGTGACAGCTGCCGCTGCCACCTGCCCGCCACCAAGAGGCAGTGTGGGTGTGACCCAACACTGCTTCTGCCACAGAGGAGAGAGGAATGGATGAGGGCCCTGCTTACTCATGGGGCAGGTGCCACATGAAAGGGTAACCCAGCATGCAGCCTCCAACATGAGATGTGGACACGGCAAGGGACTCAAATAATAAAATACACTGTTTTGCTACAGCTACTGGCCCCAAAGGCAGCTTTGGATGCCATCCTTGGATTTCTTGAGGCTTTCCAATACCTAGAACATAGTAGGTTCTCAAAACATATCTTCAGAATGAAATAAAAATGAAAACATGCATTCGGGGGGAAGAGGGTATGGAGAAGGAGAGCTGGGTCACTGTAACCCACTCCCAGGGAAGGCAGGGAAAAAGCATTTTGCTTGACAGGCATGCGATGACGAGAGACGTGCCAGCATGGCAGAAAGAGAACCAGGCTTGGTCTGGAGCCTCTACATGCGTGTGTGAAAGCATTTCCCAAGGCTCTGGTTAAAAGTACAGATCCCAGAGCTCCACTCCCTAAGAACTAAGATTCTGGGGTGGGGCCCAGGAATTTGCTTTTTTTGTTTTGTTTGTTTGTTTTCAAACACCTAGAGTAGAATTATTATTTTAAAAGTGAGGGGTAATCTATATACAGTGACGTGTATAGATAGAGCTTAAGCATACAGTTTGATGAGTTTTCACAGATGAGTAATATTTATGGAACTCATACCCTAATAAAGATTTAAAACATGTCCATCACCCCAGAAAGTTCTTCACGCTCCTTTTTAGTGAATCCTTCCCATCCCCCATCTCCCCCGACCCCCCACCGGCAACCATGGCTCTGCTTTCTATCTCCATAGATAGTTTTTGCCTGCTCTTAAATACCACGTCAATGCAATTACAGAATATAAACATAGACTCACAGTCTTTTTGCGTCTGGCTTCTTTTGCTCAACAACGTTTCTGAGTTTCATCCAAGTTGTTACATGTATCAGTCCTTCATTCCTCTGTGTTGCTGAACGTAATTCCATTGTGCAAAGCACTGCAATTGGTTTAGCCATTCTCTGGTTGAAGTGTTGGATACTTGGGTTGTTTCTGGCTATATTAGTAAAGAAGTATATTAGTTTTCAGTGGCTGTGTCACAAATTGCCATCACTTTCGTGGCTTCAAACAACATAAATGTATTCTTCCCCAGTTTCTACGGGTTAGGTGTCCAGGCACAGGTCTGTGGGCTCCACTTCTCTGGGAGTCACCAGGCTGAAATCAAGGAGTTGGTCATGGCTGGAGTTTCCTCTGAACCCCAGGTCCTCTACTAAGTTTATAGAATCGTTGGTGAAGTTCAATTCTTAGGGCTGTAGGACCAAAGTCCTCAGCTTCTGGGGTGACCCTCCTTTCCCTGCCACGTGGCTGTCTCCACAACATGGCAGTCTGCTTCTTTGGGGCCACAAGAGTACATCAGCTACTGTTTCAAATCTCTCTGACCTCCAGGCCCCTTTCAAAGGGCTCACCCAGGACGATCTCCCCTGTGATTGGTTTAAAGCCAGCTGATTAGGGGCATCTGTGAAATCCTTGCCCCTTGCCAGATAACAGGAGTTATAGCCCATCATGTCCACACTCAGGGCATGCACCCCGGGGATGGGAATCCTGGGCCACCTTGGAATGCTGTCCACCACAGGCAGGTATAAGCATTCTGGAGTTATTTCATTATTCAAGCATGTATCTTTTTAAAAATACATGAGCATTTCTTTTTTTTTATTACGCAATTTCTTTCTTTATAGTCCTATACAGTCATGATTCTGCGTATAATGAGTATTGAAACATGGACGAACTCACAACATATATTCAACTTAGTAATATAGGAATTTTCTTTTTCTTAACAAGCTCCACAGGTGACTTTAGTGCAGGTGGTCTGTGGCTCACAGTCTGAGGAACAACTGCTCTAGGTCTCATTTAACCGGTTGCCTTACCATAAGCTTCAGAGATGATCAGAGTGCTTGCTGCCTTTCCCCAGGGCCGTGGTCGGCAAACTCATTAGTCAGCAGAGCCAAATATCAACAGTACAACGATTGACATTTCTTTTGAGAGCCGAAAACCGACTTCTGCGCATGGGCCACGAAGTTTCAATCGCACTGTACGTGCGCGCCCGCACGTGGTATTTTGTGGAAGAGCCACGCTCAAGGGGCCAAAGAGCCGCATGTGGCTCTGGAGCCGCAGTTTGCCAACCACGGCCCCAGGGGATCTCTTTAGCCTCTCAAAAGGTAATGGCCCTACAGCCTTCAAGACCTGCATGCAGACAGAAATGTTCCGGAGATGCTGCCTGTAAAGCCACTCTTCAGCAAACAAACCCCAGGTCAGCCAGAAGAGGAGATTCTGGTAGGGCTGAGTGGTAAGAAAAGGAGAGAAATATTATCTGAACCGCAGCCCCTGCCCCACTAAAATTCCCATCTCATGCTGTAAAAGCATGAGTGCCTTGAAAATTCCTGGAAAACACAGAGGTTTTTCATTGCTTTGTTTTAGAAAGAGGACAGGGTCAATCTTGCCATTATTATAAAATATCAGTAAATGGAGAACTCAGCATCCTGAAACACAGCATAAAAGTTTAATTTTGCCCTGGCTGGTATGGTGTTCTCAGTGGTTAGAGCTTCAACCAGGACACCAAAGGGTCTTGGGTTTGAGTCTCAGTCAAGGGCAGGTACCTGGGTTGCAGGTCGATCCCTGGCCAGGGTCAGGGCATGTGCAGGAGGCAACCAATCATCTCTCTCTCTCTCTCTCTCTCTCTCTCTCTCTCTCTCTCTCTCTCTCTCTCTCTCAAAATCAATGAAAAAATATCCTCAGGTGAGGATTAACAACAAAAGTTTAATTTTATGTTATGTTATTACTGGCTTAATTTTAATGGACTTGTAGGAGGAACAGAATAATAAAGCGCATTCCTCTGAGTACTCTAACAGAGAAAGGACCTCAGTTAGAGTTGAAGGATGTTCTATTGGAAAGCCGACTGACCTTGGGAATGCTCAAGTCTGAGACACACAAAATGCAGAGTTCAGAAAACAGCCCCTCCCTGGATCAGGCGTTCAGTGTCTCACCAGGTGTGTGTGAGTGAGAGCAATCAAAAACAGGACTGAGGAGGAACTAGCGAGTTTCGTTCCCAATCTTAAGCCACTGGAGTGAAATGCAATCTGCATGCTGTATCCAGGTGAAGGGACCAGAAAGACAATGCCCAGTGCTCACCTGGGAACCGCTGGAATGCAGTCTGTCAACCTGGGGCTTTCCTCGCTGCAGCAACCTGGCGCCCCACCTTCTTCCAAACCAAGACCCTCTCCTGTTCTGTTCTCCGAGCATTGGTTCGGTGCCTGGTGGAGACTCTTGGCCGTGTGAGGAATGACTCCTCTACCGAGCATGTGTGCTCCAGAGCAGTGTCCATTCTCACAGTTGAGATGAGAAGACAACTTTGAAGTCCCCTGTAGCATTTTAAAAAACCACACATGATCAGAAATTTAAATTACAAGACCTGGAAAGCACCAGTCACTTACAAAGAGGTCGTATCCCAAAAGCTTCTTTTCAAATTCATTGTTGAAAGGTCAGAACACATTTTCTAAAAGGACAGTGTTGTGTCTGTAGTTCAAACCTAATGAATTCATAATGCAGCGAAAGTCATGCATGTGCGATGAAGACATTTCTGCTGCATTATTATAACTTTAAAATACTTTAAAGAAAAACAGTTCAATGAGTTCTCTTTAATGACAGCCTAAAGAAAAAAAATGTTTAATTAGAATTTGATGAAAATGGGGAGAGTTTTGTAGAAAGTATTAGGAAATCTGGATTCAGGAGGACTTGAGATTCTTATCTCACATTCTTTTAAAAGATGACATTTTTCTCTTTATGAAAATAGTATATTATGGAGATATTAAACATACATTAAAAGTGTAAATTATGCATAGCCAACATGATGTGACTACTGTTAACATTGCATTATATTTCTGTTCAACTGTTTTATTCCAAACATGTGTGTTTTTAATTGGAAAATAGAAACATTTTAAAAATTCACTTTTTTGCTATAAAAGTATTCATTCTATCACTATATCATCAATGCTGTATATTAACTTTCTTCTTAATCCTTGCCAAATTGATCAATCAAAATTTGTCTCATCTTAACTTTTATTTATTTGATCACTATTGAGATTAGTCTTTGCTTTCCTCAGATTTAAGGGCCACTTATATTCTGTGGTCTATAAATTATCTTTTGTGTCTTTTACCTATTTTTCTGCTGGAGTACTCTTAGTGAATATAAAATATTTCCTTGGCCAGATATATATTTACAAGTATTTTCATGGCTTGTCATTTTTTTTACTTAGTTCATGGTGTTATTTGACAGACAGAATTTTTTTTTAATTTCTTTATTGATTAAGGTATCACATATTTGTCCTCATCCCCCCATCCCCATCCCACACCCCTCCCCACACATGCCCCCACACCCCTGTTGTCCTTAACCGCTGGTTAGGCTCATATGCTTGCACACAAGTCCTTTGGTTGATCTCTCCCCTTTACCCCCACCCTCCCCTACCCTCCCTCTGAGGCCCGACAGTCTGATCCATGCCTCCTTGTTTCTGGGTCTGTTCTTGTTCATCAGTCCATGTTGTTCATTATTTCCCCTAGATGAGTGAGATCATGTGCTATTAGAAATACACTTATAAGAACCGAAAATGAGACAAGCAATAATGGTTATGGTGACAGGCAAATGAATCAGTCTGTAGTGAGTTTCTTTCTGGGCCAACAGTTCTTTTGAGACCCAATTTCAATGTCCAACAGTTCCTTACGTGTACATGTCAGCACTGACATTACAGTTCTGGATGGTGGACAAATGGTGGTAATGCAGGTCCGACTCTCTCTGGTTTGGTCCTGGGCAACCTGCAGTGATGCACAACTGCTGCCTGCTAGTATGGGAAGGCCACGTCAGCATCTTCCATCTCTGGACTGCTTCTCTTCTGTCTTCATGGCTGGAGTAGTCCTGTAGATTCCTCTCTGTTGCTGGAATCCACATGGTCTCAGAGTTGTTTTCTGAAAATATACAAACATATTCTCGACCAAAAGTTAATAAAGGAATATTTTCTATAAAGACAGACAGAATTTTAAATTCTATCAAATTCACCCACGTTTTCCTTTTCTGTTTTTTCTTTTTTTATGTATAGAAACAATTTCCCCACATGATACAATATTTATGTTTCTTTACTTCAAGTAGGTATATAATTTAATTTTTATATTTTGAAAAGATCAAGCATTGATATGATCAAAAGGCCAAATCTCTAGAGATAGATAGAGAGAGGCCTTGCTTCTACCCCTACCTTCCTTACCCATCACCCTCAATCCCTGTAGGGAACCATTTTTATTAATGTCTTGTTTATCTTTCCAGTGCTTCTTTTTGCAAACTTTAAAACAATTACTGATTTGATTATTCTAGAATTTGTACAGGGTATTACATTTTTGAAAGATTTTTCCAATGAATTTCTTAATTGGTCATGGCTGATCTAAAAGACAACTTGATTTCTGAACATTTATTTTGAATATGTTCATCTTGTTGAATTTCTAATCATTTTGCAGTTGTCCTGAGTTCTAAATGCACAATCATATCACCTTTATAATTTATACTGACAATTTTATAATTTATAATTTTATCCTCTGCTTCCTAATAGTATACACTAATTTTAGTTTGTATTTTACAGGCCATTGACTGCTGTGGCCGAGGTTAGGGAAGAGAAAAGCAGGAAGTTATGCACTGGATCTCACAGTCCTCTGTCTAGAACTGACACACATCATTTCAATCACATTTTAGTGCCTAAATCAAGTCACATAACCATGCCTGCCTTCAAAGGACATAGAAATTCAATCCTACCATTTTCCCCAAAGGAAGATAACTTGAAATATGGGTGGACAGCCCTAACAAGCGACCATCCCAATCTCAGGCAGAGCCCCAGCTCTGTGGTCTAGATTAGCCTTGGCGATAGCACTGTCTAGAAATGGCTAGTCTTCTTCTGTTCTCGTTTGGAGCACATTCCTTTGCCAGCCCAGAATTTCACCAATGCTCAGCACGTACCCCATCTTGGATGACACGAATGGCCAGAGGGCTTCCTTCATTGTGGTGGTTGCGGCCTGTACCCAGAAACATCTGCTTTGTACCATTTGAATTCCAAACCTTTTTATTTTACTTTATTTGAATTTTAGGAAATTATGGGTACTGAAAAGAAAAAGCATTTAAATTCCAACATGGAAGGGTGGAATTGAGAAATAAAGCCTAGGATTGCCATGTAAGCGTCATGGCCGGCAGGGCCCAGGAGAGCCTTTCCAGCCCGCTCTGCAGCGGGTTCTGTCCAGGTTCCAATGCATCAAACATCTTATTCCTCCCAGGCCAGGTCTCCGCCTCTCACAAAATAAGCCCCTGAATCTGTGGAAATGGTTTATAATTAAGTCCATCAATTATTAGGTTTGCCATAGATTTAAAACTGTCCGCTGACCCCATTTGCCCACATGTGCGAATAGTGAAAGATAGAATTGATTATGTGAAGAAAAAAGAGCAAATCTCATCACACTGCCGAGACCGCACTTCAGATCGTGTGCCCCACGGACCAACAGCTCCTGGGGATATTCAGAGGTGTGCTGAAACAGAACCTGTAGTCACGTGGGTGATGCTGGATTAAATAACTGTGAACAAGTTTATTTACCATAGACGTCCCCATATCTTTAACACGGTGCTGATATGCATTCCTAATCCCCACTGTGATCTTAACTATGCATTTAATCGTTTCCCAAATTCATTTAATCACAGAACCCCATTTTTGGAAATGTTTTGTGGCACATGTTTTGGGAATCTACTGTAAAGGAAAGAAGAACATAAGTGCTTAGTGGAAAAGACAACCTTATTTGAGTTGGCAGGTGAGGGGAAGGCCAAGGTTTGGCCCACAGGAGACTAAGGCCTCACACCTTTCACGGAGCCTATTTCCCCACCTGGTCACTCAGCGGGAGATTTGTCCTGGGAAGGGATGCTCGGTGCCCGTGAACGCCGGCAGTGAACCAACCTACCCATGCCAGGGCGGTCCTGCCTGCGGGGAGTGAGGTGTAGCTACTTCCCCATCATCTGACCACCAGTCATAACAAAACCAAGTCTTGCACCAAATTCTGTTCCACATATAGACATTGATTAGATAAATGTTTATTAACAGCTCGTGCGGCAGGTGTGGTGAGCTCAGAGCAGTCCCAGTGTTCTGTCTTTGTAGGTGCTCTCGGCCCCACCTTGAGTGAAGCATCCTCAAAGCAGACATGCAACATCCCAGAGGCAGGCCTCTGGAAACCTCACAGCCCACATCAGGCAACTGGAAATCCCTCACCGAGGCAGCTGGACACAGGACCACTTAGGGATCGAGTCAGGCACTATCCCTAAATAAAAGGCTGCGGGCTTCACTGGACTCTCATGCCCTCTTCATCGAAGGTCAGGAATGGCTCTACTATTCTGGCCAATCTATATATCTGAATTAGTTTGCTAGCACTGCCATTTAAAAATATACACCACAGACTTGGAGGCTTAAACAACAGGAATTTCTTTTCTCACAGTTCTGGAGTCTGAAAGTCTAAGGTCAAGGTGTCAACAGGTTTGGTTTTTCCTGGGGCCTCTGTCCTTGGCGAGCAGACAGACTCCTTCTCACAAGGTCTTTCCTCTGTGCATGCATGTCCCTGGTGTCTCCCTGGCTAGTCAAACCTCCTCTTCTTATAAGGACACCAGTCCTTGGATTAGGGCCACCCTAATGATCTCAGTCTATCTTACTCATCTCTTTAAAGATTCTATCTCCAAATACAGCCACATTCTGAGGTACTGAGTCAGCATAGGAATTTTGGGAGGACACAGGTCAACCATATTAATATCCTAAATATTGATTGCACTGGTATCAAAATGGTATCGATAGCTAATGCTCATCTTGCTGATTCCTAAGTCACTAATTTTCATAGTTAAAACACATTTCTGACTGTTCCTATGCTAATTAATGAAGTCTCACCTGTGTCTTTATATCACTAGTTTCACAACCAAACAGATACAAGGGCACCCAAATGACAGATCCGAGTAGCAGGGGAGGTTGGTAAAGTGAGTTTCCGACTTTTATACTGAGAGGTGAGGACTGTATAATTGGGCTCCTTTTCACAGTAGCTGTATTCCCCTTTAGATTTCAGCAAACACAGTGTGACATCATGTGTATGCCAGCTTCAACTCCAGGGGCAGCCAATTACCTCAATAGGGAATCTACACTCAAGGATTAGTTATAGGGTAACACTCAGGACACTACAAAAAAATGCTCCAGCCACCCAGAAACTGGTCAGTGTCCTTACTGGAGCAACCATGTGTGATGTTTGGCCATATTTTATTATTCCAAGTGATTCTCTGCTTCCCAGAGAGACTGTGAGTTACCTCGCACATAATCCTTTTTCTGCTCAAAGTAGCCAGATTTAGTTTCTTCACAGTCATCGGACTGATACAGTCACCAAACCTTGCTTTCCAGGAAGCATCTATAGTACAGGATATAGCATACTTTATTTTTAGAAGACATACATTGTATAGTATAGGGGTCTCCTCTCTCACACATGTAAATCACAGGTTGAGCAGTTGACGTGCTTACATTTAGATGCATTAGACCCACAACAGAGAGGGGAGGAATTAGAGAATCGCACCATGTCAGAAGGAGGAGGAACTGTAACAATCATCTACAGCAGATGAAGAAGCAGAGTCCTAGAGAGAAATGCTTGCTCAAGTTACACCTGTTTTCATCCCGACTGCCAAGAGGATTTTTATTTTTATTTATTTTAATCCCCACCCGAGGACATGCTTTCACTGATTTTGGAGAGAGAGGAAGGGAGACGGAGAGAAAGGGAAACACCGATGTGAGAGTGAAGCATCAACGGTTGTCTCCCGTATGCACCCTGCCTGGGAATCGAACCTGTAACCTGGGTATGTGCCCTGACCAGGAATCGAACTGGTGACCTTTTGGGGTATGGGGCGATGCTCCAACCAACTGAGTCACGCTGGTCAGGGCACCAAGAGGATGTTTTAAAGTAACTCCTATACTTCATTCCATAATTCTTAGAACTTAAGGATTATTTTTATTTATATTTAAACTCTAAACCTATTAAAGGCAGTCTGGAAGATTAATACAACGGGTTTTCTTAATTGTTGGGGTTATAACTTGGGAAATAAAAATTTTCTATTTCTGTTTAGACCCATAACCCAAGGTGGAGAGAGGTACAGGAGAAGGAAATAGAACGGGGCCTTTAGTAGAAACATGGGCGAGCCCAGGTGTGCTACCTGTGCAACCTTACACCTTGGCACAGACCCCCACTCAGCAGTAATTCATCACAGGTTCATCCGGGCATGTTTTGCTCTGTTTCATTTCTGTTTCAGAAAACAACTCAGCTAGGCTTTGGATCAGCATCCTGTGAGGTGGCAGCAGAAGCTTCCTTGGCTGGGGGACTGAGAGGGGAACAAGATCTTCATGCCTGAACCTGTCCACATGTCCTCCCCAGCCAGGCCAGGCTAGACAGGAGGAACTGCTATTTTTTATGAATGTCATCTGGGGCAATTCACTCCTCCGTGTTTGCCATTCAGACATAACTATGGATGGTGGGGGGTCTCTCTCTCTCTCTTTCTCTCTCTCTCTCTCTCTCTCTCTCTCTCTCTCTCTCTCTGTGTGTGTGTGTGTGTGTGTGTGTGTGTGTGTGTGTGTGTGAGTGAGAGAGAGAGAGAGAGTTTTAAACCTAAAACAAAAACTATTCAAAGAAAATACATGTTGTCCTTGGATCTCCATGAAGCACATTTTCTGAATTAGATGCATTTTCACAGAGAATTAGTCTTAAAACCCCTGTGAGCTTAAAAATAGACTAATAACTATTTTCTAAGCCCCATCTCTTTGGAATTTAAAGTGTTTTTATGAGTGGGGATTGTTTCTGTGGAGGAAGGGGGAAGGAAGTTCAGCATAATTAAGCAGATTTAAGAAAATAATTTAATTATTTCCCATACTACCCCATACTTTAAGATTTACTCATGTTAATAATACAGCTTATTCTGGTTATCCATTCATTCATCCATTCGTCTACTTTTTGAGTCTTAAGAGTTGACTGTGTACCTATCAGGTTCAAGGCATTGCACTAAGAGAAATACACAGGAAGGTGCCTGGAGCACTTCAGAGCAGGATATTGATACACAAGCAAATTGAAGGTACCATGATTTGAGCTTCTGAGATTTTTGGACTAATGAAAGCTCAGAAAAAGTGGCATCTATGTGGCTGGCAAAACTGCCAACAAAAGAGATAGCACACAGAACAATCCACAGTGATTTCCATCAGCCAAGAAACCTCAATTCATTATGGCCGTCCAAGAAGAAAGTTAATTACTGGCTTCGGTTAATTGCTTTCCTGGCTCTGCAGTGTTCTCTTTACACAGAAGGCGAGAGAAGGCAGAAAGGAGTTGAAAGAACAATCCTTCCAAAATACACTAGGGAAGAATCAAAAACACAGATGTTCCTCTCTGTGGCCCTTGTGACTAGGCGGATCCTCTTGCCCAGATCCTAAAAGGCTTAGTGAATGCAAAAATGGTAGCTGTGAATGTTAACACAGTAATTAGTCTGTCTTCTGTACCCAAAGATCCAAGGCTTTCTCAACAGTCTTTCAAGACCCAGCTCAGACAACGCCTCTTTAAGAAAACCTCTGTGACCTCCCCACCCTCAACCCCGCACACACAGCCAGGCCAGGCCAGGCCCCCATGCGCCCACACATCATGCTCGTCCCTCACAGCCCAGCCCTCAGCATCAGCATCGTGTGCTCGTGCGCCCCTCCCTCCTGGGCCAGGTGGACATAGGTCAGGTCTTCGGCACATAATAAAGGATACATAATACATAGGTCAGGACATTTTCAGATTATCAGTTTAAGGAAAAACAAAAACAAAAACAAAATATTTATTGTGTACACTTCAATAATAAAGACTATCTTACATTCATAAACAGAAAAAAAAGCTAGCATATGGTAGAAGATAAACAATGACCTATCTCACAGGGTATATGTAACCCACCACATCTTCCAAATTGCTAAGGGAGAGGCAATTAGCCGAAAGGTAATTCAACTCTAACCACTAAAGGTGTGGGGTCCGTTTAATTTTAATAGTGGGGAGCATTTCAGAACAGGATGCTGACGCACATACACATGGAAGACTCCATGATGTGATTTACTGAAATCTTGGACCAATTAAAGCTTTAGTTGTTGGAACCCACTCTCCAAACTTTGCAAGATTATTGCACGTAGAGAATGTGTGAGGTTACAATCAGTAAAATTTAGACACGTCAATCTGAAACATTAATTGGGGTATGTAATTATGATTCTGCTGTACAGTAATTAGGTATTAGTGGTAAGCAATTCATGCAGACTATAATAATTAGCACAGCTAAGTCACACACTGCTCTGGCTTAGCGTATGCTCCGCTATCTGTAGGACTGTCAGATATGATGCACATAGCGAGGCCTACCACACATTCACATAAGCACAGACGCCAGAAAATAAATCCTGTGCATGGCACTGGTCACCTCTGTGAGGATTCAGGCAGTGCTCCCACCCTCTCGCCCCCTGCGAACTCCCTCTTACACCCCTCCTCCAGGAGAGGATTAAAGGGCCTGAATTGTATATAGTTTTGGGGGTCTTATTTAAGAAATGTTATATAAAATTATGAATTCAAAATTAAGCAAAAAAATGAATGTTTCTTTAAATCGAGAGAAGTCACAACAAACTAAAAAATATTCAAGTAACAAATACCACAACTGTCATAAAATCCAGAAAAAATAACAAGGTATTTGTATTATACACTTTTGTGAAACTTTTCCACAGACTACCCTCCGGCTCTGTACACTTCAATCTTTGTTTCTCCTCCATTGCACACAGGCATCCAGCGTCAGAGACCATAGGACATATATGTTATGATACAATCTCTCTTTATGCCTTCATGTTAGGATGTCAGGAAGGCAGTAGAATTACTCATGGATGCCATTCTAATGCAATGATGGCTAGCAATTACTTCACTGTATGTAGACATGACTGAAAACCATGTAAACATACCTTTCTACCAGGTCCCCTTAGTCAGATACAAAAAAACACCTGTAGTCACTCTAACTCTTCAACATGAGAAGTGTGGACTGAGGAGACAAGTTAGAATGGAAAAGTCAGTGGACTTAACTAGTTGTGGTTAAAATATCTTACTGCTGTTAAGTGTTACCAAACATATGAACACATCGTAGGGTCCCTCTAGGGCTTGGGAAGGAGCCCAGATACATGAGTGGCCATGAAACTTAAGTTCTATCAGCTTGTTGGTGAATTCATCTCTGCCCCCTTCCCAGGCCCCCTCCCATGGAATCAAACCCCAAAGTACAAGCTTCATCAAGGTCATGAGGCTCAAAAGGCCAAGCATCATGCCTGAGGGAAAGACAGACAGACTGACAAGGGAAACAGGAAGACTGAAGTCATACAGAGACCCTCTGCCTTCGAGTATTGAGACAAAATAAGATGGAGGGAGTGGTTGGAGTTCTGGGGGAAATTGGCATTTTGAACTCAAGCAAGTAGACTCCAGGTCTTTGAATAATGATGAGCTAAATGCTTTACATGTGTTACTGCAGTTCATCCTCACTACAGTCTAAGGAGAAGGAAATAGAGAGGGAGATGGGGCCGGGGAGAGAGAAGAAGAAAAAGAGGAGGAGGAGGGGTATGAGGAGGAAGGAAGGAAAGGAAGAGGAAGGCTGAAAGAAGGAGAAAGAGATAAAAAGGAGGAAAGGGAAAGAGGAAGGAAATGAAAAAGGGAGAAAAGAAGAAAGAAAATGTTTGCTCCACATCACACTTCTCTGGGAAGCAGCAGTGTTTATCTTTGGTATTATAATAAAATCAAAAGCTTTCTTAAGACTATACACTCATCCTCTTAAATTAGAAAGAGTGACAATCCTTTTGGCTCAGTTCTGCAAAATGCAAGTCGTCATGATCTCACTATTAAAAAAGGGAAAAAGAAAAAAACCTCCTCCCAAGAGACTGGTATCACTTAAAACAAGTGCCCAATAACCCGGCCATGTGGTTGCTGTCCACATTTCCCGGTGGCATGTGAGTCTTTCATCCAGACTTAAATTGGATGCCAATCTCCGTGTCACATTCAATCTTCGAAATTCTTCACACAATAGTTGGGCTTTTCTTCATGTTTGCTTGTCTTACTCTTTTAACTGACACTCACAATTTTCTTCCAAGGAAAAGAGTAAAAACAGAAAATGGAAATATCACTTAATCTGGACTGCACATGTGAAAACTGTTCAGAAATTTTAAAAAATTGTAATTTATAAATAGGAGGTTTGAGCAGCATGTCGAACCTCAGGGAAGCTAAATTCTTTGGGAGGAATGTGTTTAATCAGCTTCAGAAGCAAAGTCCCTCGGGTAGGTCCTGGAGACCCCGTGGCTGCATGGATCTGTGGACTCATAGACTTGGTCAGTGGCAGGTTCCCCTGGATCCCAGACTGACTACCTAATCCACCCCGTGGGTAAAGCCCTCAGAAAACATGTCACAACCATCTCAGTAATCTTCCAAAGTGTTACAACCCTTAGTTTTAGGAAATCTTCATTATTTCCAAAGACTGCTATTGCTCCACATCCTTTGTGAAAATAAGGAGATCGACACCTTTACAAACTTGATAAGAAAAAAAGGTACAGAATCACCATATGTTCTTTTCTTCTTCAAACTAACTTGTACTTTTCTTTAGCCCCTTAACTGTCTGTGTGGCTCCTGGACATCACCAAGGTGCTCCCCAGGCCCTTCAGTTGTGGGCAGAACAACCAAACATGTGTCTACAAGGAACTGGTCAGTGCTGGGAGGCAGGATGTCTCTAGTTCCACAGAACCTGCTGAAGAATCAAAGTGACTCTCTGTGGCATCCCAGGCCAGGTAAGTCTGAAGTGAGGCACTTCCATCCCAACCTCAGTGTAAAATGCAGCACTCCTCGTAGGAGTAAGCCCGTAAGAGAGTCAGGACACCAGGAAAGTGGGGACTCTGAGGGGTCGCAGAGGGATGAGATAACACAGATCAGCCTTTGGTTAGCAAGCTACTTTCAGGTTCTTCTGCTCTGTCTTCCCTCCCTCCCTCTCCCTATCTTCTTATCTTGGGGACATACTTTTCTCCTAACTGGCAAACTAGAAAGCATTTCTGCTCGTTTTAATACTGAAACATCTCTGAAACCAAGTTAAATGAACCTCAAAGAGCAGAAGGATATAAAGGGAAGGACTTCGGCCTGGAGGTCAAGGCACCTGAGCTGTTTTCTGGACTTTGAGAGGCTCTGTGACTGTTTCCAAGTCACTTCACCTCTTTGAACCAACTTCTTCATCTATTATCTGAGCGGTTGGACTAGATGGCTTTCCTGGTTTAAAATTTTCATGATTTTATTTTTGAATAAATTCAAAGCCCTGATAGAGAGAGAAGAAACTGGAACACAGGAAGTGTGATTCGGACTCATCAAATTAAGTCCCATTGACCGTTTCCCGGCCCCCTCTGCTCCTTTATAAGGTTCCTTCTAAATGTGTGGCCAGCTTGTGATATGACAAACACTTGAAAAGAAAAAACTTCTACACTGAAACTCTAACCAGCCCATACTAATGGTGCCCCAGAAGGACATCAGGATGACACAGTATAAAAGTTAGAGAATAAGCATCGAATGCCTAATGTGGTGACTTCAGTTGACCATATGGTATAACTGCAACTTGTTAAGATAGTAGAACTAAAATGTTCTCACCAAAACATAAAAAAGCAGCCAAAGAGGCTGCTCCCAAACACAAGGTTTTCCATCATCAACCGTAAGTAACTCTTCCCCCTTATCCAGACTACTGGTGGGTCGATTATCAAAGACGGCGTTGGGTTTGTCATTATCACATATTAAGAGGCTGTTCTCCATGTCCTCACTTTCCTTCTTGCTCATCTTCCCCACTTCCATTTCTGGGCCCAGGCTGAGATCTCACCATCTCCTTTTTCCACCTTCTTGACCCCATATCCTCTATTTCCTAACAATTGATTTCCCAGCTCCTTCACGCAGGATCAGCTCATCCCAGGTCGTCTTTTCTTTGTGAACCCACTGGACCATATCTCCAGGTTCCCCAATAGAGAGATACGAAGACAGGGTGAAGTCAGAAGAAGTGCTCACTCACCAGTCAGCAGTGAGAAGTGTTTGGGACTAGAGCGGCTGCTGGCAAAGGTACAGAGAGCAGGGAGAATGGTGCAACTTTTCTGGGAAGCACTTCAGTAACATAAATGAAGACTCTTTAACACATTTTTATTGTATGACCTAGTCTTACTTCTCTTATCCTAAGGACATCAGAAGAGTTTCAAACAAAGTATGGGTGAAAAGGCAATCCAGACAGAGGAAAAAGGGCTGCGTGAGTTCTGATGTTTTGGGCTCTAAGTAACAGAAAACAACAAATTGGCTTAAATAATAAGCACATATGCAAAGAAACCTGGAGGTACAATGGCCTTTAGGGTTAGTAGATTTAGCAGCTCAAAAATGTGGTCTATATTCCAAAAAATTCAACAGGAAAGAACACTTCCAAGCTCTTTCTATGAAAGCCAGCATTACCCTAATCCCAAAACCAGATAAAGACACTACAAAGAAAGAGAATTACAGACCAATATCTCTGATGAGTATAGATGCTAAAATCCTCAATCAAAGGACTTGTATGCGTGCATATAAGCATAACCAATGGACACAGACAATAGGGGGGGTGAGGGCATGTGTTGGGAGGTGGGGTGGCTGGGGAGAGGTCAATGGGGGGAAAAGGAGACATATGTAATACTTTAAACAATAAAGAATCTTAAAAAAAAAATGTGGTCTAACAGAGGTTCTTTCCATCTCTCTACTCTTCCTTCTCCAACAATAGTCATATGCTGGGTTTGGCTCCCCTAGTGGCCAACAGCACCAAACTGCAGTTAGCTCTCTCCAAATGGAGACAGAAAAAGGCTGATTTCCCAAAAGCTTCCAGCAAACCTCTCATTAGCCAGAACTGAGTCACATGCTAATTCAAAATTAATCACTAACTAGCTGGGAAGGAAGCAAGGGATGGTAGTAGAAAAGGTAGTTACCCTTAAACCAATAGTCCTCCCGCTTCCCACTGAGATCAATTCCCTGAGTACTTTGCTTTAATTCTGTAGGGAAGGGGCAATGTTTGGGAGTCAATCACCTCATCCACCCCCAAAATCCGTTGGTAACTTCCCTCTGGCTCTGATCATGAAGGCAGCTGAACTAAGACAACTTTCACCCGTGACCTAGGGGAAATAGAGGGAATGATTTATGATATCTTCATTTTAGAGATGCTATGATTTGGGTCTATTCTAAAACACCATGATTTTTGGTTGCTCCTCACTTCTAAGAAATTTTCCACTGCTGAACATTTCCAGCATGTTTTAAAATCCCTTACATACAATCACAGCCCACCTAGCTGTTCTTTGCTAGATAAACAAATTTTTTCCTCAATTATCTTGCTCTCCTTAATCACATGCAATTTTTAAACTAGCTGTTCCTGACAGTCCTTTCCTCCTATTGACTGGCAACGTGCTTTGGTCAATCCCACATCCAATTAGAGGAACTTGGAAAAAGGAAATCCTAAAGGGAAATGCCATACGCCTTACAATTTTATTTTCAATAAGTAATCCTCAAAGATGGCAACTTGGCAGGGAGAGCACTGGGCCCTCTCCCTGGAAGGCCCCTCTCTTGGGTCCATGTCAGCTTGTTGGCCTGAAATCCGGCATTTGTGTGCTGAGGATACACACACATTCCCGGGACAATATCCCCAGCATCAAAGGTACAGGTTTTCTTTCCCTTTATCCCTCTCCTGCTTCTCGCCCAGTGTTCGGAGGTATGTAGGTCTCTGGGGAACGTCTCCAGCACACACTGACCCGCAGCCATGTGGGCAGTCCCTAGAAGCTGCCCAGACACCCCCTCCCCTGCGATCTTCTTTCCACCGGAACATCTGAGGTCCCATGGTTTGGGGAAGGCCTTTGGGAAAAAACCCCTGGAACGCTGTCAGCCTTCTCTGACAAGAAAGCTCTTTCCCGCTGCCATATAGGTCACCCTCCTATTTGTAAAGTATGTAGGAGGTTGAAAGAAGGTCCAAGAAAATTCCAGAGGAATTCCTACAGTCACGTAGTCACAAGAGTGGCGAGGCTGAAGGTACAGTCCAGTGAGCTTCTACTCCAACCACAGGGCTAGGGCAAAGGAGATGATCTTTTTACAAAAAGACAGGTGTATTCTATTTTTGTGGGCCTCGAGCCCTCAGCTGACCTGCATAAAAATTAGCCAGTGTGCCAAAGGAGCAGGGGGCCATAAGCTGGCCATTCCTCCAAAAACGGTTCCTAACTGAGGACCCAGTATCACGATAAGTAGTAGCAAGTGACCCAAAAAAATCACCTTTCAAGGAGCTAACAGGGTAGGAAGAAGAAAGGGGAGGGGCATGTGTGGCTGCTGACTCTGGAATCTTCAGATCTGTTTGGATGAGTCATTACCTATGACTTCCACAGCAGGCATCTGATTTGACTAATCATCTGATAGAGACTTTTATTTCTGTCCCTCAACATGTGAAATCCCTCTGACCATGGGGTTCAGTTATTACTTAAGCAACAAACAAACGTGTGTCTTAGAAACCTACTTGTCATCTTCTAGAAATACTTGATGTATATTGAGCAACGAGAAAGCACTCACTCGGTCATACACACACACACACACACACACACACACACACACACACGCACCTGGTCACACAACACTCCCACACGCAAAAAGTGAAATTGCTGCGTGATGAATGTAAGCTCGTGGGTGTTTCCAGCAATTAGGAGTCCTGCCAGGTCTGTGCGCTGAGAAGGGAGGTGAACCCCAGGGCTTTCCCAGCCTGTGCCCTGTGCCTCAAGGCCAGGGGACCACAGCAGGGAAGTGCGGCTGCGGGACGCCCCAGCCCAAAGGGATGAATGGAATTCCAGGCAGCTGCAGTCATGCTGGCTTGGGACAGTGGCTTGGAGACCAGACTCCCAATGACAGAAGCTTTATGAGGCAGCGCTCATGGCAATTGGTGCGCCCACAGACATGTAACCCACACCTCGGTTTCAGGAGCCGGAAAAATGAAAAGAACGTTTAGGGAGGGGGAAAAAAAGGAAATAAAATAATAGGCAGAGGGCAATTTATTACTCTGTGAGTCTGTTCTGTAAATAGTTTAAGACTCTGGAGCCAGATGGTTCTGCAAACCCTCCAACCAGGAGTCACGTTAAGAAGCACGAGTGGACACAAAAACTGTTTTTCAAGACAATTTCAATTCTGGCTTGCGGGAACTGGATACAAGCTCCTTAACATTCCTGACTAGAAAGAAGTTGCCCTCACAGGTCCCCTTGATCAGAATACGCATACCGCCCCCAAGCGGCAAGCCGTGTAAGCGCCGTAGCAAGCGGGAGAAGCCGGGGCTCGGCCGGCCCGCACTGCAGGGAAAGTGCCCAGAGGAGCAGCGAGAGCTCTGCCCGCCGCCTGGACAGCCCGCGGCGCTCACCTCCCCAGGGGGTCAGGCGGAGGGCAGGCGAGCGCTGGAGCACGCGGCGCGTGGCTCCCCATCCCACCAGCATGGGTGGATGAGGGCCACCAAGTATGAAAGCTGGAACCTCTTGAACCACTGGGTCTCTCGTAGTCCCAATTCCTCTGCCGTACCCGCTCCCCCTCTTTTTTACAAGCGGGCCCAGGGAGCCGGGTGTGTCTGAGAGCCCCCTCCGGGTCTTGGCTGGGTGACGGGCACTGGTCGGGATGCTCACAGCGAGCGCATCGGCCTGCGTGGCGCAAGAGCCAAAGTGCTGAGCCTGTGCGCCACAGCCGCGTGGGCGGGGAACCTCGTTTTCTGAGAAGTTCCAGGGCTCTTCGAACCCAGCCCCCGCCTCCCCCCTCCACTTTCTAGCTGGAAAGTGGTGCGCCGAGCGGCGGGGGGCGGAGAGAGGAACCCAGACGGGCCCCCCTCCCGCTTCCTGCCCGGCCGCCTCCCATTGGCCAGACGCATGCCCAGGAATGTGAGCGCCGCTTTATAAGTGCGGGCTCCTCGGCCTCCAGTCACTGCAGCCCAGCCGGCCAGCCAGACCCAACTCCCGCGGATCTCCCCGCAGCAGCGAACTCCCCGCAGCCTTCACACGCCGCTGCCTCCCCGGGCCGGGCGCGCTGCGCTCTCTAGGACTCGGCGCCCTCGCTGCCACTCGCCACTCGGAGCCGCTGCGCCCGTGAGCACACAGGTAAGGGGGTCTCCCAGCCGCCACCGAGGACCAGCGCTGCCCTGATCCACCCCGGGCTCCAGCCCCTCAAGGGACTTCGGACCCCATTCTGTCCCTCCAGCTGCTGGGGGTCTCCTCTGGTGGAAGAGCTTCAGAGCTCTATTCTCCAGCTCTAGGTTCACAAACCACTCCTCAGGGCACCCCAAGATTTTCTCCTATTCTCTAAGTTCCCCCTAAACCTTCCTATCAGTTCTCTAGAGAAGGAGTCCACTTCCCCATGTCCTCCCCGTGCCCCCCAGACTACATCTTCTGGTCCTGCTGTTTACCCTCACCTTCCCAAGGAAACCCCCAGATGGTTGGCCTTTGCACCCCCCCCACACCCCACTTTAAAACCACAACCTCTTGCCTTCAACTCTCACTTTCTTCCTGATGCCCGCTCCAAAGTAAATTCTGTTCTCCCTCATCCAGCAAATGTGGGGCCGAGGGGGTCCCCAGGGACCGGCCCCAGGTTTTGCCCCCTCTCCCTGCTTTGCCACTTCTCACCCTGCGCTCTGCTTCCTGCCGCAGGCTCCCTGCTGGGCACAAGCAGCTCCGCCATGGGGCTCACCTGGGGACTCGGTGTCCTGTTCCTGTTGCATGTGTGTGGCTCCAGCCGCATTCCAGGTGAGTCTGTATAATGCCTTTGAGGGGGAGGGAAGAGGAGGAGGTGCTGGTTACCCCAGGCGTGCCCCCCTCCCAGCTCTCCTCTCCCATTTCTCCCCAAGCCCCGACTGAACATCAGGATTCCCTTTCCGTGGTTTCCACACTGTCCCTCTCGCCCCATCCCTCAGAGCTGAGCCCCCCACCCCGGGCCCCTGTCTAGAAAGCTCACCGTGTGTCCCGCTCCTAACAGAGTCTGGGGGAGACAACAGCGTGTTTGACATCTTCGAACTCACCGGGGCTGCCCGCAAGGGCTCTGGGCGCCGACTGGTGAAGGGCCCTGACCCTTCCAGCCCAGCCTTCCGCATCGAGGACGCCAACCTGATCCCCCCTGTGCCTGACGACAAGTTCCAAGACCTAGTGGACGCCGTGCGTGCGGAGAAGGGTTTTCTCCTCCTGGCCTCCCTGAGGCAGATGAAGAAGACCCGAGGCACGCTGCTGGCCGTGGAGCGGAAGGACCGCTCCGGCCAGGTCTTCAGCGTGGTCTCCAATGGCAAAGCGGGCACCCTGGACCTGAGCGTGACCGTGCAGGGGAAGCAGCACGTGGTGTCGGTGGAAGAAGCGCTCCTGGCCACCGGCCAGTGGAAGAGCATCACGCTGTTTGTGCAGGAGGACAGGGCCCAGCTGTACATCGACTGCGAGAAGATGGAGAACGCTGAGCTCGACGCCCCCATCCAGAGCATCTTCACCAGGGACCTGGCCAGCATTGCCAGACTCCGCGTCGCAAAAGGGGGTGCCAACGACAATTTCCAGGTGAGGCATCTTCTCTGATTCCTGGTCTCTGGAGCCAGCTTCTCTGTCAGGAGGGCACTAGCCGGAGAGGCAGGGGTTCCAGGACAGGAAGCACGGCCTGTGGACTAAAGCAGGGGTGCTTAAACTTTAGGGAGTTTCAGGGTCGCCGGGAAGTCTTACTGCTGCACCCCACCCAGAGTGTCAGGTTCAGTAGATCCGGGCTGGGCCTGATAATTCACTTTTCTAAGAAGTTCCGGCTGAGGCTGATGTTGGTGGGGGTCTTCTGGGGACCACACTTTGAAAGCCACTAAAGGAAATGAATGATTTTCCCATAACAGCTTGTTCAAGCCTTAGTTTCTTCTTATACTCTTCTCAAGAAATATCACTTACTTCAAATGCATCCAACCAACTGTAATATTGCTTGAAATGGATACTTTGTTTGAGCAGAATAAATACCACTTCGCTATTTGATCCCTCATGGGGATGTGGCGGGTCTCAGATAAAAGGTTAAAGTAGTGGTGGTTTGCTGCTGCAGCTTCTTTTTTTGGTTAAACTTCTAGGTCTTTGCAACTGTGGCTTTGAAACTCCCACCTTTAACTCTTTGACACGAAGACTGTCATTATATCCTCGACCATAGTATCAGATCCCACTTCCTGTGGCCCCAAGTAGGCTGATAACCGAATTCTTTGTAAAATACTGAAGACTTGGCAGAAGACACAATTAAGATGTTGAAGTTGTTTGGCAATTTATGTTGGTGTGTTATTTTGACCTGGTGACCTTAAAAGGGAGCTCTTTCAGACTTCTAGAATAATTACTGTGTGCTTTTCCTCCCACGCCCCTCCCCCGAACACTCTGCGAGTAACGTGTGTCCTCTGCCCACAGGGGGTGCTGCAGAACGTGAGGTTTGTCTTTGGAACCACACCAGAAGACGTCCTCAGGAACAAAGGCTGCTCCAGCTGTGAGTGCCCGTCTGTTTTTAGGGTACCTGGGGAAATTGGGGGATTCCACATAAAGCAAGCTAAGAAACGTAAACAGTGTTGGTTGTGTGTAAATTACCCTGGGTAACATGATAAGAGGTACATAAAAGTGGCCTTAGAAGGCTATTACACACACACACACATACACACACATACACACATACATACACACACACACACACATCCCCTCCACCTGCATCCCTCGCCCCGAGTGAAATGTCTTCTACAACTAGGAACTCCGGTGAGAGCACCTTCTGCTCCTTTGCTCATTGTGTGTGCTTGTTCCTTGGCAGCTACAAATGCCATCCTCACCCTTGACAACAACGTGGTGAATGGGTCCAGCCCCGCCATCCGCACCAACTATATTGGCCATAAGACAAAGGACCTGCAAGCCATCTGCGGCATCTCTTGTGATGAGCTGTCCAGCATGGTCCTGGAGCTGAGGGGCCTGCGCACCATCGTGACCACGCTGCAGGACAGCATCCGCAAAGTGGTCAGTGGCCTCCAGCCCCAGCCCTTGAGCCTGAGCCCCTGCAGGCTTAGCCTTTCATGTGGTCCTGAACGACTGGAAATGAGATTGGACACTGATGACCTTTCCCCCCCTTTTAGACTGAAGAGAACAAAGAGCTGGCCAATGAGCTGAGGAGGCCTCCCCTCTGCTACCACAACGGAGTCCAGTACAGGAATAACGAGGAATGGACTGTTGATAGCTGCACCGAGTGCCGCTGTCAGGTAAGGGCTCTTGACAAACTGAAATCCAAATCGATGGCATGTGTTTGAAGCCACGGCCTCTGGGGAAATACCCAGTTGGCCACACAAGCTCTTTTTATGTTCCATGGCCTGATACCAAATACGTGTGTGTCTGTTTGAGATGCAAGTATGACATCTATAAATCTTCTTTAAACTCTCACAGAGTTTTCCAAAGTCATACCCCAGGCTAAGTATCTAAAAGAACAAATCTAAAACATCGGAATAATTGACCTGCTTTATTTCAGAGACTAAGTGTGAATGTCAGGTGAATAACACCTGGTTGGAACAGCCTTTTCCCCCAGCCCTGATTTATATTCAGCTATGACAAGGAGGTTCTTTTAACACAGTACAGACTGTCAGACTGTAACTCAGCCCGACATTGTTAGGACGCCACTGTCCCCTTAGCTCAGATGGCCCTGCCCCAGTGCGTGTCACGCTAGCTCTCCCCAGTGCCCGTGGCAGGTGAGTTTGGGGGTTCATCTGGCTCAAGCAAAATCAAGCTTAAATACAAATCACAGACTGCTGGATTTTGGAGCCATCTTTATTAAATTCTCATTCTTCTCCAACATAATATAAAGCCATATCTATACATGAGGGGGGGAAATATGCTCATTGATCTGCTTTTCCCCATGGAGAAAATAATTTTTAAATTTAAAAGTACCAGCTGAGTTTTAGGAGTTCAATCTCAGATGCAAGTTAATTGATTTGACTTATGATATTTTGTGATTCTCTATGGATAAATTCTTCATGTAATAACTTTCACCATGGACTAAGTAGCAATTAAGAAAGAACTCTCCAAGGAATGGAGTGACAGGTAACTAGTCCAGAACTCTGTCTATAATACTGGTGGCTGCAAATAAGACAGCCCTTCTATCGAAATCATTCCAGCAGAGCACGTGTCGCCCTGACCGTTCATCAAGGGACTGAAATGTTATCGTATGGAAGCTTCTGCTTGCAGTATGTTCAATAACCCGTTTCTTCCTCCCTCTTGCTCTGCAGAACTCAGTTACCATCTGCAAAAAAGTGTCCTGCCCCATAATGCCCTGCTCCAATGCCACAGTTCCTGATGGAGAATGCTGCCCACGGTGTTGGCGTAAGTTCCTAAAACTGCGTAGCCATTCTCCAGTGACTAGGGCAGCTCTGCATAAATGCTGGGCCCCCACCCCCACTTCCATCACATGTTGTCATTCAGCTTTTTGCTGCAGCATCTGGTTACCTGGTGGCTTATTTGCTGTATAGAACCAAAAACGCCATTATGACTAAATTACGGTATGGGCAATCGTAATCTGGATTACGGTATGGGCAATCATAATCTTGGTATAGCTTATTGATCCCAATTGTATGCTTTGAGGAATAGAGAGATGGGATTTATAGCAGCAGTAATTCCAAGTTCTTAGACTGCTTCTAGAATTTGGCCTTATGCCCCAGAGTTAAGGAAAATCTGCTCACCAGGAAAATTGATGGTCTACAGTGCAAGCATTGGACTTAATTGGGCCAAAAGTCCTATCCAATTTATCTGTAAGGACAGGAGGCCTAGTAGAGTAACAGCAGTTAGAGTTTTAGGGTACCAAAGAAAGGGGGCACTACATTGTTCCATGGCACCCTACCCCTGGTTTTTGTTACTAGTATAAATTAATCACTGTGCTGAGACAATGTTGAATGCAGTAGTACAAGTCATAAAAATGATTCATCACAACAAAGATAAGAAATAAAACAGGAAAGTAGCGCTAGCCCTGCACACACCCCTCCACCCACACACACTGGTCACAGCTCAGGATAACCAGCCCCGCCCAGGGATCGTGTTCCCAATAATCATTTGCATATCTATTTCTATTCAGCATTCACTTCAGGTGCGGGTTAAAGGAAACAGAGCTAGCGGGGGACTAGCGGAGTTTTGAACTTGAACCAGGGGTTGCTAGGAAAACTTCCAACTGATGGCAAGAGAAAACAAGTTCTCTATCTTGTGTCTGATACAGCTCGGTGTGATTGTAGCCATGGTGCCTGGGCACATGGTAAACAAATACACTCTCCTCCTGTAAAAATATGTGCAGAGAAGGCCCCACGTGCTAAGGTGAGGGGACCAGCACACTGATGAACCTCATGACCGAGTTGGAGCCCAGAGCCAAAAGCAGCTGAGCTGCCTTCAAGCTCACCTGTCAAACGCATGGGCAATGGCTCCCCTAAAAATCAGAAGTGGCTCCTATAAGCTGCCTAAAACTCTGGTGTTCTTGAAAGCCTGAGACTGGAATTGCCTACAAGTCAGGAAAGGGAAACTCAATTGAAATGCAGAGAGAGGTGAAAGGAGGCAACATGAATAGAAGAACTCAGTGGGAGAAAGCAGAGCTGTGCTGACCCGGGCCGGCATTCCATTACCCCGTGCAGTACCCACAGTGACCTGGGATAAACCCCTTGGCTATTAGCCTAAGAAATAGACTGCTTTCCTCCCTCTGGCAAGGGAAGGAAGTCCTGAACAGAGCAGTCTGGAGAATAGTCTTAATGACCACACACAAACGAACCTGTCTCCTCCGCAGCTAGCGACTCTGCGGACGACGGCTGGTCCCCGTGGTCCGAGTGGACCTCCTGCTCCGCGACCTGTGGCAACGGGATCCAGCAGCGCGGCCGCTCCTGCGACAGCCTCAACAGCCGGTGCGAGGGCTCCTCCGTCCAGACGCGGACCTGCCACATCCAGGAGTGTGATAAGAGATGTGAGCATCTTGGCCCCTTGGGAATGTGGAGAACTGACCTGTTCTCGTCATCACCACGAGCAGCTCCAGAGCATAGAGGCTCAGGGCACAGGTTCTAGACTCTGGGTCAGAAGCCTCGTCCCACCGCGTACCTGGTCAAGCTTGAGCACACTGCACCCCTCCGAGGCGCTTTCCTCATCTGCAAATGGGGGATGATAATGGTTCTCGATAGGGTTATTTTGAGGGATTTAGTTAGATAACGCATTTAAAGCGGCCAGCACAGGGGTTGGCTTGTGGCACGCACCCGGTAACCACCAGCTTTGTGCTTTAGTTAAGCAGGATGGCGGCTGGAGTCACTGGTCCCCGTGGTCATCTTGTTCTGTGACGTGCGGCGATGGCGTGATCACAAGGATCCGGCTCTGCAACTCGCCCAGCCCCCAGATGAACGGGAGGCCTTGTGAAGGCGAAGCTCGGGAGACCAAAGCCTGCACCAGAGACGCCTGCCCTGGTGCGTGAGCAGCTCTGCCCCGCTGGGGGCCGGGCGCCTGCCCTATCTGCTCAGTAGATCGTGGAGGGGAAAGGTTACTTTCTAGAGAAACAAACAAACTCCTGCATACTCAGCAGTTTCTTTTAATGAAAACCAGAAAGAAAACCATTTCAAACTCGCCCTCTTCCCAAACATGCTCCACGTGTCAGGGTGGCAGGGTTTCCTGAACAAACGTAGGGGAGTCTTCTGTGACAGATACCGTGTTCGCGGTGGACCTTAACGTCTGCGTGTGGTTTGCTTTCTGACAGTCAACGGAGGCTGGGGTCCCTGGTCACCGTGGGACATCTGCTCCGTCACCTGCGGGGGAGGGGTGCAGACACGGAGCCGGCTCTGCAACAACCCCGCCCCCCAGTTTGGAGGCAAGGACTGCGTTGGCGACGTGATGGAAAACCAGATCTGCAACAAGCAGGACTGCCCCATCGGTGAGCCACGCAGCCCCGGACAAAACCGCCCTGGGGGGTTCTTTTAACCGAATGCCACAGTCAGCATTCAAGGGGGCTCTGGCTCTGAATGGCCCTGAGCGGTTTGATTATTTTTAGTCCCGGTGAACAACATAACCTCAAGTTATCACTTACATAGACCCTATAGGATTTTACCTCGTGTGGTATTTTTAGTGACCAGTATGGCAGCGTAGACCAACCATTTCCCTGTTCTCTTGTCTCAGATGGATGCCTGTCCAACCCCTGCTTTGCTGGGACCAAGTGCACCAGCTACCCCGATGGCAGCTGGAAGTGCGGTGCTTGCCCCCCGGGCTACGGCGGAGATGGCATCCAGTGCAAAGACATTGACGAGGTGAGGAACCGATGCTGCCCCAGGAAAGCAGGGAGCCTGTCCCCCTTGTTCCCCGGGCAGTGTTCCCTAAACAGGAAGCAAACTGTCGTTTCTCCCCTAGTGCACCCTGGTGCCTGACGCCTGCTTCAGCCACAACGGAGAGCACAGGTGCGAGAACACAGACCCCGGCTACAACTGCCTGCCCTGCCCGCCGCGCTTCACTGGCCCGCAGCCCTTCGGCCGCGGCGTGGAGCAGGCCACCGCCAACAAACAGGTACCGTGGGCCAGACGGGCGGGCCAGCGTAAAGGAGGGTGCCCGCGGCGGGAACAACCAGGAAAGGGAGAAATGTTATTGCATCACCTTCACAAAAACCGGGAGGGGTGCATGCACAATCCAGCCTTTAGAATCAGGACTAGAGGATTGGTTGTAAGTCCAGCAGTGGAAGGAGCGTCCATCAGATTTGCAATGCTGCTCTGGAGTAACTTGTGAGCAATGGTGCCGAGCAATTTCAGGAAAAACACATAAAGTGTTGTTACCCTGCAGCCGGGACACCCACGGGGTGGGGGCGGGGGTGAGGGGAAGGACAGAAGTGACCCACACCCTTCCCCATGGAGCCTGTCTGTTCGGAGATGACAGGGACCTGGGTTCTTCTTGTTTCTGCCGTGTCTGGAGACGCTTGAAGGCTCTGCATTAACATCAGGATGTTGTCCTCTCAGGTGTGCAAACCCCGCAACCCTTGCACGGATGGGACCCACGACTGCAACAGTAACGCCAAGTGCAACTACCTGGGCCATTACAGCGACCCCATGTACCGCTGCGAGTGCAAGCCCGGCTACGCGGGCAACGGCATCATCTGCGGGGAGGACTCCGACCTGGACGGCTGGCCCAACGAGGACCTGGTGTGCGTGGCCAACGCAACCTACCACTGCAAGAAGGTAACCCGCTCCCTCACACGCCTCCCGGAGGGCACCTCAGCCTGACCCAAAGAATCGGCGAGGGGATTTTAAATGCTACAAGTCTGAAAACGAAACTGAAAGATCAGGTCACCCAAAGGCAGAGCATTAACTCTCCATCATATAAAGCACCAAGAATGTGGCCGTGGCGGCCCTTTGGCACAGGTGTCCCATAGTCCGTTATCTTGTACAAAGAAATGTTCACCTCCCGACCAGACACCAGCAGACTAAGGCTTGTGTTCCCAGCATGTACAGAGCCGAGAGCATTTATACAAATTCTATATCTATCCCCCAAGAAAATGTTCAAATTTTTGCCTTCCCATAAAAAATACATGTTGTTACCGAGTAGCATTCAGTGCTTCCATGTGTGAGCTGAGCAAGGACGTGCGGGCTGCGGCTAAAATGAGCGTCTTCTCTTTCCAGGATAATTGCCCCAACCTTCCCAACTCAGGGCAGGAGGACTATGACAAGGACGGAATCGGCGATGCCTGTGATGATGACGATGACAATGATAAAATTCCAGATGATAGGGTAAAAATAATGTCTTCCACTCCTCTTTCATCTTTCCTATCCAGTTACAGCATGAAACACTTTCAGATTCACTGAATTTATAAAGTTATAAGGAAAAGTATACCAAAATGGTACATAGGATAGTTTGAGGACATAAATGTTGCCACGAGAACTTTTAAATAAGGGTTATGTTTTTCATCACAACCTTCCTTCACCCCATTTGAGCAAGATAACCCATAAACAAACAAATGACACTTGGCTCCCCAGAGTCATCTGAAATGTTTTATCTAAATTACAGTAAAATTTACTCTGGGAGTATTGAGAACTGAGATGAGCTTATATTTACATTTCACTGACTTAGAGCCCCCAGGAATCCGTGTTTCCTTCATGATGTCCTGGTTTTTAACTTCTGCAGTGATCATTTTACACTGAGTGCTCAATCAGTAAAGCCACTTGGTAGGAAGTAACTGTTGCAGATATTTGCAGTTTTATAGGATGCAGGGGGTTTGAGCTTTGAGCTGGTTTCACAGACAATGTTGTAAAATGCTCCATTTCTTCTCTTTCCAGGACAACTGTCCGTTCCATTACAACCCAGCCCAGTATGACTACGACAGAGACGACGTGGGAGACCGCTGTGACAACTGCCCCTACAACCACAACCCCGATCAGGCTGACACGGACAACAACGGGGAAGGAGACGCCTGTGCTGTCGACATCGATGGGGACGGTAAGGCGCTCCCTGGCTCCAGCGGGCCCCCCGGCAGCGGTGACCTCACTCCGCTATGGAGTGGCTGCTCTCCAGCCCTGGCTGCGCTCCAGTTTGTGCAGTTTTGTTGAAACAACCGAGGCGGAGATTTCACCTCCTGTGTCCCGTTTTCTGCAGGTATCCTCAATGAACGAGACAACTGCCAGTATGTCTATAATGTGGACCAGAAGGACACCGATATGGATGGGGTTGGAGATCAGTGTGACAACTGCCCTCTGGAGCATAATCCAGACCAGGTAGGTGGACTCCTCTCAGAAGCTTTCAGTCAAGTATTGGAATGTCCCTTTCTAGGCCTACGAAAAGTAGAGTGCAGACACTCGTTCCCATGGCTCTCGGTGATCTCGTAGCCAATCATAATATCTTTAGGTAAACGGTTTGCCTGATGGGGTCTCCTGGCAGAGTCCCATCGATCATCAGCATGGCAGTCTCGTAACTTCAATCTTGTCTTGTACAAGAAGGTCTGCGGGACTTGTTCCGCATGAAATACCATTAAGGTCAATTATACAGAGTCGAAATCTGACAGCTCTAGTATGTTAATCATTATTTAAGACTAAGAGATAAAAGAAATATCCTGAAGCAAAACAACCATTTTCATGGCTAATGGTATAATCTGGCTGGAAGAAAATCATCAAACTAAAACTACTTCCCCCAAACGGGCGATAATTCATTCTTCAAAAGTGTTTGGCATTGCAATCAGATATCACTGTCCACCCATGCTGGGGCGTGCTACAGACAGACATTAGCCAGGACAGTTTCCATGTCTGAAAGTATTTCTTTTCTTGTGCAGTTGCCCATAGTTATTTTCTAAGTACAAAAGTTAAGGTATTTTTTTTTCTTCTAAAATGCATTGTTCTGGAAATTTAGAAACTAGCTTTTAAAAATGGGAATATTTTTATAAGATTCAAGATATGAGAAGTACAGCTTTTTCCTCCTAGTATTTGCTCTTATGTGGTCCTGTAAAACAAAGGCAACAAGATAAAGAGCTTTGGGGCCATAATGGGAAAAGTGTGCATGATCTGATATGGCTTTGCTGACCAAATGGTAATGAGAGTCATATTTTGAGATTGGGTCTTACCATAAATTAAATGTGTTCAATATCATTTAACCTCCCTGGATGAGTTTTTGGTTCTTCAGACTGTGATCAAATTTATAACAAAATTCAGGCATCATGTAAAAACCTTACTAAGAGCAAGAAAAATTCCAGTTTGTGTATAAATGATCTTTAAGCATCCCACACAAACTGGATAATGTAAAAGGACTCTGAGAAATACAGTTTTGAAAAATCTTAGTTTTGACTTGATCTCAGCCAACAGACGACAGTCTTTATGGACTAGATCTATAAAACCAAATACCTAAAAATAAAAGAAACTAATGGATCCTACCATATGAGTTACCCAGTATGCATAAAAACAGTGCCGTGTTTCCATGACTTGATGGCCTAGAGTAGAAGTTGACATGTCAACAAATTTACAATTGAAACCCTTCAATGGAAAAGTAATAAAATGTACCCAAAGATTTCATTTAACATTAAGATAGAAGCAGTTAACATTGCATTTCATCCTTAGTGAATAATGCTTTCTATTTAATTTTATTTAGAATGTTTTATATTTTTTTAAACTCTTAAAAATCCCTTTTCAAATTTTCATATGAAAACAAGGATTAAGGAAAAAAACTTAAAATGTGTTACTATTACTGTCTTTTGGCATAGCATATAGACTTGAAACTCCACCGGCCACATCCAACATTAGTGAGTTTTGCATAAGTGATCATTAACATTAATAACTTATACCTCAATTTACCCTCCGTTTCTCTCTCTAGCTTGACTCTGACTCGGACCTCATTGGAGACACCTGTGACAACAATCAGGACATTGATGAAGATGGCCACCAGAACAACCTGGACAACTGTCCCTACGTGCCCAACGCCAACCAGGCCGACCACGACAAGGACGGCAAGGGAGACGCCTGCGACCATGACGACGACAATGACGGCATTCCTGACGACAGGGACAACTGCAGGCTCGTGCCCAATCCTGACCAGAAGGACTCCGATGGTGAGTCATGGAGCCACCTTCTAACACAGGAACTGAAACCGGGGCCCTCTAGGTCGAGGACATAAACGCAAAGTTGAAGGCACACGAGAGGGTGGAGAGACTAACTGCTAACCTTGACAAGATGGGAGCTTCTGACACCAGTGATAACAGTGTTTCAGAGTCTCACCAAACGCTTGCCTTTCTCACTTAGGTGATGGTCGAGGTGATGCTTGCAAAGATGACTTTGACGATGACAGTGTGCCAGACATCGATGACATCTGTCCTGAAAACATTGATATCAGTGAGACTGATTTCCGCCGGTTCCAGATGATCCCTCTGGACCCCAAAGGGACATCCCAGAACGACCCGAACTGGGTGGTACGCCATCAGGGTAAAGAGCTCGTCCAGACGGTCAACTGTGATCCCGGACTTGCCGTGGGTGAGTAGTGAGTTCTTTGCACAGCAGGCTAGCCTACAGGGGAAAGCAGCAAATGTAAAACCTGGCAGCGAGCGTGTCCCTGTGGGTACTAGGATGTCTGGGAAGGGAATGGAGAACCTTCTGACAGCTGCCGTTTTCTAACCTGGGTCTGGCCCCACTCACCTTCCAGGTTATGATGAGTTTAATGCTGTGGACTTCAGCGGCACCTTCTTCATCAACACCGAAAGGGACGATGACTATGCCGGATTTGTGTTTGGCTACCAGTCCAGCAGCCGCTTCTATGTTGTCATGTGGAAGCAGATCACCCAGACCTACTGGGACACCAACCCCACAAAGGCTCAGGGATACTCGGGCCTTTCTGTGAAAGTCGTGAACTCCACCACCGGGCCTGGCGAGCACCTGCGGAATGCGCTGTGGCACACAGGAAACACCCCTGGCCAGGTAGGAGCAACCCCACAACCCCTGTCAGGCTGACACAGGCAACAATGGGGGGAGGGAGGGAGGGAGCGGGGGCTTGACCAGCACGAGGGATGTTGTGCTTTGACCGGAACTGAGGGAGTCTTAGAAATCACATCCCCACCATCAGCTGCAGCACTAAGCTCTGCTCTGTAAACCATAACTGTCTCAGAGGGGAGCTCGCCATAACAAGAGTTACCCTGCAGATCCAAAGGCAGTTTCAGTCTCTTCAAAGAGGCTCCTTCTCTTCTCTCTTTCTACTTCACATGTGCCTTCAAGGGCACACATCAAATGGAAGAGGCCTTAGAAAAATCCTACGTTTCAGCCCTCTAACATAGGTCAGCTTGGCACTTTTCAGTCTCACAGAATGAAATATAAACCTTCTCATCACGGTTTCAACCTTTCCTTCTCCTTCAGGTACGCACCCTGTGGCATGACCCTCGTAACATTGGCTGGAAAGATTTCACCGCCTACAGATGGCGTCTCAGCCACAGGCCAAAGACTGGTTTCATTCGGTAAGATCGCACTCATTAAATTTCACTTACAGTCCCAACGATGGGCAAGAAGGAAGAGACAGACAAAGGGGTGTCACTAACGACCTTTTCTTTCTTCCTGCAGAGTGGTGATGTATGAAGGGAAGAAAATCATGGCTGACTCAGGACCCATCTATGACAAAACCTATGCTGGTGGTAGGCTAGGGCTGTTTGTCTTCTCTCAAGAAATGGTGTTCTTCTCCGACCTGAAATACGAATGCAGAGGTAGGTGCAACACTAGAGTGAATGGACAGTGGACATATCTAATTCAGACTGGCACCGACAATGCCAATTATGGGGGAGTCTAATTTAAAGACTGTTTTACAGACAGGGTCATCTGTAGTTTGCTGTTAGTTAGTTTTGCATAAGTGATCATTAACATTAATAACTTACACCTCAATTTACCCTCCGTTTAAAGGTTTAAGACCATGGTAAAAATGAAATAAGGCCTATGAACTGTGGCTTATGAAATCCTGAGTCTTGTTACCAGTATCAGTTTGCTTAGCAATCTCTGTGCTCCTCATACACAGAGTGAAGGTAAACCGCAGGCAGGCTCCTGCACAGGGTAGGCCACACTAATAATACTGAACATCTGACATGTTCCCTGTAGTTTTGTCTGTGCCATTGCAGCACAAGTTGCTTTCACATTCTTCCCCTGTCGTACAAGGAAGGGAGAGTGTTGCCTTCACGTTGGCATGTTCACTTTCACTGTTAACCTGAGCTGTTTTCCTCTGTCCTCATTCGCTCTGTGGCCACCTAACCTCATGGAGGCCAGCACTGGGGCTGCCAAAAGAATAAGCGCTTCAAAAATGTTTACAGGGACAAGGCCTGATGCCAACAAGATCCATTAGAGTAAAAAGATGGTTCATTTACTCGAAAATATTTAAATTATGATATAATCTTTGAGTCTGAATGTTTAACATAAAATGCCCTAAACTTTAAACACTGAAGGTCTTAAGAGAGCATAGCCCAAATCCTAAGTTCTGCAAGGTCGAGCTGTACCAATCTCCTAACAACAGTGTTCAAACACGTTAACATTTAATTTTATAAGCTGGCCATCTTATATTATGCTTTTGTCATTATAAAAGTAGAGCTATACCTAGGTTGTTAATTCATTAACTGATATTAAGGTAACAATGCCTTTGTGAAATAGTTTTTATTTATATATCTGTGTTTGTTTACTTAACAGATTCCTAATCTTCAAACTGTTGATCAAAAGACTGATCATAACCAATGCTGGTATTGCACCTTCTGGAACTATGGGCTTAAGGAAACCCCCAGGATCACGCCTCCCTGCTGCCTCTTTCTCTGCTTGCATCAGTGTGGACTCCTAAAACATGTGACTTGACTCAAGAAAAATGCAATTTTCCAAATCAGACTCAGCATTCAGCCTCTGAACGAGAAGAGAATCTTGCAAGAATATAAACAATGACTTTGGTCTGCTTTTGGAAAAAAGCAGAAGCATCCACCTGCCTCAGTGGGAAGGTGCCAGCTCCACCCAGCTTTGGTCAGAGCAGGCTGCTATTGTGAGGCCTTCTCTGAGCAACGGACTCAGAAGCCCTTTCAGGCACGTCAGAGAAGGGAGGACTCACTGGCATTGGCAAACAACCACTCCTGACCTACTCCCTCGGGAATAGGGGGAGCAGGGCCAAAGCTCGGGGTGGGGGGGGGGGGCACATACCCAAGAGATGATTGTATGAGGAAAATATGGAGGAACTGTTACACGTTTGGTACTAAACCATTTTCAGGGGATTGAAAGACTATTGCTGGATTTCATGATGCTGACCGACCGGTGTTAGCTGATTGGCACTTACATAGAAGCAGGGGAGGGAGGGAAGGACTGACTTCTGGACTTCCTCTCGGATCCCCACCCCTTACACGTCACATGTAGTGACCAGAATAGGGAGGCAGGATTAAACCAGAGTGTAAGGCAGTGCTGGCTGCCACTGCCTAGTTACACTGGAATTGTCGGCTTTATTCCAGATATAGCTTGTGCAGATGTAGCAGGAAAATAAAACCTACCATCTCAGAGAGCACCGGGCTGCCTCCCAAGGGAGGGGCGGCCATGCTTGTATTTTTATGGTTAGAAAGGCACAAAATTATCAACTAAGACATTCCTTTTCTCTTTTTTCCTGAATATCATGGAGTGTTCCAATTCTTTTGGACTGTAGTTTTGGGTTTTTTTACACTTTACAATGTAAAATATTTATTTTTCACCTACTCTGGAGAATTTGTCTGAAAGACTTCATGGAACAGGAAGAAGCAGAAGGACTATCCATATCACCTTTGTTGAGTCTTCATGACTGTAAGATTGTAAATACAGATTATTTATTAACTCTGTTCTCCCTGGAACCTGGGTTTTGTGTGGAAAGTGAGAGTAGGTATTGAGCTTTATCAGCCAACTCTGGCAAGGAAGGGCACGAGGAAAATCAGCGTAGCGAGCTGCTCTGCTTTGTGCTTAAATGAGTTGGGATTTCTTGTCTTTTCCGGCGGGATTAGCTGGCTGTCCATTTGCAAGTGCGTTGAGATGGCAAAGAAAGCCATGAGGCCTTTGATACTGTTTTACCCCACCCCTTGTGCCTATTTCCAGGGAGAAGAAAAGCATCTACGCTTACTATTTTTTCATTTTTCCAAAAGAAAAAAATGACAAAGGTGAAACTTACATACAAATATTACCTCATTTGTTGTGTGACTGAGTAAAGAACTTTTGGCTCAAGCAGAAAGAGTTTAAGTGTCTAACAAACTTAAAGCTACTGTAGTACCTAAAAAAGACAATGTTGTACATAGTATAAAAATTCTTTGCAGAAAAGTATTCCCAGTAAGGAAATAGCATTGAAATGTTAAATACATTTTCTGAAAGTTATGTTTTTTTCTATCATCTTGTATACTATTGCTTTATTTTTATAAATTATTTTCTCAATGCCATTGGAATAGATATCTCAGATTGTGTAGATACGCTATTTAAATAATTTATCAGGAAATACTGCCTGTAGAGTTAGTATTTCTATTTTTATAAAATGTTTGCACACTGAATTGAAGAATTGTTGGGTTTTGTTTTGTTTTTGATTTGTTTTGCTTGCCCCACCCCGTTTTTACTATTTGCCAATACCTTTTTCTAGGAATGTGCTTTTTTTTTGTACATTTTATCCATTTTACATTCTAAAGCAGTGTAAGTTGTATATTACTGTTTCTTATGTACAAGGAACAACAATAAAACATATGGAAATTTATATTTATACTTACTGTATCCACATTTATTTGTTCTCTATTGGCTTTATGTTATAAGATATGGATAAATTCCATTCTTTAATCAGTATGACATGCATAGTCCCCAAAAAGGATATTAATAAAATGTCACATTTTATTAATGTCACTTATTGAATCCTTTTCAAAATCTAATTCTGTTTCTAAAAAAAAGAAGAAAAAATGAAAACAAAGGGGGAAAACCAGGATTGAAGCATATAAATTCCTGCACCTACATTTTCTAACCCACGAATGCCGGCACTTGGTAGCAACACAATTGCATGTTGTGGAGATGCTTTAGAAATGTGATGAGGGAAAAATTGTCCTTGAAAAGCTTCACCAAACTCTACATATTTCACCTTTTAAAGAATGAATGCCTTGCACCAAAAACAGATGACTAAAGCCAAAAGTAGAATCCTAAAATATATATACACATAAAAAACATCAAATTATTTTATGAAGAGGACAAAGTTTCAGGTAGGCTAACCATGAATGTAGACTACTGGCCAATTAATGTCAAGTTCTAGTAAAAATAGCCAGAATAAGAAATTTTATAAATAGTTTAACCCTTCGCACTCGCTTGCTCTTTTCTCGATTCCTTTATTCTAATGCTAACCATGTCGAATCACACTGGACAATCCGAGTGCAAAAGGTTAAAGGTCTGGCTTTGAGGTTCATTAAACACTAGAAAGGATTGAGCAAGATAGAATCTTCTTGTTGATTTTTCTCAAAACACTTATCTAGGCTAGCATAATCATATATAAGTATAAATTGCCAAATCATTTTATGGCACTCAGGTGCAGAATCAAGAACTAGAAGGTAGTAATGATGATAGAGTTTGGAAAACTGATACCTATCCTGAAATTATTCCAAAAAATTGAAGAGTAGGGAAGATTCCCAAACTTATTTTTCAAAGCCAGCCAGTATTACCCTAATTTTAAAACTAGACAAGATATTAGCAAAAAATAAAAGAAAATTGTAGGATAATATCCCTCATGAACATAGATGCAAAAATCTTCAACAAAATATTAGCAAACTGAATTGAACAAAACATTTAAAAGATCATACACCATGACCAAGAGGGATTTGTTGCAGTGATGCAAGGCTGGTTCAATATCTGCAAACCAATTAGTGTTATACAGCACATAAATAAAAATCATGATCATATCAATATATGCAGAAAAAAGCATTTGATAAAATCCAACATCCATGTATTATAAAAACTCTCAGCAAAATGGGGATAAAGGAAACATACGTCAACAAAATACAGAACATATATGACAAACCCACAGCTAACAATACTCAGTGGGGAAAAGCTGAGAGATTTTTCTTTAATATCTGGAATAAGACAAGGCTTTCCACTTTCACCACTTTTATTCAACACTAGAGGCCCCGTGCATGAAAACTCATGCACTGGTGGGGGGGATGGTCCCTCGGCCCAGCCTGCCCGCTCTCACAGTCCTGGAGCCCTCAGGGGCAGGAGGCAACCCAGCGATCAGGGGAAGGCGACGCCCATCACACCTCTGCTGCTGCCACTGCCGGCAGTGCAAGCCTTGGCCAGCCCTGGTTACCTGAGCCCCGGGAGGCCCTGGGCAGCTGGGCAGCTGACATCTGAGGCTTGCCTGCACCTTGGGCTGGCCCTGGACAACTGGGGCCTGAGGGGACTGGGCGCTGCCATTTTGTGGCTGTGGGCGCTGCCATCTTTGAGGGTGTGGCAGTCAATTAGCATATTCCCTCCTTCTTGGCTGTGGGCGCTACCATCTTTGTGAAGGTGTGAGGGTCAATTAGCATATTCCCTCTTTATTAGATAGGTAGTATTGGAAGTCCTAGTCAGAGCAATCAAACAAGAAAGAAAAAACATTCAAATTGTAAAGAATAAGTAAAACTATCATTATTTGCAGATGACATAATACTATACAGAGAGAGCTCTAAAGAATCCATTAAAAAAAACTACTAGAAATAATAAATGAATTCAGTAAAGTAGCAGGATACAAATAAATATTCAGAAATTAGTTGCATTTTATACAGCAATAACAAACTATAAGAACGATAAATTATTAAAACAATCCCTGTTCTGGCTGGCATGGCTCGATGGTTAGAGCATCAGCCTGCACACTGAAGGGTCTCAGATTAAATTTCTGGTCAAGGGCATGTACCTGGGTTGTAGGTTCAATACCCAACCCCAGTTGGGGCACATGGGGGAGGCAACCAATTGATGTCTCTCTCTCACATCAATGTCTCTCTCTCTCCTCCTTCTCTCCTTCCCTTCCAGTTTCTCTAAAAATCAATGAGCCCAGCCACCATGGCTCAGTGGTTGAAGGATGACCTATAAACCAGGAGGTCACAGTTCAATTCCTGGTCAGGGCACATGTCTGGGTTGCGGGCTCTATCCCCAGTGTGGGCGTGCATGAGGCAGCCAGTCAATGATTCTGTCTCATTATTGATGTTTCTATCTCTCTCTCCCTCTCCCTTCCTCTCTGAAACCAATAAAAATATATATTTTTTAAAAAGATTATTAGCCAAAACCGGTTTGGCTCAGTGGATGGAGTGTCGGCCTTCGGACTGGAAGGTCCCAGGTTCGATTCCAGTCAAGGGCATGTACCTTGGTTGCGGGTACATCCCCGGTGGGGGGTGTGCAGGAGGCAGCTGGTCGATGTTTCTCTCTCATCGATGTTTCTAGCTCTCTATCCCTCTCCCTCATTGTAAAAAAACTATAAAATATATATTTTTTAAAAAGATTATTAAAAAATAAAAATCAATGAAAAAATATCCTCAGATGAGGATTAACAAACAAAAAAACTAATTAAAAACAAAAAGAAAGAAAACAATCCCTTTTGCAGTTGCATCAAAAAGAATAAGCCCTTGCCAGTTTGGCATAATGGATAGAGGGTCAGCCTGTGGACAGAAGGGTCCCAGGTTCATTATAGTCAAGGGCACATACCTCGGTTGCAGGCTCCTCCCTGGCTGGGGCCCTGGTCAGGGCTCATGCAGGAGGCAACCAATCGATGTGTTTCTCTCACATCAATGTTCCTCTCTGTCTTTCCACTCTCTCTAAAAATCAATGGAAAAAAATATCATCGGGTGAGGATTAAAAAAAAAAAGGAATAAATTTAACCAAGGAGGAAAAACTCATGTACTTGGAAAAATATAAGACTCTGAAGAAAGCAACTGAAGGAGATATAAATAAATGGAAGGTTATACTGTACTATTGGATAGAAATAATTAACATCATTAAAATATCCATACTACCCAAAGCAATCTATACATTCAATGCAATCCCTATCAAAACACCAATGACATTTTCACAGAACCAGAACAAAAGACACCCCAAATAGCTAAAGCAATCTAGAGAAAGAAGAACAAAGTTGGAAGTATCACACTACCTGATCTCAAACTATACTATACGGCTATAGTAATCAAAACAGTATGGTGCTGGCATAAAAATAGACACACAGATCAATGGATCAGAATAGAGAGTCCAGACACTAACCCAATCCTGTATAGTAATTTAATCTATGAAAAAGGGGGCAAGAATTTACAGTGTGGTAATAACGATCTCTTCGATAAAAGGTGTTGGGAAAACTGGACAGATACATGTAAAAGAAAGAAACTGAATCACTTTTTTTATACCATATACAAGAATAAAGTCAAAAGGAATTAAAAACTTAAATGTAAGATCTGAAATCACAAAACTCCTAGAAGAAAACATAGGCAGTAAACTCTTTGACATCTCTCTTAGCAATATTTTTTTTGGATCTTTCTTCCCAGACAAGGGGAAAAAATGGGATGTAAAACTAAAACATTTTGCACAATGCAAGAACAAGCAAAAAGACAACCTACTGAATGGAAAAAGATATTTGCCAATGATACATTCAATAAGGGGTTAATATTCAAAATATATAAGGAACTCACACAACTTAACAACAAAAACAATTCAATTAACAAATGAGCAGAGGACCTGAAGAGACATATCTCCCAAAGGGACATGTTCAACATCACTAATCATCAGGAAAATGCAAGTTAAAACTATGATGACGTCTCGCACCTGTCATAATGGCTATCATCAATAAATCAACAAACAGCAAGTGTTGGTGAAGAGGTAGAGAAAAGGAAATCCTCATGCACTGTTGGTAGACCTGTAAATTGGTGCAGCCACGATAAAGAACAATATGGAGGTTCCTCAAAAAATTTAAAAATAGAACTGTCTATGACCCAGCCAATTCCAATTCTGGAGATTTATCTGGAAAAAAAAACCCAAAACACAAATTCCAAAACATATATGCACACCTAAGTGTTAATGGATAGACAAATGGATAAAGTGGTACACATATACAATGGAATATTACTCAGCCATAAAAAATAAAATAAAATATTGCCATTTGCAAAAACATGGATGGACCTAGAGGATATGATGCTAAGTGAAATAAGTTAGAGAAAGACAAGTACTATATGATTTCACTTATATGTGGAATCTAAAAAATAAATAAATAAATGAACAAAAAACAAATAAATACAAATAAAAACAAAGTCATAGATACAGAGAACAAATTCATGGCTGCCATATAGGAAGGGGCTTGGGGGTATTGGTAAAAAAGATGAAAGAGATTAATGAGTACAAATTGCCAGTTATAAAAATAGTCACAGGCATGTAAAGTACAGCATAGAAATAATAGTCAGTAATATTGTAATAACTATCTATGGTGTCAGATGAGTATTAAACTTATTGGGGATATTACTTTCTAAGTTAATAAATGTCTAGTCACTATGTTGTACATCTGAAACTAATATAATATTGTATATCAACTATAATTTTAAATTAAAAATGTTTTTAATTGTCATTTTTTAAAAATATCTTTATTTTAGGCCTGCAATATCCAGGTTCTTTTTCTAGGCCTTATTCCACTGATTAGAATATAACTGACTTTTTCAATTAATTTCTGCAATGTTGAAAATTTGTCTATTAACTTTATTGCTGAGAACTTTACTATTTCCCTGCAATATCTTCTTTCCTTTCTTGGAGAAAACATTGTAACTGCTTTCCAAATTCTACTTCTGACTATTTCATGTTATGAATTTATTAATATTTCTTCTAAATATGCCATTCTGTACTTTTTCTCTGTCTTGCTATTTTTTACTTCCTTCCTAATTATATATTTTAAGAGGAGTGTTTCTTATTAAATTTAATTATGCAATATGAAAAAAACTGAAATTATGGCATCAAGGTGATAGCCTTTCCTCCTTCCTGCAAGCGTGTTTTACTGAGTGTCTCAGGGAAAGTTGGATTGAAGGGCAATAAACTTCAGGTCCTGTGGGAATCTACATATATAAAACCCTAATATGCAAATAGATCAAACAGCGGAATAACCAAACAACCAGTCACTATGACGTGCACAGACCACCAGGGGCGCGTGTGGAACATGGCAGGCATTGGCCACGGCAGGATGGTGGGGCAGGTGAGTGGGGATGCCAGACCAATGCAGGGCGACAGATGCTGTCATTGGGGCAAGCCTCTGGTGGTTACTAAAAATTCTTTGCTACCACGTGCCGTGGTCCCACCTGGCACTCACACCTGCTGCCAGCACTGGAGCCGGTGCTCGCACCCGCTGCCAGCGCCCGGTGTCAGCCCTGATCCCTCAGTGCCGTCAGCAGGTGTGAGCAGTGGCTGCCGGCTCCAATCATCCTTGGAGCTTCTCCACCTCCCCCTGCTCCTGAGGGGCGATCGTGCTGTCAACGGGTGCAAGCAGGGCCAGTGCCGTCCATGTGTGGGAGTGGCGGCAGCAAGAACAGGGCTGCTGGCAGACAGAGGACCAGGGGCCGCAGCGGGAGGGGCCGGGCAGGGGTGCAGAGGATGGAGCGAGACCTGCCCCTGTGCCCACCGCAGCCTCACGGCTCACAGTTCCTTTCAAGGTGCATGAATTTGTGCACTGGGCCCCTAGTTTACAATAAAGGTGGCGCCAATAGTTTTCTTGAGAAGTCTTAAGTCCAAAAACCTCAAATTTTAGGGTACTAAATTCATTCCTGATATGAATTATCTTTTGTTCTTTTTATCTCTTTTTTTAAAAATCCTTACATGAGAATATTTTTCCATTGTTTTTTTGTTTTGTTTTGTTTTGTTTTGTTTTTGGTTTTTTTTAGAGAGAGTGGAAGGAAGGGGAGAGACAGAGAGAGAAACATCAATCTGAGAGAGACACATCAACTGGTGGTCTCCCGCCCATGCCCCAACTAGGGCCGGAGATCAAGCTTGCAACCGAGGTACATGCCCTTGACCTGAATTGAACTGGAGACCCTTCAGCCTGTGGGCTGAGGCTCTATCCACTGAGCCCAACTGGCTAGGGCTTCATCTCTATCTTGTTCTGGGGAAATTTTGTTATTCTACAGGAAGCCTTAAAATAAAGACATTGGTTTTTAATTAGATTTTTTTCATCTGGAACCCTCATGTTGAACTATATTATAAATTCAGCTTACCTGTCCTTGCTTAGAGGTACCTTTGGTTGACATGCTATGGAATGGTGTCACCTCTTGTAATGGCAAAATTCATCACTAAGATCATTCTGTTTTCTGTCCCCTCTCTTAAGCTCCTGGAACATAAAGGCTCACTATGCCCCAGATACCATTTGTAGAAACATGTTATAAAGCCATAAGCTCTCCCAACCACACACCCTGCTCCACCCCACCCCTCCATACTTCTCCCTCTCTTCCTCTCTCTGTCTCACACACACACACACACACACACACACACACACACACACACACTTGCACGCACACACATCAAATACCACCAACACATGGATTTAGCAAACTGGGCTCCTTTGAAAGGCTGATGGACAAAAATGGCTGCTCTCTGCCACAATTCCAAATTTCCACCCATATCACCTCCCCTCTGACCCTTCCAACCCAAACTCTACATCACAAATGTAGAGCAAAAACTCTCAGCATCAAGACAAACTACATTGTAGCACACTGACATCAGCACATTACATGTAGCACATTGCTATTTTAATGTAAACTGAAAAAGGAGGCTTGAAAAAGAAATTTCCTGAGTGCTCTGAAAATAGTAGCTGTAGAATTCTTCATTCTAAAAAGTCAAGAAAATTTGGTGTAAGCAATCACTAACATTATCCAACCCCTGACATCCTAATTACATACACCTTTGCTCAAATTTGTTTTGCCTTACTCAAATTTGTTTGAATTTGGTTTCTGTAATTTTGTAAATGAAAGATAACTCAGATTTCTGAGGAGAGGATTGATTTGATGAATAAGTTTGAGGTAATGGGAGGAAGATTAAAAGGAGTGAATCAGTGGCAGAATAAGAAAGCCTGTATTTCCAAAGTAACAGATAATCACATAAAGTGCATAATAGTATGTACCACCCCTACTATGTCCATTTGGCTGTAGGTTTAAGAGAATCTATAATAATAAAAGTATAATATGCTAATTAGGCCGGACAGCCAAACAACCTTCCGGATAACCTTCTGGATGAAGCTGGGGCTTCGAGGGCCGAGTCCCTTGCACAAATTTCATGCATCGGGCCTCTAGTCTATATATATATAAAACTCTAGTATGCAAATAAACTGAACAGCAAAACAACCGAACAACCGAACAACCAAACAACTGGTCGCTATGACATATGCTGACCACCAGGGGGCACACACGGAACATGGCAGGCATTGGCAGCAGGCAACAGAGAGCGGAACATGGTGGGTGTTGGCTGTGGCAAGATGGTGGAGCAGGTGAGTGGGGGCGCCAGACCAAGGTGGGGTGCCAGTCGCTGTCATTGCCTCAGTTGGTTACTGAAAATTCTTTGCTCCCATGTGCTGTAGTCTCGCCTGGCACTCACACCTGCTGCCAGCACCGGTCCCACTCGCACCCGCTGCTGGCACCAGAGCTGCCACTCACACCCGCTGCCAGCGCCTGGTGCCAGCCCCGATTGCTCAGTGCCGTTAGCGGGTGTGAGCAGCGGCTACCAGCCCCTACTACCCCTGAGGGCTTCTCCACCTCTCCCTACTCCTGAGGGGCAATCGGGGCAGCAGCCGCCGCTCGCACCCGCTGCTGGCATCAACCCCAATTGCTCTACACATCAGTAGGTGCGAGCGAGGCCTGTGCCATCAGCACATGGGAGTGGGGCTTCTGGCAGGCAGGGGACTGGGGCTGTGGTGAGAGGGGCCAGGCGGGGGCATGGAGGACGGGCCAAGACCTGCCCCTGTGCCCACCACAGCCTTGTGGTCCACAGTACCTTTCAAGGTGCATGAATTCATGCACTGGGCCCCTAGTCTATAATAATAAAAGTGTAATATGCTAATTAGACCAGACATCCTTCCAGACGCCCTTCCTTCCGGACAAAGCTGCAGTGGGTGGGGGACCAGGCAGAGGCAGCAGTGGCTGGTAGGGGCGGGCAAGGGCCATGGCAGAGGGGCTGGTGGGGGTCGCGGTGGTGGCGGCAGGCGGGGCTGAGGCCCTTGCACGAATTTCATGCATCGGGCCTCTACTATTCTATAAAAGACATAGCAATGTTTGTGAAATTTGGATTCCAGCACTGAACAAGTTTGAAGTCATGGACAATATAATAACTGAATTTATTAAATGTGTGCCATATGCCAAGAATTATACTAAAAGCTTTATATGCATAATTTTATTTAACCATTTCATACATGAGGAGAAGACTAAGACTCAGAGATATTAAGAAACCACTGCCAAGGGTACATACCAACTAAATGCAATCTTAAGGTCTGAATACAGATCTCTCTGACTCCAGAACCCATGCTCTCTACCAATATACTTACATGGCCTTCCTTCAGGCAAATTTGTGTCTATTACACAAATTGAGGCTAAATGCATTAAAATTCACATTGTCATTTTACTAACCTTCATAATTCCTCTACTTACTGGAGTTCTGGAAAAATATTGAGTAAATATCTGTTTTTCAGATAAAAGAAGAAAATGTACAAGCAAAAAATAATAATGCTACATATACAGTACTCAAATTTCATTTAAGGCAGCACAATAGCCAGCTTACCTTTTTAAATAAAAAATAAATTGGACTTCTAGTTCTAATGCAAATTCACCATATAGAGTGTTGGCATAAAATTTTCTCATGAATCCAGGTTACTGACTTGTAATTAGACAAACCCTCTCTCTTAAAAATAGTACCACAGATCATTTTTAAGTCACTGATCTTTATTTGCTGCATTCTAAAAGGTAAACTCTAAATGATAACAAACTTAAAGTAATTTATCAAATAATTCAAACTCCTGCTTAAGAAAAGTATCATTGCTAATAAGATACTAAAGCCTACCTTAACATTGCTTTGTTGAGAAAATTCTTTTATTTCTATGGCAAGTTGTACTTAACAGGCATTAGACTGGAGGAAAGAAGGAAAGTCAGAGCCAAAAACAAAAATTCATACTGATTAAATCTGTCTGAATCACAATAAGGTTGTAACATATAAAATCAAATACAGAACAATCAACACATCAACTTGTTTTAAAACAGCACATACACAAAAAATATTGGTTTCTATAATATATCCCTGATGTTGCAAGATTAGCAATAAAAAATAATTTTCCCAGGAATTTCAATAAAGAAAAAGCACTGAACAAAAATACCACAAATCTCAAAGATGTCAAGGAAATGCAATCCAGAAAGACAGTCCAAATATTAAAAATCATTATTTGAGGAATGGTCTGTTGAATTCAAAGATTCAGAAAAGGTATAATTTAACTTAATTTACCAACTTTCTCATAGCACATCCCAGCAAGTCTTTCTTAAGATTCTTTACATTCTTCTGTCACATCTTCAGTCTCCTGTTCATCTGCACATTAAAAACAATAACCAAAGTTGTTAGGCCAACAGACATGTATACATAATTAAGAAAAAGCATTGAGCCCGTACAACAATAAAGCCTTTTACATATGAGACAATAATCACATACTCATTTAATACTTATTGGACAATCACCATAAGCTGCATACAAAGCTTACAAGAAAAAGTGCGAGGTAAGGTGCCTGCCTTCATTGAGATTACAGCTGACCGAGGATCTTCTGGGTTTTGAGAATTAAAATGTTTATGGAGGCCCCAGCCAGTTGCTCAGTGGTTAGCAGTGGTTCTCAACCTTTCTAATGCCGCGACCCTTTAATACAGTTCCTCATGTTGTGGTGACCCCCAACCATAAAATTATTTTCGTTGCTAGTTCATAACTGTAATTTTGCTACTGTTATGAACTGTAATGTAAATATCTGTGTTTTCTGATGGTCTTAGCGACCCTGCTAGCGGTTCTCAACCTGTGGGTCGTGACAACCGCTGCTGTAGAGCCTAAGACCATCGGAAAACACAGATATTTACATTACAGTTCATAACAGTAGCAAAATTACAGTTATGAAGTAGCAACGAAAATAATTTTATGGTTGGGGGTCACCACAACATGAGGAACTGTATTAAAGGGTCGCGGCATTAGAAAGGTTGAGAACCACTGGGTTAGAGCATTGACCCGCAGACTCAAGGGTCTCGGGTTTGATTCCGAGGCAAGGAAACATACCTCAGCTTCAGGTTCAATTCCCATCCTGGTGGGGGCCGGTCGGGGCACCTGCGGGAGGCAACTAATCAATGTGTCTCTCTTACATTGATGTTTCTCTCGCTCTGTCTCTCCCCTTCCCTTCCACTCTCTTTAAAAATCAATGGAAAAAAATATCCTTGGTTGAGGATGAACAAAACATATGGATTTGGAGACAGGCATCAAAAAAATTTTTTTGGCGTTAAACTAAGTTTTGGGGAAGTAGGGCAAAACTAAAAGTAAATATATTTAGAGTAGACAAGAACTTATCACCTTTCATTTCTTTAAAATTATGACATTAACAGAAGTGGAATGGAAATAATCTTCTGCCAACCTTAGTGAGAAGGTTATCAGAAAAGGCAGAACTGACCACAGAATCAAAGAAAAGGAGACAATCAAAAAGAATCAGGAGAAAATGGAGCCCTCATACACTGCTGGTGAGACTCCAAATGGTGCAGCTGCCTTGGAAACCAGTCTGGCAGTTCCCGGAAAGGTTCACATAAACTCAGCAATTCTATTCCTAGGCATACCCCCAAGCGAGAAAACATACACCACCCCAACACCTGTACACCAATATTCACAGCAGCATTACACACACCAGCCAAAAAGCAGAAACAACCCAAATGTCCATCAACTAATGAATGGATAAGTAAAATGTGGCATAGCCATTCAACAGAATATTATTCAACAATAAAAATAACAGGACTGATAACATGCTACAGCGTGGCTGGAACTTGAAAGCATATGTTAAATGTCACCAGCCAGACACAAAGGTCACCTATTCTATGACTCTGCTTACATGAAATGTCCAGCCCAGGCAAATTCATAAAGACAGGCAGTAGATTAGTGATTGCTGAGGACTGGGGGAAATGGGGAGTGACTGCCAATGGGTACAGTGTTTGTTTTGGGGGTGAAGAAAACGTTGTAAAATTGATAGTGGTAAAAAAAATGCCCAATTCTGTGAATATATTAAAAACCATTAAATTGTATAATATTGTTGAACAGTGGCCCAAAAAACATTACATCCATATCCTTATGCCTGGAACCTGTGAAAGTTACCTTACTGGGGAGAAGGGTCTTTGCAGATGTAACTAAGCTGAGGGTCTTGAGATGAGACTATTGGTCACCCTGGAATACTCAGGTGGGCCCTACATGCAACAACAAATACCCTTGTAAGAGAAGGGAGTTTCACACGCACACACACACACATGCACACACACGCACACACACGCGCACGCACACAGGCAATGTGAAGACGTGTGCAGTGATGTGACACAAAGCAAGGAGGCCAAAGAATGTCAACAGCCCGAGTACCAGAAGAAGGAGACATTCTCCTCTAGAGCCCAGGCAGCGTGTGGCCTTGCTGGCACCTCGAGTTCAGACTGCGGGCCTCCAGCACGATAACAAATTTCTGTTGTCATTTATTACGGCAACCATAGGACTCTACTACAGGTTTATGAAATAAATGTCAACAAAGCTGTTATTTTAAAAAATCAATCTAATAATTAAGGGCACATGATTTGTAGTTACAGAAAGTAACGTGAAAAATGTAGTAATATTGTCAACCCATGGAGAAGAAATATTCAACAGGATATAGAGGAAGTTGGGGTAGATAAGAAGCAGACCTCAGTCTCCCACACCTAAGATGGGGAATGGTAAGACCATGCACGACCCCATGACTTCATATGGCTATTCCGCCTATCGGGAGTGTTCTCCTTTTTGACCACCCACCAAATGACCACTCATCTTGGAGGCTCAACTCAAATGCCACCTCCCCACATCCACAGTGTTTATCATCCCTCTGTAGTGCTGCCATGTACTTTGTTCCGAAACCCTTATTATACTTGTCCCACCCTGCTGTGATTATGTCCCACCCTGCTGTGATATCGGCTTACGTGCCTGTCTTCTTCAATAGACTATAAAATAATTCAGGGTAATGACTGTGTCCTACTCACCTGATACCCTAGAACAATGTCCTCAATAACAAATACGAGGAAGCCTGGAGCAGTGGTGTTAAAGCATGGCTGCACAACAGAATCACCCAGACCCCATCTCCAGAAGCTGACTTCAAATATGCTGGTGCCCCCTAACCGGTGCGGCTCAGTGGATAGAGCATTGGCCTGGGCACCAAAGGGTCTCGAGTTTGATTTCCAGTCAAGGGCATGTACCTGGATTGCTGGTTCAAACCCTGGCCCTGGTTGGGGCATGTCTCTCTCACATCCAAGTTTTTATCTCCCTCCCTTCCTTCCACTCTCTCTCAAACCCAATGGAAAAATATCCTTGGATGAGGATTAACAACAAAAAATACTGATGCCCACAGCCAACCCTTAGAAATTTATTTAATTCATCTGGGATAGAACCAAAGCATTAATGTTCTAAATCTCACCAGGTGATTCTACCAGAGTTTAAAAAGCACCGCCTATAGAGGCTTAATCACAAGAACAACAGCCTGTAATTATTGGAATCGAGAGTCTAGGTCAGCGGTCGGCAAACTCATTAGTCAACAGAGCGGCAAACCACGGCTCATGAGCCACAGTTTGCCGACCACTGGCCTAAGGGATGGACTCAGAATGCCGGACAGATGAGAGACAGATACCAAGTAGAAAGATCTAAATATCAAAAGCATAGATGATCCCATACTCACTATACTATATATGTCTCCAAATAAAATATTAACCATGAAAGAGTGAAGAATTCAAGCTAGAGCCTGCTTGCTCAGGGGCGATGGGGAAGGTTAACCAAGGAAGGACAATAGGGTTGGCTGGAGAGATAACAAGGCAATTTGGAACAGGTAGTATCTTCATCACAATGAAATTTAAGAAGAAAAGCAAAATTGAGCAGATGGGGGAAAAGATACCTTCAGACATTGTTTTCACCACCATTATATATGCTAGTATTTCTTTACAATCCTAAAGTAGACTGACCAGCAAACCATGCAGTCCAGAGCTTCTCACAAATCACCACTGGGGTCATCTTGTTAAAATGCAGACTCCGGTATAGTAGGTGTGGATTGGGCCTGATTCACCATTTCTAACAAGATGCCAGGTAATAACAATACTGCTGGTCCATAGGTCTAATCTACAGTCATGGACTTTAGTAGCTTTTCATTTTACCCAATCTGAATGAAGCAATGGGATCAGAAGTTCCCAATAACTAATAAAGTGATAAGTACTACAGTTAAATATTAAAACTCTCCAATTTGCCATTGTTCACTTGATACTACTAACAAAATGACAGGGAAATTGACATTTTATAAATAGGTAGAGAAAGTAAGTGGCAAATATTTACATGTAAAGTCTACATCAAGAACTGGATTAAGGAAATTAGTTAAAAATAACTTGGAAAGATACATTCATCAAATATAAACTTAACTATATACCAAAATTTTATATAAAAAGGAATTAACACTGAAATTTCCTAATATGGCAGCTCTGATAATCTGAGCAACTAAACTTTGGATGAGGTCTTTGATTAAATACTAAGAGAATCTGGGAAGCAATTAGCAGCCTTGAAAAGTAATTTAACAAATAATAACTAGAAGGCCTGAAGGCACACATTGTGTGAGAGTAACAGCACTCCATCAAAGCTACGAGTTAAGTTTTTTCCTCAAAGCAAGCCAAAATATTTTTAAAGGGAAAAAAGTCAGCCAATAGTGTTACTGTTTTTAGAATATCACCGCTCCACTGCAAATCAGTAAGACAGTATTAAAACAAAGAAAACTTTCTCAATACAATCTTTCTTTGAAACTATTCAGGCGGTGAGAGCATTAACACAGACTAACACACATTCTTTTCAAACCCTGCAACATTCTCCCAAAAGTCAATCCACATGTAACCAGACTTCATCACACAAGTAACAATCAAATGGACCCTTTGATGGGAAGAATTTCAGCATCAAGTATAGTCAGATTGCATAGTTGCCATCTGGGGTAGAACTTGTTCTATCTGAGGACCACAGTAGGATAGCAATAAACTTTCTTACATCTAAACTGAAACCCATATTTCTCAAATATGTGCAGCAAAATCTTGTGGCTTACATTACTTTGACAGGCTGAACGCTCTATACCGAGGACTCTATTTTCAGCAAGTCTGGCTAGGGTCTTGGACATAGGTATGAAACAAGCCAAAAACTCTCCAGCGATCCCGATGCTAATCCTGGTTAGGAATATGTCACTTGATACTTGATACTACTAACAAAATGATAGAGAAATTGATATTTCTGTGGTTTGTAACAGTGCTTCTCAAACTTCCCTACAAGTATCACCTGGGGAACATATTAAAATGCCAACTCTGACTCAGTAGGTTAGGAGTGGGGCCTGATCAGCCCCCTGTGATCAGCTCACACTCTCAGCAGCAAAAGAATGGAAATCACAGGGTTGCAAAGGGCCACGAACATGAAGTAGAGAGGACCTGATGGGGGCCCTGTCTTCCTGGAGAATATCTGTCCCTTCTAAGGGAACATCTGCTGCTCAGCTTCCTCATCAGTGGAAGGACCTGACTTTTTTTGTCAGAAAAGTCAGAAATCCGGGCTTTTATGGGAAATCTCCTAATTAAATAATGTTAAAAACCATATAAGTCAACCAAGTCCAGTCACTGACCTAATTAATCATTCATGTGGATTTTCTCATTTGATCCTTATTACATCCCTGTAGGGTAAATATTAAAGCCACCTTATCTTACAGATAAGAAAACTAATCTGTAGAGGAGAGAGATTACGTAACTTGCCTAAGATCACCTGCTGCTAGCAGAGCAAGGATTCAAACCCAGGTGTGCCTCACCCAGAGCCCACACTCAACCACCAGGCGAGAACGTGCTGGTAGATGGGCAAGCCAGGCCCCCCTCTGCTCACCTAGGCTCTAGCCTGGACTCTGTCAGCTTTGTCCTTTGGGTAATTAATTTGCTCTATGGTTTTAGGTTCTCAGTTTCAATTTAGAGCAACCAACCATCCCAGTTTGTCAGGGACTAAGGGTTTCCTGGGACGAGGAACATTCAGTGGTAAAACCTGGACACTCCAAAGCAAACCTGTGGTCACCCTAGTTTTCATTGAGGGGTGTTATTTTTCAAACAACTTTATCTGACTCATTTTTGCATTTGCTATAGGAACTGTTAAGACCACTATTCACTAAATGGTCCTATGGGAAGTTCCACTGTTTTCCTGGAAGAATTAGTATAATTCTGCCCCCTTCTTTACTACTGACTTTGGGTCCCTCTTTGCTCTTTTCTATTTTTATGTGTTATTCACATTTTCCTCTTTATTATATACATTTCTGTTGATAACTAGTTCAAATGGTGAGTGGCAAGAAGAGAATACTGTGCATGCATAAATACTTTTTGTTATCTAAAAAGCAATTCAGCATAAGATTGATTAAATAATAGAGTAACTCCAGGCCTGAAGTGTTTTCTTTCTGAAGTGCCAGTGTACTCAGCAGTGTCTCCAAGGCTGATACCAAGGAACACTTACTCCCTACTCTTCTCACACTTCCATGTGGAGGAGCTCATAGTGGGGAAGCATCCGGCCTCACTCCACCCCCTCCACTCTCCCTAAGGGAGGAAGAGCCAGTTACCTGATTGGTGAATTTGGAGGAAGAAATGGCATGCTCAGGTTAGCCCCTTCCTCCAAGGAAATCAGCACCTGGCCCGAGAGGTGCTTCTTTGCCTCTCCATACTCCTGGTTCCAAAGGTGAGGCTTGTGATTTTCACCTCTGCCACTGACTGGGTGTGAAAGTTTGTTTGGGAAGGCGAAACATTAGGAAGACTGTTTGGTCCCTTACATTTCACCATCAATAAAGCTGACCTCCTTGATCTCCATTCATTGGAATCCATCTATTATCTCTCAGATTTGGATGGGGAAGAGAAGACGCTATTGATGGATCCTCTAGAACCCCATCAGTGAGTGAGTACAACACTAAATTATTGGACCTCATAAAATTCAAACAAAAGTAGTTACCACTAAGTTTAAAGCACAAACATGAAAAAGTATGTATTTCACATTGAAAACTTAATATAGCTCTGAAGCAAATCCTTATTTTTCAATGCCACAACTAAAATTAGTCTTCTATGTCATTATATAATTTATAATTTAGCATTTTAGAATAGAATCGCTTAGCAAGTTATTTTAATCATTGTAAATGCTGAGGTTAGTAAAACAAAATAAAATCTCCAACTTCAGATATGCTAACATATTCCTTAAAGTTTATTGTGTAATAAACAGAAAACAAAATATGGTTCACATATTCACATCTACGTCATCTTAATCCTCCATACGCACAAGGGTTATTATAATCCAGTAGGATTATCTGCTGCCATCGGAGGCATGTTCTGTGGAGTTAGAGCTAAGCTACTATATCTTCTTTGCATTAAATCACTTTAACATCTACTTCATTCCATGTTCTACGCAGCAACAGATATACATCAGTGTGACTCACGTGCACATGGAAGTAAAGTCATACCTTAGCAAAGCATGGTTCTAACCCTTCTTTCCCCCCGCCCCCCACCTCCACAAACACACTGATTCCATGGGACTGAGACCCCACATACAACAAATCATTGCATCCAATTTAGTAAGTCTGATTGGAGCAAACAAAGAGGGGATGCAGGTACTTTCTCTCTAATAAAAAGCCTTTGTTCCAAAAGAAAGAAAATACACTGCAATTTCAGAGCAGAACAAAAATTTTCCTATTTTGTTCTTTCATTTATTTGTTAAAGTGAAGATCTTGGTGGGAGAAGGCAGACAACACCCATCTCACTGACATCCATGTTGTCAGTAAATTGCAAAGCTGGATAAAAAGTTAGAGCTTGTGAAATTTCATTTAAAAATAAAAAAGTTCCAAATCTGAACACAGAATGTGAAACCTACATAAATCTTTAGTCATATCTAGTGAGGTAGGTATTGGGAGATATGCCAGAGCAGAAAAATATTATTTGAAGGTTGCAAGTGGGAAGCAAGGGAGAGGAAGAATAAATGTGAACCATATTTTCAGTATATTATTCTAAAAATGGATCATTTAAATTATTTCACTTATTTAGCAGGCATTAAGTTTAGGGCAGCACTTTGGACATCATAGAAGGTGTAACAATGAATCAGAAGGTAGAACCTCTGTCTTGAAAGAAGATAAACAATTTTAAGGAAGACCTGTGCATGTATAACAAGGTCAAGACAGTGTGTGTAAAATGACCTGATACTCTGGGACATTCAGAGGAAAAATAAAATGTTTAAAAAGGGGGACCGGGAAGGTTACATTCAGAGTGGATGGGGTTGGAATTCAGTTATCACTGAAGAAGTGGGTGCCTGAACATTTATGAGAAGAAAAGAGTCTGGCAACAGCAGAGGCACAGGAAAGCACAGAAAACCCTGAGACCAGATCAGCTATAATCTGAATAACATTCAGGGACTAGTCAGAAATCGATTAGGAAGAGAACGTCACATCACAGTGTGGAGGCCTTGAACAGTGAGGGAAAGAATTCAGATTCCATGCAGTCGGCAGTGGAGAGTCATGGAAGCTTTCTGCGCTGGGAGGTGTGGTTATCAAAGCTGTACTTGGGGGAATTAGTGTAGTGGTGCTTGACAATGGCCAGAGGATGGGAGAGACCAGAGGCAGAGAGGCTGATGGGAGGGTTCTCATATTGATCCAGTGAGGTAGTAGGAAGACTAAGGAAGAGGTAGGTATTGGGAGATATGCAGGAGTAGAAAAATAATATTTGAAGGTTGCAAGTGGGAAGCAAGGGAGAGGAAAGATAATGACTCTGACTTTTGAGCCTGGGTGATTGAGGAAACAGAGGTCAAGAGGAAAATCTGAGCTGAGAGAGAAAGATGAGGAAATCAGTTTGGGGCCATATCCAGATGAAGTCTAATAGGGAGGTAGAAATACAGGACTAAGGAATTCGTTCCAAATTAATAGATGATAGCTATAATAAGTAATAGATAGATATAGATGTAACAGACAATATATTTTAGAGTGATCTACATTAGAGAAAAAGTTGAAACTATTTAGATAGATTCACCAAATACAACAGAGAATATGTTACACTTCTAACATAAATAATTCAGTATTTGTTTATGTCAAAAACCGCCCATAGTATTTGTATGTGGTATCACTGTACCACTGTAAGATGCAACACTGAATCAAGACAAAATACCTGAGAGCATACAAGCAGCTTGAATGGGAAGTCTACATACAGAAACTAATAAAACCACAATAATATATGGCACTTTAAAAATTCATTCCTTGGAACAAATTTTCATCACTGAAGTCTGGAAATTGAAATATAAAGCAAATCTATTCAAATTACTTATACCAATTTAAGTCAATTCCTCTTTCCCATTGAAATAAACATTGTTTTCTCAATAACCATCAAGAATATTAACTTAAGTGTCCATCTTACCTTATAATATCTTACCTTATAATAGACAAATATGCAAATTGACCACACCTTCGCTACGCCCAAGCCACGCCCACCAACCAAGCCACGCCCACCAAACACGCCCACCAGGAAACCGTTGCAGGGACGTTGGGGTGTGGCGGAGCCCAAGGCTGGGAAAGCGTCGGGTGGAAGCTTTCCCGGCCTTGGGCACCAGCGGGGAGCCTGCACTGATCGCAGAAAACCACTGGGGGTCGGCTCCTGCAATCGGTAGCAGGGACGCTGGGTGCGGCGGAGCCTGCTCCGATCGCAGAAAACCACTGGGGGTCGGCTCCTGCGATCGGTAGCAGGGACGCTGGGTGCGGCCGAGCCCAAGGCTGGGAAAGCCGCACGAGGCTTTCCCGGCCTTGGGCACCAGCGGGGATCCTGCACGGATCGCAGGAAACCACTGGGGGTCGGCTCCTGCATTCTGTAGCAGGGACGCTGGGTGCTGCCGAGCCCAAGGCCACCACCCGGGGCCAAGCCCCGACCCTGAAAGAAGGCAGAAGGCGGTGGCCACAGCCAAGGCCTGGGTCCCCGGTGCCGGCAGAAAACTGGTGCAGGCAGCCAGGTGAATGAAGGTCTATTGCACGAATCTTCGTGCAAACGGGCTACTAGTTGATGAATAGATAAAAATGATGTATATTGTTACACATATATACAATGGAATACTACTCAGCCATCCTATATAATAAAGAGGTAATATGCGAATTGACTGTCACTCCAACATACACGATGGCTGCCCCCATGTGGTCAAATATGGCCGCCACAAGATGGCCAGCAGGGGAGGGCATTTGTGGGCGATCAGGCCTGCAAGGGAGGGCAGTCAGGGGTGACCAGGCCTGCAAAGGAGGGCAGTTGGGGGGGGGGAGGGGGACAGACCTGCAGGGGAGGTCAGTTGGGGGGAACCAGGCCTGCAGGGGAGGGCAGTTGGGGGCGACTAGGCCATCAGGGGAGAGCAGTTGGGGGCGACCAGGCCAGCAGGGGAGGGCAGTTGTGGGCGATCAGGCCTGCAAGGGAGGGCAGTCAGGGGTGACCAGATCGGCAGGGGAGGGCAGTTGGGGGGTACCAGGCCTGCAAAGGAGGGCAGTTGGGGGGGGGGGGGGGGGACAGACCTGCAGGGGAGGGAAGTTGGGGGCAAGCAGACCTGCAGGGGAGGTCAGTTGGGGGGAACCAGGCCTGCAGGGGAGGGCAGTTGGGGGCGACTAGGCCAGCAGGGGAGAGCAGTTGGGAGTGACCAGGCCTGCAGGGGAGGGAAGTTGGAGGGGACCAGGCCAGCAGGGGAGGGCAGTTGGGGGAGACCAGGCAGGCAAGGGAGGGCAGTTAGGGGTGACTGGGCCAGCAGGGGAGGGCAGTTGGGGACAACCAGTCCTACAGGGGAGGAGAGTTAGGGGTGACCAGGCCTGCAGGGGAGGGCAGTGGGGGCAATCAGTCCAGCAGGGGAGGGCAGTTAGGGGCAACCAGGCTGGCAAGGGAGGGCAGTTAGGGGGTGGCCAGGCTGGCAGGGGAGGGCAGTTAGGGGCAATCAGGCAGGCAGGTGAGTGGTTGGGAGCCAGCAGTCCTGGATTGTGAGAGGGATCGGGCCTAAATGGGCAGTCGGACATTCCTTAAGGGGTCCCAGATTGGACAGGTTGCAGGCTGGGCTAAGGGACACTCCCCCATGCATGAATTTCATGCACCAGGCCTCTAGTCTATACTAATAAAAGAGTAATATGCTAATTAGAATGGGAGACCTTCCGGACATCCTTCTGGACAAAGCCCAGGGCTTGGCTGGCCTGCAAACCACCCCCAAACAGCCCTCAGCCCCTTGCCCAGACCAGCCACGCCCCTTCCAGCGGGGACCCTCACCCTGATGGGGGCGTGGCCAGCCTGAAAACAACCCTCAGCCCCTTGCCCAGGCCAGTCATGCCCCTCAGCAGGGACCTCCACCCCAATGGGGATGTGGCCAGCCTGCAAACAACCCTCAGCCCCTCGCTCAGGCCAACCCTGCCCCCCAAGGGGACCCCCATACTGATCTGGGACCACCTTCAGGGCAGACCAGCCAGCCCCAACCTGTGCTCCAGGCCTCTATCTATACTAATAAAAGGGTAATATGCTAATTAGACCGGGAGACCTTCTGGACGTTTTTCTGGACAAAGCCATGGTGGCGGGACTGAGGCAGAGGTGTTTAGGGGCGATCAGGCCAGGAGGTGAGGGCAGTTGAGGGTGAGCAGATGGCTGGGGGTGCCAGTTAGGGGCAAGCAGGCTGGCGGGGGAGGCAGTTGGGGGTGAGCAGGCCGGCAGGGGGGGCAGTTGGGGGTGAGCAGGCCGGCAGGCAGAGTGGTTAGGGGTGATCAGGCAGGCAGGCAGGTGAGCGATTAGGAGCCAGTGGTCCCGGATTGTGAGAGGGATGTCCGACTGCCAATTTAGGACAGTCGGACATCCCCCAAGGGGTCCCAGATTGGAGAGGGCGCAGGCCGGGCTGAGGGACACCTCCCCTCTGTGCACGAATTTTGTGCACCGGGCCTCTAGTTAAAAGATAACAGAAAAAAAAGATAACAGAATCTTGCCATTTGCGACAACATTGATGGATGTACCTTAAGGTCATTATGCTAAGTGAAATAAGTCAGATGGAGAAAGACAAATACCATATGATTCCACTCATATGTGGAATCTAAAAAAAACAAATAAGTGAACAGAAAAAAACTAAACAAAAAACCTCATAGGTACAGAGAACAGATAGGTGATTGCCAAAGGGGAAAGGAGTTCAGGTATGTGAAGTGAGTGAAGGGGGTCAGTTGTGTGGTGAAGGATGATAACTAGACTTTTGGTGGTGATCACTTTGTAGCATATACAAATATTGAATTAAAATATTATATACCTGAAACTTATATATAACATTACATACCAGTAAAAGAACATATATTTTTTAAAAAGAACATGTATTAATTACCATTAAGAACAATGTATTTCACAAGAGTACTAACCACAATCTTGATCTCATATGAACACTGATAAATATGTTGTTTGTATGCTCTTAATTGACACCCCTGTGACTCACAAACATACCTCCATATCTTACTTAACTTTAACTTATAATACCCTTATATTGAGATACTCAGTAAGAATTATCCACCATTCAGGCCTTACCTGTTTTTGGTTTCTCTGAAGGGCTGGGTTTCAGATGTTGGACTTCGGAGAAAGGACTCACATCGATGCCATACAGTGGATCATCCAAAAAAGAAGGCCTTCTCAGTCGTCCAATGCCAAGAGTCTTCGACATAAAATAATCCTCTGTGTCACTAATAACCTCGTCCTGGGGAAACTGGAGGCATTTCATATTCTCAGCTTCAATGACAAGAGCCTGTGACACGTAATGCCCAGTCAGGGCTTTGCTGAGATAGTAGCCTGTGGATGTTTCACAGTCTGCATTCCCAGGCACATTTGCATCTCCCACCTCGGTGCTTTTGACCTTTGTTTCTGACTCAGTTAGTAATTCAGAGAGGACAGATCTGGAAAGCTGGGAGGACTCAGGTGTTATATCCCCAATGTCTTCCTTTTCTCTTTCTGAAGGAAGTATGGTCATGGATTTTTGTTTGAATGTGCATTCATCCAGAAGACGCCTTAACTGTTCCTCAGAGAGAAGTGATGCTGAATCTAACTGATGAAACAAGCCAAAAGTTTTCATAGTCAACTGATTGAGTAAACATTTTTTCTGGTGAGCTTCCAGTAATACAACATAAATCCAAGTGCCCTGAAACCCCTTACACAAAACACTCAAATAGCAAAATCATTCATTATAAGGTATCCAAAATTGCAGGAGAAATGTACAGCACCCCTAGAAAATAAGTTTAGAATCAATTACATGCTAAAATACAGGAAAAAGTCCCACAGCACTGATGGAAATTAATTACTTCACCAAATAAACCAGTAACACTCAACACATATCAGTAACTTGAGCTGAAATGAAGTTATTAGAAAGCACTTTCAATTTTATAAATCTTGGAACATCAAGCAGAGAAATGAACAACCACCTCTTTGATAAAGAGCCAGGAATCCTGCCATAATCTCCAGTAGGTGTTTCTCTGCACCCCCCTCCTCCAACCCCCACTCTTCAGTGGGAACCCTATCACCACCCAAAGCCTTAACTGGAAAAAAATCTCGGGCAAACAGGGCAGATTACACCTGCCCCTGGGGATTCACCACTCCTATGTCTGTCCACAACTTTCAGCAGACAATACCACTGAAGACAGAAAAGGAAGGGTGAAGGGGTGGTGCATCCTGAGATGTATAGTTGTGTCAAAGCTGCAGGTCTAGACAGAGGTCAGGGGCATTCCAATAGCAGTGCATTCTGGGAGAAGGATATGATCAAACACACTTAATCTCTGCTTGTGAGGTTATCAGGGCTGAGTGTTTCAACCGAGATCTTAAGAATTTAAAAACATTTTTTCTCCCAGAGATGTTCTCAGGAAATAAAATATCAAATGAAAGTATAGGGCTATGTTCTCCAAGGATTCAACTAAACAACAAGCCACTTGAATTGCAACAATCTCAAAAAGAATGGGATTAAAATATATTGAATCACACTGAAAAAAATCCTTCTCTAAAGAATCAGCACCATCTTTGATTTTTTAAAATATGTTTTTATTGATTTTATAGAGAGAGGAAAGAAGGAGCACAGAGAGATAGAAACATCAATCGGCTGCCTCCTGCACACTCCAACTGGGGATTGAGCCTACAACCCCATGTGCCCTGGCATGTGCCCTTACCAGGAATCGAAGCGGGAACCTCTTAGTTCTTGGGTGGATGCTCAACCACTGAGCTACACAGGCTGGGCTATCACTAATTTACATCGTATATTATCTAGAAAAACTTCAGTCCTCCTTTACAGGGGAATGAATTATCAAAGAACAGAAAGTCCCCTAAATATAAGAAAACCTAAATATTAATTGCAATGGCCTTAAGTTCTACTTCAGCATAGTAAGACAATGCTATTGGCCTACTTTGTGGTCCACCATAAGAATTAACCAAACATTCTGCAGTAAAGTACTGGGGGTAGAGGAGGGGAGGGAAACGCTACTATTGGAACTGGTATAGTCAATTCCTCATTACTGTGAAATGCTTCTAATCAGCTAATAAAAAATAGTATGCAAAACAATTTTGTATAATGAGTTAAAAATATATCATGTGTTTTAAAATTATATTTAACTTCTATAAATTAAAAACTAGTTCTCATAGTGGCAAGTGTCATTATGAGTTTGACAGTAACAAGAATTTATCTGGGAATATATTCTTAATAATTATCTGGGATTCAAAATTCATGTAATTCACCCTAAGGTTAGCAAACCTGTCAAAAAAATAGGAACTGAATTATATATTCACAAATCCTACTTCATTCACTAGATTTCTGGCATCCAGGTGTGGTACTTTATCCATTAGGAGCACTCCCCTCACCCTACCATGTAAACCTAGTCAACTATAAAATGAAGGCCGTCCTTATATGGTACAGGATACTTAAAATACCTTTCAAAATCTGCTTATGTAAAATAGTTCATAGTGGATAGACAATCCTAGGATTTAGAAAGGGTCCACTAAGTGTCATCCTCACCAAAGGCTTATCATATGAAATTTCCAGATGCTAGGAAAAAATCAGTCCATACTGGAGCAAGAGGATGAAGAATTATGGAAGGAGTTCTGGGGGAGGGGGTGAGATTGGTAGATTATCTGATATGTTTGGCCACTTCCACAAACAATATTGATAAGATAGCTGGTTGACAGTTCTGATGATGTATTTGGCTAGACACGCAAAAAAAAAAAAAAACAAGTAAAAACAAAGCAATTATGAACTCTGTGAACAAAAAGCTATATGAAAAGAAAGGTAGCATTTCACAGATAACACAGAAAATTAAGCAAAAGAAAATAAGATAATTATTAACTCTAGGACAAAAAGTTGTACAAGAAAGGATGCCATAGGATACTACTTGTTTTTGCTATAATATTTATACAGTCATCATAATATGAACAGTGATAATAGAGGTAACCAAAAATTGTGATTTAACTGGTTAGGGGAAATGGGAGGAGAGAAAAGGGATGTTTGGAGTAACAAAGTTAAATTCTTAGCTACCATCACAGGAAGTCATGTCAATAATAACACCATTATTAATATAAAATTTCCTATCATTATAAATAGATATAAAATTGATCAATTTAAAAAAAACACAAGTTATTATGAAACAAGATAGAGGTAAAGAGTAGGAGGCACATCTAGAGGAATTAAAAGTGGCTGATTCCGGAGAACAAACTAAAAGGTGGAGAAGGGAGCTGCCATTTTTGTTAAAACATAGTGTTATAATTTTTAATTAGTAATAATTAAAATTAACTTAAAATATAAAATTAATTTAAATGTATTCATATTTTTAAGAAAAATGAATTTAAAAATAAAAATCTGAAATATTAAAATGAAATTCCCAACTGATTAAATCTTTAGACATAAAGAAGTAAATCCAGTAAATTTCATGGAGTCTGAAATTTATATAATCTTGAAGCAGGGGGAGGGTACATCTTTAAGAAAAAGAATATAAAATTATAAATAAAATTGGTACAAAGTGAGGGGGGTTTTTTGTTGTTTTTTTAGAATGTGAAATACCACAAGTTACTGGAGCCTTGGAAAGTTTAGTCCATTTCTTACACCACCTCTTTATATCATTTACCAGAAATGCTTATAAAGAAATATTTCCTGATTGGAGCCTAGCTCCCTCTCTCCACTCAAGGTTCAGTGAGGGGCCTTCTTTGGGATGCCAAGCTTGACAAGTCCCAGATCCATAATATTGTCCTGATGGGTGGTTCTACCCATATCCCAAGGTTCAGAAACTGCTACAGGACTTCTTCAATGGAAAAGAGTTGAGTAAGAGCATCAGCCTGGATGATACTGTTGCTACGGTGCAGCTGTCCAGGCAATCATCCTATCTAGAGACAAATACAAAAATGTTCAAGATTTGTTGCTGTTGGATGATACTCCTCTTTCCCTTGGCATTGAGACAGCTGGTGGAATCATGACGGTACTCATCAAGCACAATACTACCATTCCTACCACACAGACACAGACCTCCACTACCTACCTCTGACCACCAGCCCCGGGTGCCCATTCAGGTTTATGACAGTGAGCATGCAACTTGGTAATGATGGCTAACCACCTGAGTGGCAAGTTTGAACTCACAGGCATACCTCCTGCACCTCGTGGTGTTCCTCAGATTGAAGTCACTTTTGATATTGATGCCAATGGTATCCTCAATGTGTCTGCTATGGATAAGAGTACAGGAAAAGAGAACAAGATTGCCATCACTAACAACAAGAGTCGTCTGAGCCATATCTCATAGCAATATCTTTACTGACACTTTACTGACAAGTGCCCATCAGCAGATGAGTGGATTAAAAACCGGTGGTACATCTACACAATGGGATACTAAGCTGCTGTAAAAAAAAAAAAGAAAGAGCTCTTAACATTTGCAACAGCATGGGTGGACCTGGAGAGCATTATGCTAAGTGAAATAAGCCAGTTGGAGAAAGATAAGTATCTTATGATCTTACTCATTTGTGGAATATAATGAACAACATAAACTGATGAACAAAAATAGATCCAAAAATATAAAAGCATCGAACAGACCATCAAACCTCAGAGGGAAAGTAGAGGAGGGTGGGAGGAGTGTAATAGATCAACCAAAGGACTTGTATGCATGCAGATAAGCATAACCAATGGATACAGACAGTAGGGGGTGAGGGCATGTGCTGGGGGGTGTGGGAGCGGGCAGGGAGAGGTCAATGGAGGAAAAGGAGACTCATGTAATACTTTCAACAATAAAGAACTTAAATTTTTTTAAAAAGAGAGTTGTCTGAGCAAGGAAGAGATTGAGCGCATGATCCAGGAAGCTGAGAAGTACAGAGTTGAAAATTAGAAGCAGTGGGACAAGGTATCTTCCAAGAATTTACTTGAATCTTATGCGTTCAATATGAAAGCAACTGATGAAGATGAAAACTTCAAGGCAAGATCAATGTGATGAGGACAAACAGAAGATTCTTGACGAGTACAATGATATCATCAGCTGGCTTGGTAATTTTGAACATCAGCAGAAAGAGCTGGGAAATGTCTGCAACCTCATCATTACCGAGCCGCACCAGAGTGCAGGAGGCATGCCGGGAGGAGTGCCTGGGGCTTCCCTGGTGGTGGAGCCCCTCCATCTGTCCGATGGTGTCTCCTCTGGGCCTCTCACCAAAGAGGATGAGTAAGCCAACCTTGAGCAAAGGTTTAGCACTGTTCCACACATAACATTGAAGGACCTAAATTTGTAGCAAATTCCAAGGCAGTTTTAAAAGTTGAGCAGCTGCATAGTAAATAACTGGGCATTCTTGATACTTGAATGTGGACTATGTGCACAGGGAAAGGAAATAATGCACCGTAGAAGCACTGTATTGTAAAGTGGGAAATGTGATATCTTAAATAAAACTATTAAAACAAAACAAAAAAGTGAGAGGCCTTCCCTGGTGTAAATCTGCTTCTGGGCACTCCAAGTTCAAGCATAACACATTTGAGTCTGTGTGCGCGCAGAAATAAGCTCAACCACATCTCCCTGATCCTCTAGGGCCGTGGTCGGCAAACTGCGGCTCGCAAGCCACATGCGGCTCTTTGGCCCCTTGAGTGTGGCTCTTCCACAAAATACCATGGCCTGGGCAAGTCTATTTTGAAAAAGTGGCGTTAGAAGAAGTTTAAGTTTAAAAAATTTGGCTCTCAAAAGAAATTTCAATCATTGTACTGTTGATATTTGGCTCTGTTGACTAATGAGTTTGCCGACCACTGCTCTAGGGGAAGACTCCTCATGGGAAAGAAAACATAGATTAGAACGTGGGCTTTGACCCAAGCTTTGCCACCTTGTGCATGTCACCTAAGGAACCCATCTCCTTCTGCTATAAAATGAGGAATTTAAAAAGATGATCTCTAAATTAACTGCTAGCTATAAAGCAACTTTTTATGAACAAATGCTCTAAAAGTAAAAATAAATGTAAGAATAAGCCATTCTATTAACATTAGAATGCTGCCTGAGTAGAATTTATAAAAACCATAATAAAAAGTGAACTTTTTTCTTTAATTTATTTACAATACCAATCCTGAACTCAAAAAATAACTAAACATTCTCTGGTCTCAAAGCATTATAAGTGACCTAACTATATTAAGCTTCTGGGTGGCAACATAGATCAGGAACCTCAACACAAGTCATCTTTCTCACCTTTTGATTCCCTGCAGAGCCTTGCCCACAGTGTAAACTCTGTATAGTAAATCAGTGCCATGGGAATCAAATGAACTGAAGTTGCTGAGTGTTTTGAAATGGCTAAGTACTACACTAATACAAATTACTATATGCTGAACTGGATGAAACTAGGGCTCTGTCAGGAACACCTCTGACTACCCTTGATAGTTAAGGAACCTTAGCACATACCCTGCATACAGATTGCTCTGAAACTCCTGAGCTAGCCAGGCTCCCTCCATAACTGAACGACTCACTGTGCGAGCACAGTCAAGTAACCATCTGTTCAAGTATCCACCTCAAAGCACTCATCTTTACGCCAGTTCTAATTTTCCCGTATTTCAAAAACAAGTTATTATTCATGCTATTCCTGCCCTTCATGAAATTCATCATAGTGCATCTCAGTCTTCATTTTCCCAGACCGGAGCCCAATCTATTTTCTCTCTTTATATGAAAGCCCCTCTCTTCCCATCTTCATTTAGTAGCCTTTTTATGGACCTTCTTTCTTGTTTTAGCCAAAATACACACATTCCACAGCCAACGAGTAAATGTATTGGATTTTCTCATCAGGAAAAAAATATAGAACACTGTGGCGTTATTTCTCCTGCATTTTGCTGGACTTGCTGGCACACCAGGTGGTGTCTTACAGAATAGTGGTAACTAGCATTTATTCACCACCTACTGTGGTGCATATTACATGTATCAATTCCTTTAATCTTCACAGCAAACCTATGAGGTAGGTATATTGTTATTCCCATTTTATAAATGAAGAAACTGAGAAATTAAATAACCCATCCCTGGTCCTATGGCTACTAAGTGGTGGACCTGGGATATGAATCTAGGTTTGAGACTAGAGCGTATGAGTTAACTTCTAGGCTATATAGCCTCTCACTATAGATGAGTTCTCCCTCTACCATTCTCTAAATATCCTTTTCCCCACTTACATTCACTTTTCTGGCTATTCCCTCAGATATTAAAATCTCTTCCTGTAGAGTATTTCGCTTAACTTTGGTTTTTATTACCCAGACTAGCTTAGTGTCTTATGCAAACTTACATAGTGCCCTCTCTTTTGCCTCATTTCAGAAAAACAAAAAAGACAACCCCAGCTCCATTCCCAGGGTGCCTACTATTTACACTTCTCCACCCAGATAAACACCATTTTGGTGTAGGAGCTAAATATGAGTGCAACTTGTAATTGCTGGAGATGGATCACAGCCCATAGATTACCTCACCCTCATCCCTGCCTCCCCTCCTATGCTATATATCAGGAGTTTCCCCAGCCATAAAAATCTCCAGTTATTTGGGCACTGGATTTGTTGACAAGGCAATTAAGATTATGTCTCTGGTGCAGATAATCAGAAAGTCCACCACTATAAACTAGTAGAGGCAATCTTGTCCTTTGATGTAAGTTTATGTCCAATGTTGGGTGGGTTGTTTTTTCCCCACAATTGCTGAGTTCCTAAAGACCCACCCTATAAAGTCAATATGATTATCACAAGTGAGAATAGGGTGGAAAGCCGGTGTCCTAAATGATTAACAACAAGAGTATAGATATAAATAGCTTTCAATGACATCAAGTTCTACTTCAAAATAAGCAACTGGAAAACATCCCACCCATTGTTTAATTACCAAGATATAAGTTTACAACTCTCTGTTGCAGCCACTGCTGGCAACACCTAGGTAGCAATTTGTTTTAGTCAAGGTTTTTTAGCCATAAGGAACAAAAACCCTTATCTAAAAAAGAGAGAGAGAGAAAGAAAAGGCAGGCAATGAACTCCTTTACCTTTTGCTTCTCTGAAAAACTATCTCAGGTGGCAGAGGTGAGTGTTGTAGGATCTGAGAAGTCATCTCATGGATACCAACAAGCAGGAAATGAAGTTTGAATAGGCTTTTGAGGTTTGGATCTGAGAAGCCACCTAGAGCCAAAGTCATTCTCTTACTGAGTCCCTTGTGTGGTCTCCTAACCCGCTGTTTGTCTGATACATCCTTCTCTCTGCAAACCAGCTGTCTTTGCTTATTGCTGGTTTCTGCTCTCTCACAACCTCAGCTTGCCCATGTGGCATGAACTGACTTTGGTCCTCATTCAACATGACCTTAAGAGTCTGGCACCTACCAATGACTGACAATGGTCTCTATGTCCATTAACTCAAATTTTCAAGCAAGATAACCTGGTTGGGCACTGACCAGATTATGAACTGACAATGTCAGTTTCAAGTGTTCACCACTAGTCTAACCACCTGTGGTCACATGGTATGAACATGGCCACCCACGTCCAAGCTATTGGCAGGGCTGTGGGTAAGGGAGATTTCCCAAAGAAAAAGGCGTAAGCGGATCAGGGAACCCAAAGAAATCTACCATGATGTTAAACTATAATTGCTATGAAGTAAATAACCATCAGAAGGAACCTAACACTTAATGAAGTTGTATAGCCAACTAAAGGACTAACAATCAAGGTGTTTCAGAACCTCACCAATTTCATTCACTCTGAGTACTCACTGAATAATTAATTGAGATATAAAAGCAGAATTACTTCTCAGAAAGGATTCACTCTTGGATAGAATGACATCCAGATGGAGTACGGAGCAGCACTATCAAGTCAATATGCTCCCAATAGGTTCATATAGGCTCAGTGGGTTCATATCACTTTCTGTGGCTCTTGGAAATTAAATAAGTCTAAAAATCATGGAGTGAAATGATTGGTGCTTATGTGAAAGTCTCCATCAATGGTGTTAATGATAAAAAGAATGAATGGCCTTATTCATCCTTCCCTTCCCAGCTCCCTCTCCCTTTCCTGTTCTTAAACTAAGTCTACCCCAATCATATAAAGGAAAGTCCAGCAGATACAGTGCTCTTAGGAGGCCATACCAGGGACCAATGGTACTAGGGGGCCAGGAAAGATCTGGCATATTTTTACCCAGAATACTCAGGGTTCTCTGGCCAAAGGAGAATCTGAATTCTAGTCAAAAGGGAAGCAAAGGTCATTGCCAGAGAAAATATGTAAAACATTAGGAATGAGTGTTGAGGCAAGGCTGTAAGCAGGAAAATGAGTCAGCTCCCAGTTCAGAAGTGGGGAGGATCTGTGGATAGAGTAATATGGAGTGTGAAGTAGGTCAAGGCAAGTGGCTCTGAAGTAAGTTCATGAATGTCAGAGTGGTGTTGAAAGCCTGCTTTATGTGAGGCTTGGGTGTCAAAGTAACCATGTGGAGCAGGACACACCCATGCCCCACTCACCGATCTTCCCCTAACAGCTGGGAGAGACAGGGCTTGGAAGGTTGGCCTGATGGCTTGCCTGGTGAGTCTGCTGTGCCCCTAGCATTCTGTGATGGTTCTTCTCAGCTCAGGTGCCAGAGCTGGTCTCCATGTCATCAGGAATGCAGGCTTTCTGTTTCTGCCTACAAGGACAAGGGGGGTGGGATACCAGCAGGATCCCAGTGTACAAGGGAAGAATGGCATGGATGGGAGAAACTAGAAGTAAGATATGGGGTTCTCAACTCCTCCAACTTGAAAAGAGGCCAGGAACTCAGCTTTAGTTGGTAACCAAGTCAGAAGGATGCAGATGTGCTCAGAGTTTACCTAGACCAACATCACTACTTGGATTTCTAACAGGATGACTGGTGAAAGAGGCTCTAATTTTTCCATTTGGCAGGAAATTTATCATTTGAGGAGTGCTTGCAATTGCTGTTTTCTAGCAACAGAAACAATAAATCTACTTCCATCTGGTTCTATCACTTCCATATATCACTTCCTTTCCAGAAACAAGGCTTGGGTTCCAACTCTGAAGCTGGAAGGAGGCTGGCCCTCCTGCACCACAGAAAGAAAGAAAAAGGAAGGAAGGAAGGAAGGAAGGAAGGAAGGAAGGAAGGAAGGAAGGAAGGAAGGAAGGAAGGAAGGAAGGAAGGAGGGGGCGGAGGGAGGAGGAAGAGGAGGAGGAGGAGGAAAGAATAAGAAAAAAGAGAAGGAGAAGAAGAGGAGGAGGAGAAAGAAGAAAGAGAAGGAGGAGAAGGAGAAGAAGATGAAGACGAAGAAGAAGGAGGAGGAGGAAGAAGTAAGAAAAAGAAGAAAGAGAAGGAGGAGGAGGAGGAGGAGGAGGAGGAGGGAAAGGAAAAGGAGAAGGAGAAGGAGAAGGAAGAAGAAAGAAGAAGAAGAGAAGAAGGAGGAGGAGGAAGATGAGAAAGAAGAAAGAAGAAGAAAGAGAAGGAGAAGAAGAGGAGGAAGAGGAGAAAGAGGAGGAGGAGGAGGAGGAGGAGGAGGAGAAAGATGAGAAAGAAGAAAGAAGAAGAAGAAAAAAGAAGAAGAAAGAGAAGGAGAGGAAGAGGAGAAAGAGGAGAAAGAGGAGGAGGAGAAAGAAGAAAGAAGAAAAAGAAAGAGAAGGAGAAGGAGGAGGAGGGGGGGAAGGAGAAGGAGAAGATGAAGATGATGAAGGAGGAGGAGGAAGAAGAAAGGAGAAGAAAGAGAAGAAGGAGAAGGAAGAGGAGGAGGAGAAGGAGGAGGAGGAGGAGGAGGAAGAAGAAAGAGAAGGAGGAGGAGGAGGAGGAGGAGGAGGAGAAAAAGAAGAAGAAGAAGAACAACAACAACAACAACAACAACATCTGTATGTCCTTAGGGCTGCCTAGCTAGAACTTTAAATAGTTATCTTGACACCAACTAAACCTCCCAACTGAAGAGAAGGTGACCTCAGAACTCTGTCTCCTGGATCTTCAACATGCATTCTCTGGGCTAGCCAGCAGTGGTGCTATGGTCACTACAGGACCACTCTCCTCAGGGGCTCATTTAAGGCCAGGTCAGGGGAGTGTAGCCAGCAGGTGTTAAGGAAGATAAAGGATCACCACTCACACCAGTCAGGAGAGCACAAAGGAGGCCATGCACTGCTGCTAAAATGAGGTGGAGCTATCACACAGCCTAGTCCCCTGAGCCCCACAGGCCTCCAGGCTCTGCCCATGAGTACTACTGCTTTCCAGAAACATGAGCCCTCGATGTGTGGTCACCGCCACACTCATCAGCTGCTCCGAGGACAGCTTTTCTGCCTCTTGATGTGAGAAGTATCTCACTATTGTAACATTATCTGGATCCCTCAATTAGAGATAACACAGCTGAACCCCACCCACACAAGGGACCCCCTCACAATGATGCTCAACCTTCAGAACCGGAAAGGGAAACTGAATATTTCCTTGAATGAACAAGAAATTTCCTAGCATCACAAACATGCCCAGGGACCAAGCTGCTCTGACTTTAAAATGCTCCAAGGTGACCAGATTCAGTTTACCCATCGCCCAGATCTTGCACTTGCCTGCTGCTGGGCTGAGTGGATCTAATATGGCTTGTGCTGCCCCCACAGGTGTGGATCCAGATATCACTACTGATGTTACTGCATGGCCCCTCATGTCACCCACCAGCACATCATGCCCCTCTTGCCTCCCACACAGGCCTTCTCTATTGCTGCTGAGGTGTGAGTCGCTAATGAGATCTGAGCTGGCCACTTACAGGTTTGTGCAAACTAGAAGTGCAAGTCTCCCTTGGAGTAGATTCTGATCAAAAGAGGAGAGGAGCTAGTGAATAAAACCTTTCCTGTTCTCCCCCTGGAAGGACTGCCCTGAAATACAGTCACCTGTATGGATTCTCTGAAAATGTCCCGCAAGATCAAACAGTAGCAAGCAATGACAGATCAAAATACATCTCTCATATTCTCCCTCCTTCTTTGTCTCTCCCCAAGCCCCTCCCCCTACTGCCCCCCACTTCTGCTTCTCTGGTATTGCTTTTGCCAATTAAGTGGTAGCATATTTGGCTCAGGCTCTGCTGTTCCAGACTAAGACGGTCACAATAAACAGCAGCTTCCAAGTCCTGGCAGGGCTCTGGGGTGGCAGCTGGAGCTGCACAGGTTGGGCCTGGGAGCAGAGCCAGCAGCTCCACTCCAGCCTCTGCAGCTGGTGGGAGCTGGCAGGAGGGTGCTGGCAGGGTGCAGGGGCTGCAGAGCTCCCACCAGCACTGCCAAAGCCATGGGAGGGAAAGTGATGGTTCAGAATTCTTGACGCGCTGCCCGAGGGGTGCAGGCAAAGGAGAAAATCCATGGAGTCCTGGGAGGACATTTGCCCAGGGCAGCCAGAGGGAGCAGAGCTGGAGGGAGACTATGCATTGGCGCCAAGGGGAGAAAGCCAAGGTCAGGTTCAGTTTGAGTGTCAAGATAAAACAGAAAGAAAATGATAAGCACAAGGTGTAAACGATGTCATGGTATGGTGCTCAGTTCTAAGGCACATCCACTGCAAAGACAGGAGGGCCCGCCCTCATTCCGGGCGGGCAGAGAACATGACCGGCCTGAGGTCTACAGGGCCTTCGGCAGGAGCAGGCCCTGCGAGTCAGCAGCCACTGAGGGACAAAACGAGGGGCTAGGCGAGCCACGCAAATCCGCGGCATTCCTCCACCTCTCAGGTGTGTGTCCCGCACCCTTTCGTCGTGTTGTTTCCCGCAGCCATTTATATTCCACTTGGCAAAGTGCCCCGAGTTAAGTGTTCCTTAGGCTGCATGCTATCTTTTGGAAAAAGCAGAAACTCCTAAATGGAGAGGAAATACCCTTAACAGCAGCAGAGAGTAGTAGAGGGGGGCTGATGTTTCTAAGGTGAAATCCCAGCCTGCTCACTCCCCAGCTGTTCCACTTGGACAAATTACTTTACCTCTCAAAGCCTCACATTTCTAAACTGTAAAATAGAAACACTAACAACTAGCTGATTCCTAACAACTAGTTGTGAGAAATCCTAACAACTAACAATTTGCAATGAGCAGGAGATGCATGTGTGAAACTGCTTAGCACATGCGGCAGGCAGAGCAGGTAGGATTTCAGTCAATGCCAGAACCCAGTGGTGACACTTAAGCTCCCATTTGAGAAGCTGACAGCAGTAATGCTGGATGACCACTCTTATAGACTGAAGTCTGCACATTCCAAGTTCAATTGGCCCCTGCCCTGAGGGTGCCACAACAACAATTTGCAATGAGTAAACTGTCATGTTTACTCCAGCGGATTAGCTGGGGCTACAGAGGCCATCAGATGCTGGGCGAGGGCACACAAGAGGGAAAGGTGGAATGTGAGTCTCGCTCACCCCTGCAGAAAGGTTCACACCTCCGGGCAGACACTATTAAGTCCTCAGCACCAGAAGGGACCCAAAAAGGGGCTGGTTTCAAAATATTTTTATCCTTGCTCAAAATAATCAGTGTCAGGGCTCAAGATAAAACTTGTGAAGCACAGGGATGTAGGTGAAAGGGGTTCATCCCTTGCTTTATGTGCACATGCACATGTGCGCGCACATGCACACTCACCCAACAACAAAGGCACACATGGGACATTCCCCTTTCACCAACCCCTCTCCTTTTTCTGCTCCCTTCCAAAGGCATCCAAAGACCTCAAGCTGTCTCTGCAGCCCTCTCAAAAAGCACACACCCCTCAAAAAGCATACTCAATTCTAACGTTTAAAATGTCCTATTGCGCCCTAGCCGGTTTGGCTCAGTGGATAGAGTGTCAGCCTGTGGACTCAAGGGTCCCAAGTTCGATTCTGGTCAAGGGCATGTACCTTGGTTGCGGGCATATACCCAGTGGGGAGTGTGCAGAAGGCAACTGATCGATGTTTCTCTCTCATCCATGTTTCTAACTCTCTATCCCTTGCCCTTCCTCTCTGTAAAATATCAATAAAATATATTTTTTTAAAAGTCCTATTGCCCTCATATCACAACTTACCTACCCTGAGATGCATTTCCTCACTACTGTACCTAAGACCAAACAATCTAGGTCCTTGTATAACCTGCCCAAGGAACAAGCTCACATTTTACAGGAGCTTCTTCAAATCAGAATGACTTAATACAAGAAATGCTTCTAAAAATGGGAATCCAGCCCCACAGCTGGATGGTAAGAAGATATCTGGGAGATAGCATTTTTAGCACCCTCAGTTCAGGCCACACTTAGGCCCAGTCTCGTTCTACACATGATGGGCCCTGTCAAACCTCATCCGATCTGATTTTCCTCTTGGGTGTAAAGCTAGCACCAGAGAGTTAGCTCCACAGTTAACTTGTTGATCAAGGAGATGTTTTTCTGGTCACAAACGGGCGACCTGTAGCTTTTCCCAGGGCCGAGCAAGTGCTCCCGAAGCTTACCCTGTCTAGACGCGTATCTGAAGCATCTAATGACCCCGTACATTGTGCACAGCACACAAAGCCCGACGTCACTGCACAAACATGAAGCTCCCTCGGAATCTGCTGCTCAGTGAGCTGTCCTTTTACATTTGCCAGTCTGAAAGGAAAGCACGCTACCACTGATGATAAGGATGATGTACTGTGAACAACTTCCATGTTCTCTATGGGCCACTTTGTGGGAATTAAACTCTCTAGATATCAAACAAAAGAGCCTTTGAGTGAATTAGATCCAAATTCAGAAGGATCTAAACAGATTAATGCATATTCTCTCTTAATGATGCTTAAATTAAAATGTTAAATGTAAAACTTTCCCTTCCACATAGCAAGAGGCTACACAAGAGGGATGTCTTTCCGCCTCCCTTCCTGGTCATCAGGCCCCACATTAGGCCAGTGTGCAGCCCAGCCCTGGTCATTAGTCAGCTGCAGCGAGGCGGGGGCCCGCTATCCGCCTTGTGCCAGGAATGCTCTCCACCACCCAAGGAGGGGAACTGGGAAATCATTCTCCACATTGAACAGAGGAAGACGCTAAGGCTCAGAGAAATGAAATATCCTGGTCCAAGACACAGAGCTAATAAAAAAAGAAAACATAAAAAAATTTTAAAAATAAAAAATATAAAGTTAGAGCTTTTCATAGTCCTGTCTTCACACAGATGCTTAGAAGAGTTCACAAAGCCCCATTCCAGCGAGAACACGCTGGCAGCAGCGGGTACTATGACACGCCCCCTCCATATTCTATTTTACAGCTGAAAATGTTACACAGTCAGAGCCCCTTCAAGTCATAAACCCGAGACAGAAGTATGAATGAGAGGCCTTTCCTTTGCAGTGGGTGACAGCTGCCCTCTGCACCCCCAAACCTGGGGTTCCAGGTTACATCAGCAAAGCACCTTCTGTGTCTGCTTCCCTGACCAGTGTTATGTTTCTCAAGGCTGGGCCTGGGTCCCCCTCATCTGTGTCCTTCTCTGCGGCCCCAGGCCTACTGCACAAGATGGACACAGGCAAAGGTTTGCTGGCTACACGAATCCTTCTTTGGGTGCTGTCCACCTCCTGCATGGCAGCACACTCAGGGGTCTTAGTTGGCCCCCTCACCAACCAGGGGTCCCAGGATATGGCTCAGCCTTTCTCTCTCCCGCATCCTGTTCCCTCTGGACCCTGCTCTCCCCTCATGACTTTGGAAGGTAATGGTTCAATCAATTAAGGAACCTTTACTCATGATTTGAGCAGGCCAGATAACAATGCTTTAGCTCCTGAGGAATTCCTAAAATGTCCTATCTCAGCAAGGATAGATAAAGAGAAGAACTGGTTGAAGGGAGCTTTCCATATCACCCTCCACAGCAACAAGTCGCCCCCCCCCCCCCCATGGGAAAATAAGGATTGTCCCCCACCAACTTCAGGCCCCCAGACCAAGAAAAAAATACTTCAGATTCACAAAAATTCCCAAGTGCAATAAAAAGCCTATATTCTGGGCCTATCACTGTAATATTCACTGCCAGTCTGACAGAGAGGTTTCATTTGGTCTGCCAGGAAAACAGAGCTGAGGAATAATCACAGTCTTTGATTGTGGTTGGGTTTAATTATGGAAATCTATTCATGCACATACACAGAAAGCTTCACAAGCATGGCGGAAAACCATTTCTTTTTATATGTATTTATAGGGAAAGAGCCTTCTCAAAGGTTCGTTATTAATAAATATAAATACTTCAAATAAACAAGCCAAAATAGGGTCCCACCTTTCATGGGACATATTTTCTAATTATGTCATATTACCGTTCTCTCTCTTGATTCCAGTAACAAGCTGGGAGCAGCTCCAGCCCCTGAACCAGATTGGGTTGCTGAGTCACTTATATAGAATGGAATATGTATGGTATCAAGACTGGCAAATACAAACGATGTTCAATGTAGAGGTGTTGGAATATCACCTAATTGAACTGAATATGTTAAAATATCTTGGCTGAAAAAATATCAAAAAGGCAGTGAACACTTTAAATCTTTGTACTTTCTTATTTTAACATAGAAAATACTATCTCTGGAAGTCAGACAAAATAATGAACAGCCTTTATTTTTATTTGCTTTGAATCAAATTTCAAATTAATGTTTTAACTTCTAGTATGCAAAATAAAAACACAATGTCCCCTAAATCAGTTAATAACAATTAATTTAAGAATGATAGGCTAAATTACAAAATGCATAAAAGTGGAAACAGAGAAGTGGATTCAAAGAAGTGTTTCCATTTGCCGGATGTAAATTCCCTTACTATCATAACCATTTTTAATGTCCAAAATCTTCCCCACTTAGCCAACCCTTGTAAAAGGCCAAAGCAACTGGTTAACGTTCTCTCACACCATATATACAATATATCTGGACACCTTTTTGGTTCTACCTCAAAATATATCCAGAAACTAACTCATTCTCACTTCCTCCACGTTCTACCCTAATCCATCATGATTTATCACCAGATTGCTGCATGGCCTCTTTTTACTGCCTTACTGAGTATTCTGAACCCAGAGTGAGCCTATTAAATATGTAAGTTAAATCCTTAGGTGCTTTTCTGCTTATTATCCCCCATTGGTCCCCAGCTCCCCAAGAGTGAAAGTCAAACTCCTTAAGAATTTGGTTTCTCTCTCTACTCGCCCCTCATTCACGCCCTCCAGCCAACTCACTGCCTGAGCATGCTGCGGTCTTAGGGCTTTGCCCTCGCCTTCCATCTTGCAGAAATGCTTCTCACCCAGGTATCTTCCAGACCTGTTCCCTCGTGTCTTTCAAGCACCTGTTCGAGTGTCATCTTCTCACCCAGCTCCTCCCTGACTACCCTGTGTACTGGCTCTCCTTCTGTCCCTTCCTCTGCCTTCCTTCTCTCCTTACACAGCACTTGCCCCTGTAACTCAATGGTTTGTTGCTGCCTCCTCCCACTAAAGTGTAAGATCCAGGGGGCAGAGATCTCGACTGGTCATTTCACTATTCTAGCCCCAAGCCTAGAAAAGTATTTTTAACATGGTAGGAATTTAAATATTTGCTTAATGAATGAAATACTTTTTTGTGGAGAGGTATGTGCTGCACATGTATGTGCACATACCATGGTTTTAGCACCCTTCTTTTTTCTCTGGTAAATTTTTATCTCCTAGTTGATAAGTGATATTTGCACTATTTGCAAGCCTTGCTCAAATAAATTCATAAGTGTCTTTTTCTTACTTCTGTATCATAATAGTATCACAAACCAATGTCTCCTTTAGACAACCTAGAGTTTCTGCTAAATTTAAATGCCTTTATGAAGAATGTGTATATTCTCTAACCAGCCAGAATAATCCTTCTCTATACTGTCTTACCTTCATTCATTTCATACATTTATGTAAATCTTCTGGTCTCTAAATGAGCTTCACTTAGTGACACCCACATAGAGCATACTATAGATTTCATAAACCAGCCCCATTTCCAATTGCAACCTTCTAATTTAATTTATCTAGCAATTCCATTTGTGGGCCAAGAACCACAACTTTCATAAAGTATTTTTTCCTTTATTCTTTTTCATCATCAATCTATCATATGACCCTTTCAGGACTATTTCTCACAACAAAATAAAGTATACACAGTGCGCATCACTGTGTCAGCCGTGAGGGACAGTGAATGGAGCTTTCCTGCTGAGTGGACGCCGGGAGACTCTCTAGATTGTCTCCTTCCCACTAGTACACATGTATCTTACACCAAGACAGCAGTGGTATTTGATGTATCCTACTTCTAGATCCTATTAGTGTGTCCCAATATATTGGACAAGCATGGTGTCCTGTGTGATGGTCAACAAGCCTGTGGACAAAATAGTTCCAGAAAGAAGATATAAGCCTGAGGCAAAGCAGTGAAGTTATCCTGCTGCTCCTACCAGACAAAAGTAAACTATTTAGAGTATTTTGTGCTCCTTTGCCAGACAAATAAATGCACAGCAAATATAGGCATATGTGATTGCTCCAGTAAAGTGACTGCATCTTGAACAGAGCAAGTGTCCACTAATCGCTGTAAGTCCTTAATATTTCCTTTTCCCCAGTTGCTCTAATTAACACACTTGGGCCTCTTCTGTAGGGCCTCATCTAGCAAGTTCTTTACCTTGCTTCCATTGAAAGGCTATTGAGCTTACAAACTGATCTCTGTCTGAAAATTAGACTGATTTCCCATTATAACAGCTAAAATCGAGCTTCTGTTTGCAAGAAGACCAGAGTATCATCTATCTATACAAAAGCCTAAGCGACCATCACAACCAAATGGACGACCGAACAGGCTGCATGGAGTGACCAGGCTGGCAGGGGGGTTAGTAAGGGGTGACCAAACAACCGAGCAGCAGGCTGCATGGGGAGACCAGGCCGGCAGGGGGGGTTAGTGAGGGGCGACCAAACGACCGAGCTACAGGCTGCATGGGAAGACCAGGCCGGCAGGGGGGTTAGTGAGGGGCAACCAAATGACCAAACAGCAGGCTGTGTGGGGTAACCAGGCCGGCAGTGGGGAAAGTTGGGGACAACCAGACCGGCTGGGGTTGGGGGGGGGGGGCGGCAGTTGGGGGCGATCAGCCCAGCAGGCAGAGGCAGTTAGGGGCGACCAGGCCAGCAGGGGGTGCAATGAGGGGTGATCAGGCCAGCAGGCAGAGGCAGTTAGGGGTGATCAGGCTGGCAGGGGAGGCAGTTAGGCGCGATCAGGCAGTCAGGCAGGTGAGCGGTTAGGAGCCAGTGGTCCAGGATTGTGAGAGGGATGTCCTGGATTGGAGAGGGTGCAGGCCGGGCTGAGGGGACCCTCCCCCCACCCTCCAGTGCACGAATTTCGTGCACTGGGCCTCTAGTCCTACATAATAAAATGGTAATATGTAAATTACCATCACTCCGCTACGCCCACGATTGGGCCAGCAGGAGGCGCAGGGGGCGGGACTCAGGGTGGCCGGGGTAGCTGATTGGGCCAGCAGGACGCTGAGCTCAGCGTCTGTGTCATGGCTGCGCTGGAGGCTTTCGGAAGGCCTGGTGCACCAGCGGACAGACAGACAGCCGGCTCCCCCGCGATCAAAAGCCAAAGCGGGGGAGCTGTCTATCAGTCTGCGCCGGCACAAGGCCTTTCGAAAGCCTCCGCCGCGCCGGAGGCTTTCGGAAGGCCTGGGGCACCGGCGGACAGACAGACAGCCGGCTCCCCTGCGATCAAAAGCCAAAGCGGGGAGCTGTCTGTCTGTCTGCGCCGGCGCAAGGCCTTTCGAAAGCCTCCACCGCGCCGGAGGCTTTCGGAAGGCCTGGGGCACCGGCGGACAGACAGACAGCTGGTGCACCAGGTGCATGATTAAATCATGCACTGGGCCTCTAGTATATAATAAAAGGCTAATATGCAAATTGTCCCCTCAACTGGGAGTTCAACAGGGAGTTCCACCAGGGGGTGGGGCTGGCCGGCCAACTAGCCACATCCCCTCCCCCTGCTGGCCCAGCCAACCAGCCCTGATCAGGGAGGGCCAGCCGGACCGCATCCGTGCACAAATTCGTGCACCGGACCACTAATTTTTGTTATAAAAATCAAGTAGCACAGCTAAGTGCCAATTTCAGTCACAAAGATCCCATTATCAATGCCATTTCCAAAGATTTCTTTTGATCATGTCAATTAAAACGCACATCCTGCTGCCTATTGGGGTAGCCATGTTGCCCTCCTTGCTTTCTGATGGTAAGGTGCTACTACTTAATTAAGCTCTATTATCCCAGTATCAGAGTGCCCGTTTCAACTTTAGCATCTTCCATCAGCACCACTAGCCTCCAGAGAATGGCCCCTCATTTTCCCCAAAAAATGCTAGTGGGTCTCTCTCAGGCTCTTGTTGAAGAGAGTCTCATCAGGACCCTCTCAAGGGACAAGTTAAAATATGGGGTTCAATACCCATGATATATCCCCTCCAACAATCTTACCTCCCTAAGTGTTTGAATACATAGCTCCTACAGTCTATAAAGAAATGTCTAATGTCTCAAGGGGGCTCAAGTCCAAGTTTTTGTCAACCACTCAAGGAAACAAATCAATGCCACCTATCCAAGCTAGAACAATGAACCTGAACCTCTGATTAAGTGCTCCCACAGCAATAAACTTCAACCCATCTCAAATTGTATTTTTCTTTCTTGGACACAGAACCTTCAAAATATCTATTCTCATGTATATTTCCCAGATTTTCCTCCAATATTAATTGGCAAAGTCTTTCAACTTTTATCACCATAAGCCACCTCCTCCTAGGTTTGACTTTCTCGTTGGCATCCAAGTCCAGTTATAAATTTGGAAATAAGGGGCATAAGGATAACTAACTTTGTAATGCAACTCCTTCAGGTGACATAAAACTCAATCAATCACAATACCAGATATCAAGCTATATTACAAAGCCACTGTTCCCAAAACTGCATGGTACTGGCACAAGAACAGACATATAGATCAATGGAACAGAACAAAGGAGGTAAGAGCATACAGTGGAGTCAAGACAGACTCTTCAATACATGGTGTTGGGAAAATTGGACAGATACACGCAAAAAAATGAAACTAGGCCAACAACTTACAACATACACAAAAATAAACTCAAAATGGATAAAGGCTTAAACTTAAGATAGGAAACCATAAAAATCTTAGAAGAATCTATTGGCAGCAAAATATCAGACATATGTCGCAACAATATCTTCACGGATACAGCTCCTAGGACAATGGAAGCAAACTAAGGAGAAAATAAACAAATAGGACTACATCAAAATAAAAAGCTTCTAAAATGTAAAAGCTATCAAGACTACATTATAAAATTTCCAAAAGCCTCCTAATATTTAAATTTAAAAAAGGGGGTGATAGTAGAAGAATATCATGTAAGGAAAAATATCCTGTAAGTAAATTACATCTAGAAAATTTGTACTTTAGAAAATTAACTTTCATTTGTAATGCCAACAGCAAGACACCCATGAAAAACACACATGGTGTCAAAACAAGCCAGAGGAAAATCATTTGGGCAAAAAATGAAAAAGGATCCCAAGTCAAATTTATAGAAAATATTCCTTTATTAACTTTTGGTCGAGAATATGTTTGTATATTTTCAGAAAACAACTCCAGGACCATGTGGATTCCTGCAACAGAGAGGAATTGACAGGACTGCTCCAGCCATGAAGACAGAAGAGAAACAGTCCAAAGATGGAAGATGCTGACAATGCCTTGCCATACTAGCAGACAGCAGCTGTGCATTGCTGAAGGATGCCCAGGACCAAACCAGAGACGGTCGGACCTGCATTACCACCATTTGTCCACCATCCAGAACTGAAATATCATTGCTGACATCTATACATAAGGAAATGTTTGACATTGAAATAAGGACTCAAAAGAACGGTTGGCCCAGAAAGAAACTCACTACAGACTGATTCATCTGCCTCTCAGCATAACCACTACGGCTGGTCTCATTTTTGGTTCTTACAGGTGTATTTTTGTATCACATGATCTCACGCATCTAGAAGAAATAATGAGAAACATAAACTGATGAACAAAAACAGACCCAGAGACAGGGAAGCATCGATCAGACTCTTAAACCTCAGAGGGAAGGTAGGGGAGGGTGGGGGAAAGGGGAAGAAATCAACCAAAGGACTTGTATGCATGCATATAAGCCTAACCAGTGGTCACGGACAACAGGGGGGTGGGGGCATACGTGGGGAGGGGTTTGGGGTGGGAATGGGGGGATGAGGACAATTATGTGATACCATAATCAATAAAAAATAAAATAAATAAAAATAATTTAAAAAAATAAAAAGCTTCTGCACAGCAAAAGAAACCATCAACAAAACAACAAGAAAGCCCACTGCATGGGAGAACATATTTGCCAATGTTACATCCCATACGGGTTTAATCTCCAAAATTTATGGGGAACTAATACAACTTAACAAAAGGAAGGTAAACAATCCAATCAAAAAATGGGCAAAGAACCTAAATAGACACTTCTCAAAAGAGAACATACAGAAGGCCAAGAGACATATGAGAACATGCTCAAAGTCACTAATCATCCGAGAGTACAAATCAAAATGACAATGAGATACCATCTCACACCTGTCAGAATGGCTAGCATCAACAAATCAACCAACGACAAGTAGTGGAGAGGATGTGGAGAAAAAGGAACAATGGAATACTACGCTGCTGTAAAAAAGAAGGAACTCTTACCATTTGCAATAGCATGGATGAACCTGGAGAGCATTATGCTAAGTGAAATAAGCCAGTTGAAGAAAGGTATCACATGATCTCACTCATTTGTGGAATATAATGGACAACATAAACTAATAAACAAAAATAGATCCAGAGACATAGAAGCATTGAAGAGACCGTCAAACTTCAGAGGGGGGCTGTAAGAGATCAACCAAAGGACTTGTATGCATGCATATAAGCATAACCCATAGACACAGACAGTAGCGGGGTGGGAACGGTCGGGGAGAGGTTAATGAGGGAAAAAGGAGACATATGTAATACTTCAAACAATAAAGAATTTAAATTTAAAAAAACAACAACACTCAATCAAGACAGTCTCACCTGGCTGGTGTTGCTCAGTGGTTGAGCATTGACCTATGAGCCAGGAGGTCACAGTTCGATTCCAGGTAAGGGCACATGCCCAGTTGTAGACTCTATCCCTGGTATGGGGGATTCAGGAAGCAGTCGATCAATGATTCTCTCTCATCACTTATGTTTCTCTCTCCCTTTTCCTTCCTCTCTGAAATCAATAAAAATATTTTTTAAAAAAGGAATAGCCTCATCAGAGAGGTGCACAGATGCTGTTTTGCTGGCAGGGGCGGCTTGATGACTCTGGGAATTCTGGGGACCCTGAGTTTACCAAACCCTACCACACTCCTGTTCTAGTTCTCAGGACCTCACCCTTTCTCTCTAAATGCCCATACTTTAACATAAGTGAACTGGCTGTGAACTCAACTGGCATTCTAATTTAGCAGCCCACATTTGGCTTTGACCTTTTCAACTCTGAATCACAAAACATGAGATTATTTTAGAGCAGTCATTGTAAGTTCCTAGTTTTTAATCCATGCTTGGGGGAGGGGGGGCGGGTATAGGAATTTGAGCTCATATTCTTTCTTGAAGCTTTCCAGCACTATTATAAGCAGCTACCACCCATGCCAGTCCTTCAAATCCTTATCCGTTCACATTATTTTATGGAAGCTCCCACTTGTTTCCCAAAAGCCTTTCTTCAAGGAGCACTTCATTCTAGTTCACAGGTGATTTGTTTGCTGATTTGCCACTGAATTTTAGGGTATGTCACAGTCTCATCCCTTAGGCAGCTGAATTTTTCATACCTTCAGCTCCAACTAAGCCAGACATCCAATCCCAGTCTCACCTCCTGCCATTTCTCTGTGGTTCCATTTCCTGCAACCATTCCTGGTGTTAAACTTCATACCAATCAAGGTTCTTCGTTGAAAATAATAGAAATAACAAAACTGAGACTGGCTGCTTTAAGCTGACGTGGAATTAAAACAATGTTAGATATTTTCATGTAATCACTGAGAAAGCTAGAGAAGCATTTTGGAAAACAGTAAGAAACAATAGGAAGCTACCAACCACAACCAAAGTCATGCCACATGGTTCAAGGCTGCTACCTCCACTGGACCACTCAGCAAGCTAGCTGACCAACATCACACCACCAGAGACAGGAGACCACTGTTAGAACTGCTGCCACCCTGCCTCGTTAGACCGACATTTTTATCACCACTGCTGACATTGAGTGGATTCTCCACTCTTCCTGTTCCACCCGTTAGTTCACAGTGGGAATGCCTGATGGGGCTAGCATGTGTCCTAAGGCCACTAGGAAACTGAATAGTGGGACTTCCCAGATTCTATGGTTAGAGGCAAGATCTGAATTCTGCTAAGATTCACAAAGTAGGGAATTTCCCAAACACAGGGACATGAGAAGAGGAATTATATGCTAGACAACCAATAAGAAAGAAAAAAGAGACAAATATCCCCTGCTGATACCTTCTTTATATTATTTGGAAGCATCATTACAATAGAAGAAGATAGATTTTTATGTGACCCAAAGTTGGAGATTTCCCATTCTAAGGGGGAAATAGTGTTGCAAAAGTTTCTTTGATTTGTGGCTGTTTGGCATTTATGAAGAAGAGGAATGTCAAAGAAGGGGGAAAATCTAGACAAGAGTAAAAGTTCCCTTGAGTTTAATCATGCAAATTAGAGAACCTGAAAATAATATTATTGTTTCATCATCCTTTTTTCAGTTCTCAATAAGTATTTAAAATATCTGCTAATATTTCTCAAGAATGTATTACTATTCCATGAGAACCTACAGGAGAACATTTGCTACCAATTTGAATGGATATAACATCAAAGAAAAGAAAAATTCTTATAATAATTTTATTTCATGTTTCCCTCTAATGTGTTTGGAGCACATTACAGCAGAGTATGTTGACGTAATCTGCCCTATAGATGGTTTTAGATCATTTTCCCATTGGTAAGAAGCAGGGCATTTTTTTTCTCCATATTAAGAAAACAAACACCTATTGATTGACAGTATAAAAACTAATGCTAGTCATTCACAACAGCCAAGACATGGAAACAACCAAAGTGTCCATAGATAGATGAATAAAGAAAATACACACACACACAAACGCACACATATGAATATTATTCAGCCATGAAAAGAAGAAAATCCTTCCATTTGCAATAACATGGATGGACCTTGAAAGCATTATGCTAAGTTAAATAAGACAGAGAAAGACAAATACTGTATGATCTCCTTATATATGAAACTAGAGGCCCAGTGCACAAATTTGTACACTAGTGGGATCCCTCGGCCTGGCCTGCAGGATTGGGCTGAAACTGGCTCTTTGACACCCCCCAAGGGGTCCCAGATTGCGAGAGGTGCAGGCCAGGCTGAGGGACCCCACCGGTGCACGATCAGGGCCAGGGAGGGATGCGGGAGGTTGGCCAGCTGGGGAGGGACTGCAGAAGGGCTCCAGGGTGTGTCCAGCCCATCTTGCTCAGTCCCAATTGGCTGGACCCCAGCAGCAAGCTAACCTACTGGTCAGAGCGTCTTCTCCCTGGTGATCAGTACACGTCATAGTGACTGGTTGACTGGTCGACTGTCTGCCCCCTAGTGGTCAGTGCACATCATAGCGACTGGTTGACTGGTTGATTGTCTGCCCCCTGGTGGTCAGTGCACGTCATAGCAGCAGTTGAGCAGCCTTAGCATATAATTAGCATATTATGCTTTGATTGGTTGAACGGCAGACCAGATGACCAGACACTTAGCATATTAGGCTTTTATTAAATAGGATGTAAAAAAAAAAGCCAAACTCATTGTTGGAAGAGATAATCAAGAGGATATGACCACAGGTTGATCCTTGAGCTGGAACAGGGCAATCAGAAGCTCCGCATGCCCTTCCCTATCCCTGGAATGACAGTGCTGCCAGTGGTTCCCACAGTGGGATCTGTTCTGAGGACACGGCCCTGAGAGAGGAAGGTTTGTTGAGATTCCCTGGCTAGTGCACGTGATTGAGGCCAGTAAAGGCCTCTATAAAAATTTTAAGATTCTTGCAGGTGAATGTGGAGATTTCCTCATCTTGCAGCCACCCAAGACAACCTCTCATGTAAATTCCCTTGCTTTTTAATTCTGCCACCTGTCAATCTGGAGAGGTTTACCCCTTTCTTCGGTCTTTCCTGGGGCCAGTTTCAGATTATACCTGGGAACCAACAGAGAGAAGAATGGTGATTGTCAGGGGCCGGGGGTAGGGAGGGGATGAGGAGGAAATGTTGGTCAAAGGGTGCAAACCTTCAGTTATAAGATAAATAAGTTCTGGGATATAATGTACAGCATCATGACTTTAATTAACAACACTGTATTATATATTTGAAAGTCGCTAAGAGAGAAGATCTTAAATGTTCCCACCACAAACAAAGGTAAGTATGTAAGGTGACAGAGATGTTAACTAACCTTATTGTGGTAGTCATTTCACAACATATACACGTATCAAATCATATTGTACATCTTAAACTTACACAATGTTATACGTTAATTATATCTCAATAAAACTGGGTGGAAAAATAGCTAATGCCAGGTTAAGACCCAATGTTCTATGTTGAGAAAAATATAATAGTGTGCCTTTAGAGTTTAAATGTAGTCTGTGACAACAGAGGAATATTATAAAATCAAAATATTGGAGAGAAAAGAAAATGCATAACCTTCAAATTATGAGGTTAAAATTTCACCAAATTCTCTTGGTCCTAACCAACAGCTGAGGCCAAAGTTCACCATTTTCCTTTTTTTCTGAAGCTGAAGCTACAGTGGTCATTGCCAGAGCTAGAAGACTGTGGGGGGCCCAGAGGAATGTAGGAGGAATGACTGAGCACTGGCGGTGATGAAGCGGAGAAAGTATTTGCCTTATTTCTCTGACAACATTTTTTTAATGTTTTTCACATAGCTCTCCTAGGTCTGCCTTAAAAATCCTTGCCAGCAAGTGAAAAGAAAGCTAGGAAACCACAAGCTTGCTCTGTAATTAAACATACAGTTTCAGTTAAAGACAATGAAAGCAGTAACAACAAAGATGAATTAGAAGTTGATATACAAAACTCTACAATTATGCTTTTGTAAAGGATGTAGTCAGGAACTGGATAAACTATATTTTGTATAGGAACTTTGCAATGCAAGGGAATATGCTAGGGTTTCTCATGAATCCTATGATTTTCAGATGTGTTTTTTTTTCCCCTCTGAGTAATCGTTTTGACTCTACCCTAAATTATACAAAGATATCCGGAGAATACCTTTCCTGTTTGAAATCACAATGCAAATGAGAACATATTGTAATGGGTTGCAAATTCAATAGCATACTCTGGATACCTAAGAATATATACTCAGGGACATATAGGAACTATGTTTTCATACAAGTTCTTATAATTCACAAAAAGGAAAAAAATGAATATCCATAAATAAGAGCAACTTTATTTCCTTATAAAACAGTCGTTCCAAATTCTTCTCAAAATTTAAACATGGAATAGTATTTTATTCTCACTGCACTATAAGTCACATTTAGGCAAAGCCAAGTTTGTCTTTTCATTGCTGTAATATCAGACCTAGTAGGGTGTCTGGCACAGAGAAGCTGCTCAATCAATAAATGTTGATTGAATAAATGAATACTCAATATATAAAACAATAATTCAATGAATATGTAAGTGTTAGCTTTTAGTATACATAATGTATACTAAAATATACTTAGGCCCCAAATAATGTCAATTAAGAAATAATCTAAACTAGAAAAGGTGAGAAAATAAAGGAATGAGAGACTAAAACAAAAAGATGAAGAGAGAGAAAAAAATATCACTTGTCTTTGGAAGATCTTATTCGCAGTTTATCCATTGATCATGGCATCTTAAACACTCTTCATTCTTAAACTAGTAGAGGCTCTTCCTCAAATGGAATAGCTACAGGAACACCCAAGGAGATAATATTATTCTGGGCATAATTAATGGTCCCTCCTCTGTCCCACTATGCCTAATAACATAGAATGAGGTCTCATCTGGCTGTGGTAATGTCATACAATCAGAGAGCCTTAGAGTTAGGAGGAAACACATGAACCACCTAATTCAACCTCATTAATTCACAGATGAGGAATTTCTCAAAGGGTTTGAGAGCCTCGACCCAGTGTCCTGGCAGCAGAGCACAAACTTGAACCTCTGGTTCTGCAGAATCCTGATCTATGTCTTACACAGTCAAGATACTTGTTCGTTTGCACTGACAACAGTTTTTACCATTCACTAGGAATTCAAGACTTTTCAAACCAATTCTTGGTTTAAACTGCCTCTATGTCCTTTTTCATAACAATGGTACACAGTCATTCTATACAGAGCTCATGGATTGACTGAGTTCCACAGAATGTGTATAAGATAAGTGGAAATAGCTCCATAGCAAATATTTACATTTCTAGTCTCTCATTTCTCACTGATGAGTTAAACCTCCCCCACCTCCACTCTGGTATACTTTTTATCCCACAGTTGGGTAAAATTTAATAAGATCACTTACTAAACTGTCTAAATGATGATACCAGGCCCCCATAAATCCAGGTGGTAGTAGCAGAAAAAAAATAGTTGGAAGGAGGACAGATGCTCAATTCCCCATGGCTTAGGCTCAGGAGAGTCTGAAAAAGTGGTACAAATGAAAGTTACATACGAGGAAATAAAGTTGGGAGAGGCTATGTATAAAACATTATCCTCCAGAATTCCTCTTCTCACCTGGCATTACGGAGACCTATCTGGACCTCATCCATCAGGTTACTGCAAAGGACACTAAAGTGTACATCACTTTATTCAATTTTCTTAACCCAAGGGCTCATGGACAAATATTATTCGTTACTACATATAAAGACCTAATAGACACCTGGAAATTTTTGGAGACAAAAATGCCCCAAACAGTCACAGGGCATGTGTAAGGAAGATAACACAAGTTTCATATACAATTTTTTTCTATTTCAAACTGAAAATAAGAAACAAAATTTTAATTCCTATTCTCCATAGAGAAGAAAGCAGGAGTTCTCTCCACAGCACACATTCTGCAGTCTGAGTTGTGGTATCAACATAATCCCCCGCCAGGGCACTACAGCAACGTTCGGGCCCTCATCTTAGAATCAGCATGGGTGGCTGGCAGCTGCCAACTGCACCGATGGGTGAATGCACACAACTTCCCTGCTGCCTATCCTTTGCCTCTCATCACATCATACAGAGTAACAGTTGTGTAAGTAAGCAAAAAAAAAATCCTCAAAACTGTTTCCTGACTATAATTAACAGGGTTTATGGTATTTGAAATCAAATAAGCAGTATGACTAATACCATAAAATATGATGCATAAAAATGACATAAAACCAACGTGGTGTTCTACTTGAGTTCCAATGAAAGTCGTTTCCCTGGTGTACCTGATGCAATGTTGTTCCAGAGGTACAGGGGGAGAACTGCCAGTCACGGCTCCCAGTCTCTGAGAGCCACTTCACCATGTACATGATTTAGGACCAAAATCTGCTCTCTTTCCTCTCCTCTAACAAATTTACACAGGACTAAAACACCCACCACCCATGTTCTAGGGCATTTTCAGCAACCAGCAAATATAAACAGGTAAGATCCAGAACCCTGAATAGATCACCCAGCTGCTAGCATACACTTGTAGCAGCCTGTAAGCCTTAGTAATATTCACAAAACTACTGAGCAGTCCTTGATTATGGGATGCTATAAAAATGCAAATTGCAGTTACCAGAATAGAAGTGGGTTGGCACCCTTGAAATCAACCTTCATTTTTTTGACCTCACATTTGATATTTTGCTATAAAGCCTCCAATTTTAATGTTATACTTGTCAGAGTTAGTGAGGCTAAAACGAGTCCCAGTTACTATCTATGCCTCCATTGTTATCATATCATCATCATGTAACACTGCAAGTGTTCACAGTGCAGAAGCAGAATGCCTTAGGACCAAAAACCCTAGCTGCTGATCCCTTCATTATAATGAAGAAAGCATAACGCATTCTGACTAATTTTAATAAGACAGAAAAGGCCTGATGCAAGTTTCCCTCCCCTCCCCCCTATTTCTTATTTATTTTTTTATTGTTAATCTGCTTGTGGTCCCAGAAACCATTTCCTAGCCTAGAGTGATGGGTATTCGCTAATGACCTGTCCAGCAGGGCTGGCACATCTGAGTGGGTTTCTCCAGCTCACTCACACACTCACAGGCTCTTAACGGCCCATTTCTACCTGAGGGTCTTTGTATTCAAGGGAATTCTTTAGTGACAGTGATCTATGGGATAAAGAATGCTGCTGGGGGTAGGAATGCGCGCACGCGTGTGCGCGCACACACACACACACACACACATTTGCGGCTATTTTATATTCAGGCCTGCTGTGACTTAGCTTGCAAGTTCACAGTTATAAAGTCATTTTTCATTTCTTGGGGGGAAATGTCTCAGTGAAAATAAGGAGACAAGAACATCCAAAACATTTTTTTTAATAGGGGATACATCGAATACACTTTCAAAATGATTTAGATTTGTCTAAATGGTGGTAAGGATCATGAAATGACAGCCATTGAGATCCACTAAGTGAATCGAAAATAAAATACCTATGTTTCTTCCTTTGGCAAAGTGCATAAGTTGCCTGTTTATTGTCACTGTACTTGTCAACCTTCACAGAGCATATTTCTAAAATAACTTTGTATTATTATTTCTCCCCAGGAGTTTTAGAGAGAAAATTCCTCTAATAAGACAGTTTCTTTCCACAATTGATTTAGTCACTGAAACAGTTCATTTTTAGGTGGTAGTCATAATATTAAACCAATAATCTTATACTCAGATTTTGTCTTTAGAGAAAATCGGTGGCAGTGTAATCAGTCCTTCGCACCTGAATTCAGAAATGTGGTGGAATAACAGACCATATTCGGCATTGGCAGAACAGAGCTAAGTTCCATTACAAAGTGGGAAGAGAAAAGCAAAAAAAAAGAAAGATCTAATATATAAAGTGACTGTTATTAGTATAACAGTGATAATATGTATGAGAAAATATTTAAAAGACAAGTTAGACAACAATGAAATCACAAGAATTTTGTTTTTGTCTTCATATGGATTTCAAACCTGAAGTCATTAGGGAACATTAAAATTGAGTTTTTAAGTGTTGAGGGCAATTCTGGAAAATATCTGCCCTCATAAACCCTCCCTGAGTCTATTCCAAATGATGTTTCTATGTGGAGCTGTCCACCTGGTTAATTTGAGCATTACCAAATCCTGATGTACCCAAAAAGGAAAGTTGATGCAAAAGGAAGGAAGAAAGGAGGGAGGGAGGGAGGGAGGGAGGGAGGGAGGGAGAGAGGGAGGGAGGGAGGGAGGGAGGGAGGGAGGGAGGGAGGGAAAGGATGGAGAACCAGAAGAACAACATAGCCTGTTTTCAGATCATAAACAAGCCTGCCCACCACTCATGAGAGAGTAGGTAATGCTTGTCAGTCTCAAGTCTGCCTGCATTTATTCTGTATCTCTCTGGAAAAATCGAGATGATGTGCTCCTTCACTTTTGTAAGAAACAGTGGATGGAACCTCAAACAAGCAGGAGCACCAGGTCTGGCCCTTGTTTCTGGGTTTGCCTGCAATCTGCTACATACTTTACAAAAGTGCTTTTGTACTCTACTCCTCAATATACATATTCTTTCATAAATAAGTTATTTAGATTGGATCTAATCTTCAAAAGTCAATGTCACATTTTCAACCTTCTAGTTCAGCTTTGGTGTGACTGGAAAATTCTGTAAAGCGAAGCAAGTGTGGCAACCATAAATTGAAGCCTGAGGGGCAGAAGGCAGTGATATGGTTTACAAGTGGACAAAGGATCGAATGTCATGAAGTCTGAGTGACAAACCCTGGTGACAGCAATTTCCCTCAGCTGAAGATCTCTGTCAGCTAAAATTGTCTGCGAGACTTCCTATTACATCTTTAGATTTCTCACCAGGCTTTTAGTACTTTAAACACTCAACTTCTGAAATTTTCCCAATACACTTGACCCCTTCAAATGCACCTCCTCCTGGAATTCCACGCTCATCACAACTGAGTGCGGGTGAGTTTCCAAAACGCTGCCCTCACTACAGGAAAGAGCATTAACCTCCAGCCGCCTGGCTGAGTGCTCTGTCAGTTAGACGTGAGGGTTTCGAACAGCTGCTCGTGAGGTGATTAATGTCTGGAAATGTGCAGCCCTTTTGTTTCCCGGGGACCGGTCACCCCAGGCCCTCTGTTATTGCCACCAGTCAAGCTGTCCTGCTGAGCATGCATCCCCTTTCCAACAAGTGCTCATTTATCAGTCAAATCTGCCAAAATGATTCTTTTCAGGTGTGCATCTGAGACACAACAAGAAGACCGGCCTCTGTTTGAATTGCCCACAACTTGCTTATGGCCTCCAGGAACTTAAGAGAACTCCAGCAGTCATTTCAAGACCAGAAGTGGAGAAGGAGTATTTCCACTAGGACTGAAAAGCAGTATCTAGATGAATAACGCTCGAAAATGGTGAAAAGCACTATGATTTACAAGTGAATGTTGAAAAATTGAACTTAGCAGAGATGATTGTTTTGCGGATGTAACTGAAGGTAAAACTATTTTACAGTTAGCTTCCATCTGTTCAGTAAAATCCTTTTCAAGTTCTAATGCCCTCAAAAGTTGAGAAAATAAAATTATTTAATTCAAGTTTTCAAATGGTTCGTGTAAAATGGTATAATTCCATTTTCATCCAGGCACAATTATCAAGCAGTTATATCCCAAAGAAGCTTTTCAGAACAAAGTTGCTCAGCCGTATGGGAACAGACGCCCTATGGATACATAATTTGGTGTTTATTCACCACTGAATATGTGGCTCTGTCTCCTGGTGATGGGGCTCAGGTGTCTGCCCCACGCCTTCCTGCCTTGGGCACACCACACCTCTGCCCTTTCCACACTTTTCACACCACCCCCCGACGCCAGTGGAGTGTGACTCCGGTTTGGGTGTTTTCTAACAGTCTCAGGCCATGGGACAATAATTTATAGTTAAAATTTCAAAACAGTCATTTTAAAAAAAAGTATTACTTAAAGGCTGAAAACACACACACCAAGAATAGAGGGGAGCATATTTTAAAAAGACTTCCTTACTTTTTAATTTCCAAACACTGCATGTTTAAATGTTGTAACAATACCTGCTACATAGGACATATAGATACTAAACTAGATGTGGTTTTTAAAAAAACTGAATGACATACAAAGTCTGGAATCCAACAGTGACTTTATTATCACTATGTTCTAGAAACTATGTTAGCACCTAGCATTAAATGCACACAAAATCTGTATAAAATTGTTACCAAATAAGAAACTTGGCACTGTACTCGCAGATGAACATTTCCTAGATAATTTTCATTTCAGTCCCTAACACTTGCCATATGTTCATAGAGTCCAAGGCTTCGTACTGCTCACTATAATGTAGTGTTTTCATAATTTGGGTTTGATGTAGATCAGTGGTTCTACAAAAGAAATTATCATCTTAGAGGGTGAGACCCATGCATCAGAATTTCTAAAAGGCCCTCGGGTGTTTCTCATCTTCAGTGCTGAGAACCACTGAGGCAGACCAATGATCTCCAAGACAGTACCTTCTTTAAAAATTTGTTTTAAATGAATAAAAATTAAAAATTTTAAAGGTATGCAACATTTAAGAACTAAGAAGAATAAAGTTCACAAATAAAAAACACTAATCATGTAAATAAAATGCTAACATCTGCACACACTTATAAAAGAAGATTGGAAAGTGTGGAATGTGTGATGTACTAGGTAGTTTGGGCCTATCAGGGAAGACTTCCTAGGAAAGACATTATAAATTGAATTATAAGGTCAAGAGAATCAATGAATCACAGAATAAATGGGCAGGCATTTCAAAACAACCCCTTAAAATAATCATTCAAGTCACCAAGCAGTAATGGCTATAATGATAACGTATCTTATCTTTATATCATGTTTAAAAAGGAGTGCTACTTAAGACTGGCATTATAGTTGTGAGAGGTTTATTATAATTGTTTGCAAAAATATTTGACCCCAAAGAGAACTAAACTCTTCGCCAAGTGTAAAAATGAATGAAAGAAAACTAAGCAGAACAAATAGAAAATAACCAATAAGTCAACTGCAAAATGAAGACAAGCACATAAACATTTGACTGAACACTATTTTAGTCTTGTTTCTTTAAGAAAGAAAATTATGTTGAGTTCTAAGGGTTTTCAGCAGCAATAAGATGCATACAGAGAAATTACATGCCTGTTCACATAAACATTTTTGCAATATGAGGACACCAAAAACACTTAGAAAGCCAGTGTGTCACCCACTCCAGGAACCCTAGCTGGTGAGTGCTTCCTGACAGAGTAATTTATCCTGAATTTCACACCCTGCAAGCATGATAAAGGACAATACATCTTAGTAATAAAGACAGTATAGGTTTCCTGTTTCCAAGGACTTCTTTTCTACCCATTATGGTAATACATCACTAACTCTTTGTTCTTCAACTATCAAAGATGATTGTGATTAAATAATCGAGTTTATGTCTTATATTTTTGCTTTTACTTAGGCATGGGTGAAAACCAGTGTGTGACCACTTTCTACCCACAGAGCTTAGCACGGCTCCTTGTTCTTCACTGTCTTTTTGGCCTTTTCCATCCCTACCCGGCTTCACACCATTCTCAGGTTATTCTTGCCAAACACGACTTGACTATGTCATCCTCTGCCCAGGAGCCAACAAGAGCTCCCTGTTGGATCATGTCTTGAATACTCAGCTTGGCCCTCCATAATCTGATGAGCCTATCTCTTTAACTTTGTTTCCACCTCTCCCAATGTTTCATTCCATAAAGTTAATGTCATGTTTTCACTCCCACATTCATTCAAAAACATCTACTGAGCATCAACCAAGTGCCAGGTCTGGTGCTCACTCTTGGCCCCACATTTTTTTTTTAATCCTCACCTCAGGTTTTGCTTTCCATTGATTTTTTAGAGAGAGTGGGAGGGGAGGAGGAGAGAAAGAGAGAAAGAGAGAGAAACATCGATGTGAGAGAGACACTTTAATTGGTTGCCTCCCACTCACACCCCAACCTGGGCCAGGGATCGAACCTGCGACCCTCCGGTCCATGGGCTGATGCTCTAAACACTGAGCCAAACCGGCCAGGGCGTGGCCCCACACTCTTGCTCATCCTAGTCCTCTCTGTATATTCCTACTTCACCCACTCCTACAAGCCTGACTCAAATGCCATACCTTCCACAAATGCCTCTCCTCAGATATAAGGACCCACACCATTCCGCTTACTTTTCCTTGGGACCCCTAAATCAGCATTTTTCAATCTGGGTTCACATAGCCCTGTTCCGGAACACTTTCAGATATTTCACTTCTCAAATAAAACTGGAAACTCTGGTTTAAACAAAGTGTATGTTTCTCTACTACAGGCATTCTCAGAGCTTTAAAGCTAACACCAGTTATGAATTCCTAAGAGAGGTGTATAGCTGTTGGGGAGCACACGAGAGTTGGTTGGAAAGTTGTAAGGAGGACATTCTGAGAAAAGGGAAGTGTGTGGAAGGCCGCCTGCTCTGTTTATCAGAATTCCAACTTAGGGGAGCTTCGAAGGCCGCACCCCTAATTACTCCTTGACCTTCCAAACAAGTCTGTGCATGTGCAGACCCCCGGGTGCTTACTGGAATCCTTATGCTTAATCCATGGATGCCCTTGCCTAGAGGACAATGTAAACACATGTGTCCTCCCAAGATTACTCACCCTATTGATTGTATCTAAAGATAAAAACTGCAATAAAAGGCTAACGAGGCAGGCAATTGAGGCTGCCTGGCTGCTGTCCGTCAGGCCGTCTCTTAGCCCTCTCCCCCACAGTCACACTGTGTCGGAGTAATATGTTCATCCGTCGTTCAGGGGCTGCTGGTCAGCCCCGGCATATAGCAGTCAGCATTTCACAAATGACTTGGACATGGAGTATACTTTTTTTTTATAGCATGGCTACTGATATCCCAGGGAAATCCTGTTTGGGAAATGTTGCTCACTGCTATTGAAAATTGGTCCCACATGATTTACCACTTAATTTTATGCTGGCTGTAGGATATTATCCTATTACTAGAAGCCCGGTGCACGAAATTCGTGCGCGGCGGGGGGTTGTCCCTCAGCCCAGCCTGTACCCTCTCCAATCTGGGATTCCTGGAGGGATGTCCGACTGCCCGTTTAGGCCCGATCCCGGTGGGATCGGGCCTAAACGGGCAGTCGGACATCCCTCTCACAATCCAGGACTGCTGGCTCCCAACTGCTTGCCTGCCTGCCTTCCTGATTGCCCCTAACTGCTTCTGCCTGCCAGCCTGATCACCCCCTAACCACTCCACTGCCAGCCTGGTTGATGCTTAACTGCTCCTCTGCCAGCCTGTTTGCCCCCAACTTCCCTCCTCTGCCAGCCTGGTCACCCCTAACTGCCCTCTCCTGCAGGGTTGATCACCTCCAACTGCCCTCCCTTGCAAGCCTGGTCCCTCACAACTGCCCTCCCTTGCAGGCCGGGTGCCTCCCAACTGCCCTCTCCTGCTGGCCATCTTGCAGTGGCCATCTTGTGTCCACATGGGGGCAGGATCTTTGACCACATGGGGGCAGCTATATTGTGTGTTGCAGTGATGATCAATCTGTATATTACTCTTTTATTAGATAGGATAGAGGCCTGGTGCACGGGTGGGGGCCAGCTGGTTTGCCCTGAAGGGTGTCACAGATAAGGGTGGGGGTTCCCTTGGGGTGTGGGGCGGCCTGAGCGAGGGGCCTGTGGTGGTTTGCAGGCCGGTCACATCCCCTGGCAACCCAAGGGGAGGCCCTGGTATCTGGAATTTATTTTCCTTCTACAATTGAAACTTTGTAGCCTGGGGCGGAGCCAAGCCTGCTGCTCCCTCTGGGGTGGCAGCCATTTATGTGGCAGTTAATTCACCTTCTACAATTGAAACTTTGTAGCCTTAAGCAGGTGAGCCCAGCCAGGGTGTGCAGAAAGCTTTGCTTCCCCTGTTGCCGCCGGCAACCCTGGCTTGCTCTCTCAAGCTCCATTCTGCCGCCATTTGTTTGAATTTGTTTACCTTCTATAATTGAAACTTTGTAGCTTGAGTGGAGGCTTAGGCCTGCAACGGCTATGGAAAGCTTGGCTTCCTCTGTTACCTAGGAAACCTTGCTCTCTGTGGCTGTAGCCATCTTGGATTGGGGTTAATTTGCATACTCGCCCTGATTGGCTGGTGGGCGTGTCTTGGCTGGTGGGCGTGGCTTATGTAGCGGAGTGATGGTTAATTTGCATATTACCATTTTATTAGAGAGGATTCCTCTGTCCTTTCTATATGTCTTAATCCTTTTCAAATACTGAAAATATTAAGTCCTAACTCCCTTATGACTAAGAGCAAAGTGTTAGAGCAGAAAACTCTCTCAACTTTTGGTAAAAGTTTTCTAAGAAGCATTAATTTATCTCCCTGCCATAATAAGAAGTACCCTGAATGAATCTTTGTTGACCGAGGCAGGTGGAATAACAAAAAGACAATGGTACCACTCTTAAAAATGCCATCACACATTTTTTAATTGGGTTATTTGTCTCTTTTTGTTAAGTTGTATGAGTTCTTTATATATTTTGGATATTAACCCCTTATAAGATGTATCATTGGCAAAAATGTCCTCCCATATAGTGGGATCCCTTTCATTTTGTTGATGATTTATTTTGCTGTGCAGAAGCTTTTTATTTAAATGTAGTCCCATTTGTTTATTTTTCTCCTTTGCCCTAGGAGACATATCAGCAAACATATTGCTACGAGAGAGGTCTGAGATTTTTCTGCCTATAGTTTCTTCTAGGATTTTTATGGTCTCATGGCTTAGATTTAAGTCTTTTATCCATTTTGAGTTTATTTTTGTGTGTGGTATGTAAGCTGGTGGCCTAGTTTCATTTTTTTACATGTACCTATCCAATTTTCCCAACACCATTTTTTTTCTTTTTTACTTGAAGAGCTCTTGGAGCTTGGGAGTGAGGAAGCTGGGGCTGGGAGGGGGAGAGGGAAGGGGAAGGAGAAGAGAAAGGGAAAGGCACGGGCATGCTCCCTGGAGGGAGAGCGCCCAACACCATTTATTGAAGAAACGGTCTTGACTTCATTGTATGATCTTACCTCCTTTGTCAAATATTGAGCATAGTGGCTTGGGTCAATTTCTGGTTTCTCTATTCTGTTCTACTGATCTATAAAAAGACCTAAATAGACACTTGGGCAAAAGACCTAAATAGACACTTCTCCAAAGAGGACATATAAATGGCCAAGAGACATATGAAAAAATGCTCAAAGTCACTAATCATTAGAGAGATTAAAATGATATGAGGTATCACCTCACACCTGTCAGAATGGCTACCATCAATAAATCAACAAATGACAAGTGCTGGCAAGGATGTGGAGAAAAAGGAACCCTCGTGCACTGCTGGTGGTAATACAGACTGATGCAGCCACTATGGAAAACAGTATGGAATTTCCTCAAAAAATTAAAAATGTAACTGCCATTTGACCCAGTGATTACACTTCTATGCATATATCCTAAGAAACCTGAAACACCAATCAGGAACAATATACGCAGCCCTATGTTCATAGCAGCACTATTTGCAATAGCTAAGATCTGGAAACAGCCCAAGTGCCCATCAGTAGATGAGTGGATAAAAAAGCAACAGTATATTTACACAACAGAATACTAGGCAGCAGTAAAAAAGAAGGATCTCTTTACCTTTTGAGATAGCATCAAGGGACCTGGAGAGTATTGTGCTAAGTGAAATATGCCAGTCAGAGAAAGACAAGTATCATATGATTTCACTTATATGTTGAATCTAATAAACAAAATAAGCTGATAAACAAAATAGATCCAGAAACATGGAAGCATGAAACAGACTGACAAATTTCAGAGGGAAGGGGGGAGGGGGGCAGGAAGAGATTAACCAAAGAAATTCTATGCATATATGTATAACCCATGGACACAGACAATAGTATGGTGAAGGCCTGGGGGGAGGGGACAGAAGCGGGGTGGGGGAGTTTATGGGGGTGGGGAAGGGGATATCTGTAATATTTGTAACAATAAAGGTAAATTTTTAAATGACCTCACACAGACCACTCCCTGGACCTCAGTGTCCTCATCTAAATAATAAAGGGAACCTCCCAGTTCTAATGGTCTATCTCCCAGCATCTCAGTGTTGTAAGTCCTTAAATGACTATTCACTGCACAATCCTATAAAGGTAAAAGCAAAATGATCAGATATTAGACCAAAGTCACTATTCCCGAACATTCTTAACAAGTCTTTGTGCTTTGCTTTCTTATTATTTTAATACTAACTTGTTTTCTTATTATTTTCCTCCTTTGAATGAAAACAATTACTGTTAATTTAGGTTTCTCATGCTCTTCGATTTGCATCTTGCAAGTCTGGCAGTTGGTCAGATGAAGTCTCCGAGGGTACTGGCCATAGAGAGAGAACTCATTTAAAGGAGAGGGTAGGCATGAACCTGTGAAAAGCAGCTGTGGTAAGTCTCCATGTCTAGTCGTAGTTCAGGTTCTAGTGGTTTTACAACTAAACAAATAGTTCATTTCAGAATGAAGGGCTTTCTAATTTACCAAATATCAAATTTCTTATGCCTGGAGAGCCTATTTGAAAAATATCTTATGAATCTTGACATGATGACTGTTGAAACTATCTCTATCCCATTATTCTAATGAATTTTGCAACATTAATATGGTTTTCTCACAATGTTTAATGCAAAACAATAAGCAATTCACATTTTCACATTTTTCATTCAACCATCTATTTTAAAAAGGAGTAAGTATTATATTTAGTTCAAGCTCTAGTAAATGGAAAACACATTGTTTCTTTCAAGAAGCTTTAAGTGTGTGACTTTGAGCAAGTTAAACCTCAGTTTTCTCATCTGTAAAGTGGAGATTCTCTGATAATGCCTACCTCATAGGGATGTCCTGAGTGTTCCAGAAAAGAATATATTCAAAACACTGACACATCACTGCTGCCATTGTTATTGTTGTTTTTATTATGGTGGCTGTTGTTATTGTTTAATTGGCATTACTATTATTATTCTAGAAAAGGACAGTTAAAAGGATTCCCTGAAGCCTCTTAAGGAGATTACATCACTTTGATTTGAAAACCAAAATCTTACTGCACTGTTCTGAATCAACCTATAAAAATAGTTATATCTGAATTGGAAAAGCCCAGAAAACCATTCTCATATGGTCTCTTTTACCTTTTATAGTTTCCTCAGCTCAACCAGTAAGCATCTGTCTCCCCCAATTCACATCATTCAAGAAGCTTAATACAATTAAATGGAGAAAAAAGTAAAGAAAGTGGATGAAGCCAAATTGAAACAGCTTAATGCTTGACACACAGATTGGAGGGTGAATTAAGGAGTGAAAGGATGAGATGTTTTTCCTCCCCAGGCAAGAGGCACGCACTGTACTCCCATAAACGTCAATAACCAGCTGTGTGACTGTGAGAAACCACTACACTAGGTGACCTCCAGTTCCCTTCCCACTCAGAGTCGGCCTCAAGGGCCAAACTGCTGCTTTCTGTGAAGTCAAGTCTGAAATCGAGAATCAGTCTAAATATTATCATTTGAAAAAGAAGCCCAGTGCTGTTCAAGAATGAAGCATAACTCAGTCTTGAGGAATACAATCTCATTTACTTAGATAAATGCTTCCAATGCAGATAAGATAATATGATGTTTTGATTAAAAGTTCATTCTAAACATTTGCTAACATTCAGAGTTAGTACTTTGTTATATTTTGAACTTTCACTTCTGTTAAGCAAGTTATACTTATGTAGGACTAAAAGATGGTGAAATTAAAATGTGTTGCGAATTTTACAGATGCAGGTTAACAATCAAAAGATTACGTTTACTTAAACTTTTCCTCCATTTTTTTTTTTCTTAACCGTGGCTCCTACCTTTCTAAATAGGCTTCCTTTCTCCTGGATAAATTTACATAACTTAGGAAAACTAAACTTATCTATGAAATTGCTCAAACACCCTTTTCTAAGTCTTCAGCCAATTTCATTTGTTATAACACTTAGTAATTATTAACTAATGGAAGCTCCTCAAGCAGACACTATCCCCTTTTGGATTGGGTCAAGCACACTAATTTATTAACAGGAGTCTATTAAGCATTACCTGTATGTCATGCTAGATGTTTTCAGGCTCCTTAGAGTCCCCACCCTCAATGATTTACAATAATTTGAGTAACCTGGATGATGCAGACCAGAAATGCAATGGAGCTCAGAAAATTCCATTCTCTTTAACCTACTAGGAAAAGAAGCAACCTAGAGGTTACTAAGGATGCTACAGAAATGAAAGCACAGTATCTGGTCTCCAGAAGCTCACCTAGTAGAAGGTCATAAGTTTTACATTCTAGATATGAAGACTTGCACTTTTTCAATAATATACTTTTACTTCTCTATGTATAGTATGTAGCAATTTCCATTTTTCCAATTTTTCTACTCTCATTCCAAAATAAGTTTGAATATATAAATTAATAAGATCTAATGTGTAAAATGCCAAGCTTCTTGGAAGACATTTTAGAATTCCAAGTAATATCAAGAATGAGCCGAAACCGGCATGGCTTAGTGGATAGAGCGTCGGCCTGCGGACTCAAGGGTCCCAGGTTCGATTCCGGTCAAGGGCATGTACCTTGGTTGCAGGCACATCCCCAGTAGGGGGTGTGCAAAAGGCAGCTGATCGATGTTTCTCTCTCATCGATGTTCCTAACTCTCTATCCCTCTCTCTTCCTCTCTGTAAAAAATCGATAAAATATATTTTTTAAAAAAAGAATGAATATGCCTAATGATCAGTAGATAATTTAAGGCAAGCATGTCAAACTCGAGGCTCAAGGGCCACAGGCCTTTAAATAAATGAGACCTTCTGCCCATGAGCCAAGAGTTTGACATGCTTGAAAGGTATAAATTTCCTATTGCTTTTTCCTCTCGTTCACATTCATAAGACATTAAGTCTTGCTAATGCCTAAGGTTTCACTAGAAGAGAGATTATGTAAATCACTAAGTTAATTAGTGCAATTGATAACCAGATAATCTGCCAAACTTCCTAGGCTGCCTAAAAATGGAAGAGAAACCGTCTCAAGTGCCCACAAGCCCAGGAAGTATTCCCAAAGTCACATAAATTGTATGGAAGACTCATTTTTTTTCTTAGGATTAAACCAGAAAAATTGGTCTTGTCATTCATTAGATTAGAAATTATTTCTCTTGTGTTCATTTCTACCCACAAAGGTAGAAAATGTCACAAAACATTAGATGAGAATACTGAATGCCTGAAACACGATGACTAAAAAGGAACTTTAAATAGATCATCTACAGAGAAAAACTGCCAGAGTCCTTTGAGATGAAATAAACCCAATTTAGTCTGCCCAGTCAGAGAAAATATAGCCCCTTCAGAAGTTTTAAAAGAGGAGGCAGAACATGTGTTCTCTTAGATATAGCAGGTGTATTCATTTCCACCATCTCGGGGACTACAGGCTCACTGAAGCTAGTTCCCAAGGACACCACATCAGTCAGGAAGATTTGTGACCAGTGGCTCTTCTGACTAATGGACTAAACAGGGAACAAAATTCCATGACCCCCAACTATGGTAAATGATGAATGACAAGGAAAAAAAGCTGGCCTATTCTGACCACATAAATTCCTTTCCTTTAAAGGAAGGTCATTTGTTCATAGGTTTAAAGGTGAATCATGAAATTGCTCATGTTGTGGAAAAAGACACACTCGCTAATAAAATGACAGTTTCCCCAGTAATAAGTAAAAAATATCAAAACATTTATAATCATGTGCTATTGCTTAAACTGATGTGCTCTATTTCTCATCAGTTTCATCAATAAAATTATATCAGGGTAAGGAAGTTTATAAACCTTAAATACAGAAAAATCCCACTTCATCTGTGTTCCTCAAACTAAAGTTTTCCCAACACCTGTTTTTCCTTGTTAGCAATGTGAGAAGGAATATTTTATATAAAGAGATTTAAGACATATCACAGACTATGCTATGTGAGAACTTGTCCTCTGGAACATAAATTTAAACTTCCAGGGAATCTTTTTTTAAGAGTCTTCATGGAGCCCTGCCAACTCAGTGGTGAAAGTGTCGGCCCTCACACCAAAGGGCAGTGGGTTCCATTCCCAGTCAATGACATGTACCTCGGTTGCAGGTTCGATCCCTGGCCCGGGTCGGGGCACGTGCAGGAGGCAACCAATCAATGTGTCTCTCTCACATCAGTGTTTTTCTCTCTCTTTCTCTCTCTCTCTTCCTTATCCCCTCCCTTCTATTCTCTAGAAAATCAATGGGGAAAAGATATCCTCAGGTGAGGATTAACAAGAAAACAAAACAAAACAAAAAGAGTCTTCATGGGTATACACCATCCCCTCTCCCAGGAGCAGTTGCCTTTTAAGCTTGAGGTCCCCCAGCCTGACACCAGGGCGGGGGGCGCAGCCTGAGGTCCCCTGTCAAGCCCTGCCGGGTGGGGGGTGCAGCCTGAGATCCCCTGTCAAGCCCTGCCGGGTGGGGGGTGCGGCCTGAGATCCCCTGTCAAGCCCTGCTGGGTGGGGGACGTGGCCTGAGGTCCCCTGTCAAGCCCTGCCGGGTGGGGGATGCAGCCTGAGGTCCCATCAAGCCCCATGGGGGCAGGGGAGGGTGTAGCCTCAGGTCCCTGCTGATTGTTCATTAAGGCTCCTTATGGGAACTTGGCCTCAGCTGTGGGTGCAGCCATCTTTGTGATGGCATGATGGTTAATTAGCATATCCCTCTTTATTAGATAGGATAAACTAGAGGCCAAGTGCACGAAATAAGTGCACGAAATTCGTGCACAGGAGTGGGGGTGTCCCTCAGGCCAGCCTGCGCCCTCTCACAATCTGGGACCCCTCAAGTAGAGTCCCTAGGCCTGGCCAGTGATCAGGGCCTATCGGGGCTTTCCTTCCCCCAGCTACTGGCAATTGGCCCTGCCCCTGCCCCTGCTGCTGTCACTGCTTGCCATCTGTGCACTTGCCATCTGTGCGGCACTGCCCCCATGCCCCCCGCCACCAGTTGCCTCCCTCTGCAGGCAACAGGCATGGGGTGCAATTGCTTAGCTGGCCTGGGCCTCCCTCTGAGGGGCAATCGCTGGCCAGCCCCACACACCCACCACAGCATTGCTGGCCAGTGGCCTGGGCCTTCCTCTGTGGGGCAATCGATCGAGGGGCCCCCAGATCAATCACCCCACAGAGGGAGACCCCACCCACCTGGCTGGGCTCCACGATAGATCGCTGCACAGAGGGTGGCCTGCGCCTCCCTCTTTGGGGTGATGGATCGCGGAGCTCCCCCCATCGATCACCCCACAGAGGGTGGCCTGGGCCTCCCTCTGTGGGGCGATCATGGGGCAATGGCAGGGCCCCCCCCCCCCCCCCCGCGACCAATTGCATCACACCTGCCTTGGCTGGCCTGGCTCCAGAGCATGTCATAGCATGGTTGTCCAGAAGGTCATCCCGACAGTCATTCTGCTGTTCAGTCGTTTGGTCGATTTGCATATTATGCTTTTATTATTATAGATAAATTCTTATTGTTGAAAGTATTACATATGACCCTAGGATGGAAACCAAGAAAGTATGTTGGACATGAGTGGACACTAGGTCCAAATTGTATAATCTGTCAACAGATTATCTGTAGGCAATTTATACTAACCAAAAAAATACACAAGCTCCTCTTCTCTTTAGTTCTTAAATATTCACCCCAACACAAATGTAGTATGTATTAGAAAAATGAGTTTAATTTATTTTCATGGGGACTCAATTATTAGAAAAATATACAATCTAAACTGATTACAGAGAAAATTAATAAGATATAAAATGATTAAAAGGTGTGTTCAGCCAACTCCTACTTTAAAGAATTTTCAATCTATATAAAGTCCAAACTCTATAAATTTTATTCAAAGATCCAATATTATTAGGGAATAATGCAATTGTATTTGACTGAATTGAAGCAATTTGATAGAACTTGAGAAAACTTATAAATGCCTATCATTCCTAATATCTAAAAGGTAGTTGCCATAGAAATAAGTGAATTGATTCAAGGATATTTCAAGAGCACAATTTATAACTTCTCTACTAAACTTCAGAAATTTAGTTCATTAAAGTAGTTAGCTCTGACTTTGGAAAGTCAAGGTTAAACTGCAATATTAGGGACATATGAGGTTCTTCTGGAGCTAACAACACCACCTCACCCAGGAGGTCAGAGTTCACATGTCACAATTATGTCTGGAATTTACCAGATGTCATGGCAAGGACATGAGTTACCATACGTGGTTTGGCACACCCCTGATAGTAGCTTGGTAAAGCCTTGCTAAAAACTCACTCTTCATAGCTTGAGTTATCAATATCAGAGATTTTGGACAAAGAATACCCATGGATCTTGGAAACCTAAGCTTCCTACTGAAGGGAAGAAAGTTCAAGGAGCTCAGACCTCCACAATGGCTCCCAATGTCCCCATGTAACATCTCAGCCTTCCAGTTAATGCCCCAATTAGCTAGCCCCTAAAAGGGAAAGGAGCTGGAAAAAAGTAACTGTCAGAAACAAAGCTGAAGGGCAGGAAAATAAGAAATCAGCTGTGCAATTTAAACACAAGTCCTGATTCTACTTATGCCCTAAGAGTATATTTTTAATAGGAATAATCTTGTGGAGAAACCTCACACTACACTGTCCAAACGACTGCTCCCCAGTCCTCCCCCACCCCACTGCTGCCATGCTCAGATTCACACCTAGAGAAAAATCTTAACCACAGTTGGCACTCATTCTATATAATAAAAGGCTAATATGTAAATCGACTGAACGGCAGAATGACTGGTTGCTATGATGCACACTGACCACCAGGGAGCAGACAATGCAGGAGTTGCCCCCTGGTGGTCAGTGCGCTCCCACAGGAAGAGCACTGCTCAGCCAGAAGCCCTGAGCCAGGCTCACGGCTGGCGAGCACAGTGGTGGTGGTGGGAGCCTCTCCTGCCTCCACAGCAGTCGGACATCCCCCGAGGGCTACCAGACTGTGAGAGGGCACAGGCCGGGCTGAAGGACCGCCCCCCTCCTCCAGTCATGCACCGGGCCTCTAGTTTGTTAAATAAATGACTATACTATCTTCTACTATCCATTTTACAATTTTTATTTAAGGTTTACTATGTGCAAAGCAATGCCTGTGCTAGGTACTACTGGAAAAAGAGATATGGCCATATTTTAGGGGCTCACCTCATCTAGAAGGGAGACAAAGACACACATAAGTAATGCCCACGGGAGTCAGACTGTAGGGAGTATTACAAGACAAACACAAACTAAGTGCTTAAAAACAACAGGGGAAAACTCAACAATGACAAAAACAATTACAAAATAGGCAAAAGGCCTGAATAGGCATTTCTCCAAAGATATATATGAAAAGACACTCAACACCACTAATCACTAAGGAAATGAAAATCAACCACAATGAGATACCATTTCACACCCATTAGGAGGGCAACTATAACACACACACACACACACACACACACACACACACACACACACGTACAGAGAAGATAACAAGTGTTGGTACGGATGTAGAGAAACCAGAATCTTTGTGTATTGCTGGTGGGAATATAAAATGGTGCAGTCACTGTGGAAAATAGTGATTCCTTGAAAAATTAAACAGAATTACCTATCAATTCCACTTCTGGTATATACCCAAAGGAACTGAAAGCAGGTCTCAGACAGACATTTATACATACCCATGTTAATAGCAGTATTCACAAGAGCCAAAAGATGGAAGCAACCCATCGACAAATGAATTAATAAACAAAATCTGCTATATGCTTTCAATGGGATATTACTCAGCCTTAAAAAGGCAGGGAATTCTGACACATGCTACAACATGGATGAACCCTAAACTCATTTTGCTAAGTGAAATAAGCTAGACACAAAAGAACAAACATTGCATGTTTCCATGTTATATGAGGTACCTAGAGTAGACAAATTCATAGACAGAAAGTAGAATGGCAGTTGTGAAGGTCTGGGAAGAGGTGGGAGTGGAGAGTTATTAATGGGTACTCAGGCCGAAACCGGTTTGGCTCAGTGGATAGAGGGTCGGTCTGCGTACTGAAGGGTCCCAGGTTCGATTCCGGTCAAGGGCATGTACATTGGTTGCGGGCACGTCCCCAGTGGGGGATGTGCAGGAGGCAGCTGGTCGATGTTTCTTTCTCATCGACGTTTCTAACTCTCTATCCCTCTCCCTTCCTCTCTGTAAAAAATCAATAAAATATATTTTTAAAAAATATGGGTACTCAGTTTCAGTTTGGGAAGATAAAAAAGTTCTGAAAAATATTGGTGGTGGTGTTTGCATAATAATATAAATGTGCTAATTATACTGAACTATACATTTTAAGTAGCTAAAATCAAGGATATTTTAAGTATACATCATGGTGATTTGAAATACATATATATTGTAAAAGAATCCACATCATCTACTTAATTAACACATCCTTCACTTCCTATATCTTAAAACTTTATTTGTCTATTCTACCTCAATAAGCTGAAAAAAGGATTACAATGGCAAATTTTATGTTTTGCATATTTCACCATCATTAAAAAAAGAGAGACTCTTTCTGCCTGGGTTCTTCTGGGAAGGTCTGATCAGAAGGATCTGGACCTGATGATCAGGTTGCAGAGCTGTGGTCAAACAGAAGTTGGGAATGGGGAGGTAGGGTAGAGAGGGTACCACCATGCACTAGTATACTGGGCAATTCATTTGAGGGTGTTTGGAAGAGAATTTAGTATAGAATTACAGGACTAAAATAGCAGACTGATGGTCCCAGAGGGAAGGGGCATAGGGGGACTGGGTGAAAAAGCTGAAGGGATTAAGAAGTACAAACTGACAAGCTACAAAATAGCCACAGGAATGTAAAGTACTGCATAGGGAATCTAGTCAATAATAACGATGTGTGGTGCCAGGTGGGTCCTTGAAATATCAGCGGGACCACTTTGTAAAGTGTATGATTGTCTAACAACTATGCTGTAAATCTGAAACTAATACAAAATAATATTGAATGTAAACTGTAATTGAAAAATAAAATTTTAAAAAGAAATTATAGATTAGATGAGGCTGGAAGGGTAGCTTTGAGTGCCAGGCAAGAACATCTGTGCACAGAGGAAAGGAGGACATAATCAGTGTGAACCCTAAAAAGATGCCTTTGTTAGCACCAAGTAGACCAGCCCGAAGCAGGGAGTGTGTGGAGGATGGGAAGCCAGTGAAGTTTGTTACAGCAGCTCAGCTAAGACTGTAAGGAAGGAAAAGGCTTCCGCAGCATAATGCTTCACCAATGCTTCTCAGCCTGGAGTATTGCACAGGCCACTTGTAAATAATTTTAAAATTAGACCTGGCCAGAGTGGCTCAACGGTGAGACCATGGGCTCTCTGAAGGGTCTTGGGTTCTATTCCCTGTCAAGGGCACGTACCTGGGTTGCAGGTTCAATCCCTGATCCCAGTCAGGGTGTGTGTCGGGGGCAACCAATCGTGTGTCTCTCTCACACCAATGTTTCTGTCTCTGGGCGTCTCTTTTCTCTCTTTTTCTCTCCCCCTTCCTTTCCACTCTCTCTGATAATTAATGTAAAAAATATCCTCAAGGAGAGGCTTAACAAAAATTTTTTTTATTAAATTGTTATTCTCATAAGGTTACTTTAATGTGTACAACAGAGAAAAAGGTATAACTTTATTATGCCTATAGTTTTTATGAAGCTAAAAACCAAACAAAATTATAAAGGCAGACAGTATTACCCTAAAGCCTGTCTTCTCCCATTCTAGTGGACACTTCTCAAGGACTTCCAGTGCCCTTCCCAAGAAACTCACAATTGTCTGAGGACATGGCACTTAGCAAACGCAGACGGCTTGGGTTCAAATTCTGACTCTGTTGCTTACTAGCTGGAAACTTGGGCAAATTGCTAAATCAGTGTGAGACTCCATTTCTTCATCTCTAAAGTAAGCAAATAACCTACCTCACACAATTTTTGTGAAATTCAAGAGAAGTGGACAGCATCTGTTACCTATAAAGCATTTTCTAAGAAGTACCCACTGTCACAATCTTGTGGACCTACATCAATTTGCAAAGGCAACCAAAATTTGCTGAGTTAAGTGGCATTTTTGGAAGTGGTCTGAACTGTTAAGAGAAAATAATCAAAGCTTACATTTTCCTGGGAAAGGGGTAATTATTTTTAACCACTTAAACTCAAGGTATCATGTGCTCCCCTATCTCATGCCCTCATTTACAGAGGAGAAAAAGCAGACAGATTGAGGGCCCCCTTGTGTTACTAACAAAGGCTGACTGAGCCTAGGCCTCCTGGATCCCAGATCTGTCCACCAAGTACAAGCGAAATGCTTGACAATAATGCTAAAAAGGAAAGCAAAAATATCACCTTATGTGGAAAGCAACACCTGAAACCCTGCACACACTCCGCAATGCACCAACGAGGGTCTCAGAGAAGACACAGCGGTTCCCAGGGAAGCTGGAGGGCCCCTGCACCGTGGGACCCTCAGTAGTTCTCTGGGTCAGAGGGGATTGATTCTTCACCCAACAGTCATGCAAAAGAGAGGAGGTACTCTAACGAGGCCCATATATCAACCCTGTCTCTCACACTCTGCTCTGACAGGCAGCATGATACCACGCTTGCCCCCTAGTTCCGATAGCTTTTTTCCAGGACCATTTCTCAGGCAGAGTTTATCATATTTGTAACTCCCTAAACAATGGTTTTCTCCCCCACTCTTTCAAAAAGAATTATTTTAAGAGAAGAGTTATTAGCATCAATGAAATTGTGTACTTTTCAGAATCTTAGGAACTATTACATTGTATATGTTTTTGTTTGTTTTTAAAAATATTGAGGGGGTTTTTTATACATCTTGCGCTTAAAAGTCAACTTTGAAGAATTGTTAAAAAAAAAATGTCTAGACGAAAACATTGCTCTTTCTTTTAAAATTAAAACCGTTTCTAAGAGAAGTCACTAGAGCTAAACCTGCTTTCCGAGGTTTGGGCTGTACTTCGCTGGCCCCCCTCCCACAGACCTCACACGTGCAGGGCAAATGTATCTAGCACACCCTGTGCAAAGCCTTCAGCACTGACACTCAGCACCCTGGCCATGTGCCACCGGCGCCGGCAAACATGCATCACAGCGCTCAATCCTGGGTCTAGATGTGAGATCCAGACACATGGGCTGGGGTGGCCAAGTCTTAAATAGTAGCCTTTAGGGTCAGTGAACTCTCCCTGTTCACCATGACTTTGCTCTCAGCTACAGCAAGCACTCAGATCCTCTCCGTGGAGGCTCAGGAACACCTGGGTTAGACTTTTAATAACTGGCAAGACTGCTCAGTCCAAGAGTCGGTGCTCCGCAGCCTGGTACGATGAAGAGCACAAGAGGCACCACTAAAGGAAAAATGCAGAAGCAGTTTCTGTGGCTGCAGAAACTCTATCAGCAGGAAGCTGAAGGGCCTGGTAAGAGATCAACCAAAGAACTTCTATGCATATAAGCATACCCAATGGACACAGACAATGTGGCGAGGGGAGGGAGGAGGGGGAGAGATGAAGGCCAGGAATGGGAAGTGGGGGCAGGCTGGGAGATGACGACAATGGGGAGGAAAGGGAACATAAGTAATAATTTCAACAATAAAGAATTTTAAAAAATAAAAATGTCAATGGATCCCTCAAAAAGCTAAACATAGAGTTGCCATATGACCCAGAAATTCCACATCTGGATACAATAATTAAGATAATGAAGCATTTGAAGACACATTGGCTTCTCCAGTGAAAAACATACTAGATTATTAGGACACAAACTAAGAACTTCAAAATACTAAAGAACTGAACATTTCCTTTAGAACTTTTTCTCCCATCTATTTTCTTAACAAACTCGCAACTTATAGAACAGTTAAGCTGTATCTAAGTGATGAGGTGGCTTTCTTTACACAATAGGTCTAGATAAGTATTGGAAAACAGCTTCTGCTACAAATTTTGACTTTTCTGAGCCAAGTTTAGCTAATGTAAATAAAAACCCACTTAAATTAATCCCAGATTCTTTTGTATAATCTTATTACTTGGATATTTTTCATACTAGGACCTAATTACTCTGAGGAAAATCTGAATGAAATAAAAATTAGACTGTAATTCCAAAGGGATTTTGTTTACTCATCTTAACCTCCAAGATGGCCATATTTTTTTTCTGGGCCATGATGGTGAAAATTCATTTTGCCCAAATTGCTGGAAATGTGACAATCTAGACTCAAAGTACTATGGGTTTGGTTACAAATGCCAGAACAAATTAACTCATTACCTTATTCTTTCCCTCAAGTCACACACCAGAGAAAATTTGACTCTGTAAGAGATACAGCTTCTTAACCACAAATATTAATTTTAGGTCATGTTTAGTAGAGTTCTGCCCAGCTGGAAATTGCTATTTTTTCCCACTAAGATGCCTGGTTTTAACATTACTTCAGGATATAAATATATTATTTAATTAGCCATTCAGGAGCCTGCTCTTCTGCATTCCATTAACACCTTCTAATACAGCGTAAGCACTGAAACGGTTATATTCTTGGACAGGCCAGGATATCTGAAAAATTCTTAAATCCCCCCCGAAGAATACCGTACCCCAAATAAATGAGTCATAGGACTAACTGGAAGAAGGATAATATCCAATTTTCAGAAATACAGTAAACTATAACTTTAAGAGACTTTTTATTTCATGTTCAACTGCTTACCTCTCTGGCTGGAGTAGGGGTGATGGAAAGGGTTGTGGAGAGGGAGTGAAGGTCATTATTCAAAAGCACTCAAGCAAAAAATTTAAGCCAGTTGCATTATGTTTAAATTTTAATAAAGTTATACTGGTTAGCAGGAGTCTAGATGTGCCATATGTAGATTAAATCTAATCTAAAAATATCAGCTATGAATATAAAATCCAGAAAAGTTGAAAACCCAGGACATAAAAGTTTCTTTAGATGAGGCATTATCATGAGGATCTTGTTATCTACCTATAAAGGAGAAAAATAGATTTAGCAGGTGAGATGTTTTGAAAATTAAGGATATGTAGTCACACAGCCTATAACTTTTTTCTCAATTAAGTTGCATAATATTACTCAAAGAAGAGTAATGAGGCAGATATATGAATAAGCAGCAAGGTCTTTTCCAGCCTTCCACACTGAACAGTATTGGGAAATTAAATCAACGTCCTCAGTTAGATGGGGTGATTATCTTAGCATCCAGCACTAGGCTGCAAGGTTAAGAAACATCAATTAAGACACAGGAAAATATGGTACAATTAATACTTTGTATTAATTGACTTTCTTAAAAAGTTCATTAACTGACAATAAAATATAAGTGCTACTAAATAGCACTTATAAAAACAAAACAATTCCCTGCTAATTGCAAATATAAACAAATCTGGTTAATATCATAAAATAAGAGACCATATATCAAAACAGCTCAAGGATTACTGCCTTATGAACTCTGTACATTTTTCACTGCCACAAACTTATTTAGCAAAAATACAGAATGACATATTTAAAACATAATCATAGATTACATCCTTGCCAAACTCAAGCTCTCTTGTTATATGTTTTGATAAATTAACTCTGCCAAAAATTTGGAAGATTCATGATGCGTTAAATAAAGATCTCTTACAGGTTTACACTGGGGCTTTCAGACCCCTAAACACTATAGAATAGTGACTAAGTTTAATCCAACTCTTTTCCATTTGAAAATGAGAAGATCACATTACTACACCCAATTACATTTGAGCAGTTTTTCAACAAAACCTATAGGGCCACTAACACATTGAATTTCTAAAACACCAAAAATAATTGATATCACAACAAAAGAAATTTACTTCCAAGGGAATATATATAAACATAAATAAATATACAAATAATTTTTCTATCTGTTTACCTATTTGCATTCATATCTAAGGTAAATATATCCAACTCAATATCCAGTACAAATTATTTTCTGATATAAAGGGAAAGTAATGAAAATTCACACTTAGGTCCCTGGAGAAGCAGCAGTATGCTCAACTCAAAACAATAGATACTGTACTTAGTACACTCCTAAGACATCCTTATAATATAAGGTTAGAAATGAAAATGGACATTTTCACTGAAGGTAACTTGAGCAGAAGTAACAATGTGCACTGGCCCTTGCTGGTTTGGCTCAGTGGATAGAGCATCAGCCCGCATAGTGAAGGGTCCCAAGTTGGATTCCAGTCAAGGACCCTTACCTCAACTGTAGGCTCAATCCCAGGCCACAGGTCGGAGCACGTGCGGGAGGCAACCAATTGATGTGTGTCTCTCACATCAATGTTTCTCTCTGTGTGTCTCTCTCTGTCTCTCCCCCTCCCTTCCACTCTCTCTAAGAATCAATGGAAAAATATCCTCAGGTGAGGATTAAAAAAAAAAAAAGTAATGAGATTTTAAAAAGAAGCAACGTGCAACGTAGTGAGAAAAATAAGGTATTAAAAAAAGGGGGGGTTGCAGAATTAATACCCAGAATAATATACTGTCCAAGGAGAGATTAAAAGAAAATAGACAGGCAGTGCCTTGGCGGTCCCGGATCTGTCTCTGCTTCAACAATGTTTGGATGGAACAGACCCAGGACGCCCCTTCTTCCAGCCTCTGACCACTCTCCTGCGTCTCATCCAGTCACCACCTTCAGAACCACCTCCGGGACCAGCCAACACACCAGGTTTTTTTCTACCTTAACTCCTTATGCCAAACAACCCTGAGCTCCCAAATTCGTCAGAATTATTCCACCCAGGTGGAAGTTGTGGTCAACCGCCTGGCCAACCTGCATCTGCGGGCCCCAACACCTACCTTTCTCTGGGCTTCTATTTCTACCCTGAAGGCTCTCCAGGGCATGGGCCACTTCTCCCTGAGTTGGTGGAGAAGAAGCTCCAGGGCGCTGAGCAGCTCTTACATTTGCAAAACAAATGTGGTGGCTGCATTCTCTTCCAGGACATGCTGAAGCCTTCCCAAGATGAATGGGCAAAACTCAGGACGCTATCAAAGCCGCCCTGGCCTTGGAGAGGAACCTGAACCAGGCCCTTTTGGAGCTGCAGGCCCTGGGTTCTACCGCGCAGACCTTCAGTTCCGTGACTTCCTGGAGAACCACTTCCTGGATGAGGAGGTGAAACTCATCAAGAAGATGGGCGACCACCTGACTCACCTCCACAGGCTGGCTGCCCCCAGCTGGGCTCACCCTCAAGCATGACTAGGAGCCTTTGGAGCCCAGAGGCCTTTCAGAGGCCCCTTTGCATCCCCTGGTGTCTCTACCTTTTACCTGAGCCTCTCCCCAAAACTACTAGCCATTCTTTTAACCAGCTCTCTCCCATGCATTGGACCAAATGAAACAATAAAGTGTTTCGCAGAAGAAGAAAAAATAGACAAATACCTTAAAGGGATAACTAGGTTTTAGGAATACTTCTTAAGCATATTCTGTGATCCTATGTTTTATTTAAACTGCTTCACTGGCAAGAAAAGAATTTTATGAGATAGGTATTGTGCGATGGAATGTAACAAAGCATTGTTCAATGATATTGTCTGTTAATTTCTGTCACTGATTTTGGATCCATTCTTAATGGTAACTAAAAGCTTTTTTAATCGAAAACATTAAACGAAACAAATGCAGAGAGCAGTACAGCCATGAAATAACATGCAAGGGGGCAGGGTGGCTCCTCCTCATTTAGACAGCCTGGCAGAAAGCAGTTTTTTCATATTTCTAAAATTATATTATCTTTTAAACAATGTTCAGCAATAAGTTTCAGCTGATTCAATTTGTCCCATTTTATAAAGAAAGCTAATGAATTGACATGTCAATTAAAAAAGAGTGCAGCATATTTTTTTCCTTACATGATATTCTTCTACTATCCCCCCTTTTTTTATTTAAATATTAGGAGGCTTTGGAAATTTTATAATGTAGTCTTGATAGCTTTTAAATTTTAATTTTTTGCACTAAAATATGACTGCTTTAGGTTCATTACAAGTTACGCAATTTTACCATGAGATGAACTACCAATAAAAATTTTAGTTAACACTTTAGGAACAGCGTTTTGTCCAGTACAATTAATTTTTCTAGAATATTCGCTTATTTCAATTAGCCAATTTAAATTAGCCTGAGAACTTGACTATTTTACTGTCGAATTTAATACTCTAACAACAATCTTATTTTACCCTGCAAATATTAGTGGAAAGGATTATTTGCCTTCTTGAGTAGGCCCTGAGCATTCCTGGTGCTAGGCTGGATTTAGATATCAAAAACCCACTTCCCCACACCATGGATATAAGACAACTCAAACAAGTCTTGTTGCAGTGAGAGGGTAGCTGTTGTCAGCCAAGTCTCTGTCTGTTACCTGGGTCCCGATTTGAGCTGGGCATGGGAAGCGAAGCAGCCATGGGGGCAGGAGACCTCCCTCAGAAGGGGTGAGGGTCCAGGCCCCTGCAAAGTTGGAGGGGTGAGGGTCTGTGCCCCACCTCTGTTGACCCCCAAGTTCTCTCCTGATGGCCCCTCTGCAACTGTGCCTGTCTTAGGTTGTTCCTTCCCTGAGGAATCTTACCCGTCTCTGGCTAACCAGCCATCCTCCGGGGCCAAGCAGGGTGATATGAGGTTCAGTTCTGTCTCCTTGGTAGCCTATGCCCCTGTGGCCTCCATGCCCAGCACCTGCCTTGGGATCCCCTCGCCTGCTGGCGGGGCCCCAGCACTGATCACATATCTTGGGGAACCCAGGTTTCTTCTCCAGGGAGGGCCCAGCTCACCCCACTGGGCAAGAGACAGATCCATGGTACCAGCCATCACGAGGCTTCAACCTCAGCATGAACAGAAAGCTCAGGCAATAGCTGTGGGCAATTGGATTGTGAGAAGAGGGTCCCTCTTGGCCAAAAGGGCAAGAGGGGCTAATATAGAATGCTCAGGTGCCTTCCCAGGGGGCCCTCTACACAGTGGAAGGAATTAAATCCTTTCATGTCCTTTTTAAATTGCTGCCAGACATTCAAAGAATTAGTTTGTAAGTTTGTTTGGGATAATTGTACATTATGCTGTTGTAATTCTAAAATATCAAGAGATTATATTTGTCTCCAAGCACCAAAAAGATGATTTTTTACTGATTCCCAAGAGTGCGAGGTACTATTATAGGTAATTGGGATAACACAAATCTGGGAAAAATTACAATGACATTGTAGAATAATATCATGTAAGGATATGCTTTGCTCTAGGCCACAGCAATTCCATTTCAAACTGGCTGCCGATTTCTTTTTGTATGGACAAGGTCTTAGTTACATTTTCTGCACCTCTCCCAGGAGCAAGTAGTGATAGTCCCTTCCTTTGGTGTCCACACAAGCCAGAAACCTCTCTTTAATTTTACACACAAAGGAGCAGTAGTTTGATTTTGTGTCATACAAAAGGGAAGCTGGGTGGAGACCCCTGTGTAATTATACTTCCTTGCCCCACCCATGGTCCTCCTGGATGACCAAGGTGTTTGGTATTATTGGTGACTACATTAGGTGGGGGATCAACCACAAGAGCTCTTACCCATGAAGGGTCAGGAACATAAGTCCAAAATACTTCCCCATTTGCTCCAGGTATATTACCGTACAGCTGATGACTGCTAGCATGGCAAGAAAGACGTTCTCAGGCATTCTTGGGGTTCTGGTTACCTCACAATTTCTTTTTTATATTTTTACTTTAGAAAATTAACTTTCATTTGTAATGCTAACAGCAAGACACCCAAGTAAAACATACATGATGTCAAAACAAGACAAAGGAAAATCATTTGGGCAAAAAATGAAAAAGGATCGCAAGTCAAATTTATAGAAAAGATTCCTTTATTAACTTTTGGTCGAGAACATGTTTGTATATTTTCAGAAAACAACTCTGAGACCATGTGGATTCCTGCAACACAGAGGAATTGACAGGACTGCTCCAGCCATGAAGACAGAAGAGAAGCAGTCCAGAGATGGAAGACACTGACATCACCTTGCCATACTAGCAGTTAGCAGCTGTGCGTCACTGCAGGTTGCCCAGGACCAAACCAGAGAGGGTCGGACCTGCACTACCACCATTTGTCCACCATCCAGAACTGAAATATCATTGCTGACATGTGCACATAAGGAACTGTTTGACATTGAAATTTGGTCTCAAAAGAACTGTTGGCCCAGAAAGAAACTCACTACAGACTGATTCATTTGCCTCTCAACATAACCATTATTGCTTGTCTCATTTTCGGTTCTTATAAGTGCATTTCTAATATCACATGAGCTCACCCATCTAGGGGAAATGATGAACAACATAGACTGATGAACAAGAACAGACCTGGAGACAGGGAAACATCGATCAGATGGTCGGACCTCAGAGGGAAGGTAGGGGAGGGTGGGGATAAAAGGGAGAGATCAACCAAAAGACTTGTGTGCATGCATATGAGCCTAACCAGTGGTCACGGACAACAGGGGGGTGGGGGCATGTGTGGGGAGGGGTTTGGGATGGGAATGGGGGGAGATGAGGACAAATATGTGATACCTTCATCAATAAACTTAAAATACCCATTAAAAAAAAGAGTGCAGCATATTTTTAATGTCAATTTGCAAAAGTCTTTATGATAAAAAATAATTAGAACTAAGAAATGATATAATTTTGGCTAAATGAAGCACATTTTAGAGGATCTTTAAAATGAATGCTTGGGTTTCACCAGACCCATAAAAAATTGGTCAAGAATCCATCCATTCATCAAATTTATTGGCAATCAAAACCTCTGTCCTAAATGAACCCAGACACCAACCAAGGAGCTGAATACTAGTAGAATATTAGTAGAGAAAAATCAAACCAAGCAGATTTATTTTATTTTAGATTCATTATTGCTCACCTCAGTGCTGCTCAGAAATCCTGCTGTTTTTTTTAAGTGTGCATTCTCATCTCAGACGACTATTTCATGCCTGCTCTTCTCTCCTTCAACCACACCTAACTACAGCCTCAGCTGATAACCTCACTCAGTGTTGTTGGGAAAACAAAAGCCTTTTTTAAAATTTATCTATATTTTTGAAAGTATTATAGATGTCCTCCTTTTTTCCCCCATTTCCCCCCTCTACCTACCCCCAGGTCTTCTGTGTCAATGGGTTATGCAGCTATAAATATAAGTTCTTTGATTAAGTTTTTGAAAGTCTCACCATCAAGTTACAAACCCCTGCATAGATTCCCATTTTCCCTTTCCTTCTTGTGCTTTTAGGGAGAAGTGCCCCTCCTCCAATCAAAGCTCAGCCCCAACAAAGCTTTTCTGAACCATCCAAGGAGAGAAAGTGCAGGGAAAACTGGAAAACTCTACCTTTAAAAATACTACCTATTTGTCAAAAGTAGCTATTCCCTCCCACTAGAATAGAAGCTCCTTGAGAGCAGGTATGTTGTGTTGTTCACAATGGCTCTCCAAAGCGTGAAAGAGTGCTTATATATAGTAGGTGTACAACAAATATTTCCTTGAATACTTGTTGAAAATTACATTCTCTACTCCTGCCACTCTCATCACCAGTATTACCTATTGATACAACCCCAACTACATCCAAAAAAATTAATCACTCCCATAACATTTGTATTCCTCTTACAACACAGGGAACTTTTATTTATTTTTTTATTTTTATTTTTTTCTAATATATTTTATTGATTTTTTACAGAGAGGAAGGGAGAGGGATAGAGAGCTAGAAACATTGATGAGAGAGAAACATCGACCAGCTGCCTCCTGCACACCCCCCACCGGGGATGTGCCCGCAACCCATGTACATGCCCTTGACCGGAATCTAACCTGGGACCCTTCAGTCCGCAGGCCGACGCTCTATCCACTGAGCCAAACCGGTTTCGGCGACACAGGGAACTTTTAAAAATACATTCTCCCTTGAGCAAAAAAGAAAAAAAATGAGAGGGAGGGAATGGGAGTGGACAAGGGCATAGAGGGGATAAATGGTGGTGGAAAAGGTAAAATAAAATAAAAAAGGAAAAAAATATGTGTATGTATATGTGTGTGTGTATATATATAGTATATATATACATATATACAAACATATATACATACATATATACATATACATATATATACATATACATATATACACTACACACACACACACACACACACACACACATATATATATATATATATATGTATATATATATATATATATATATATATATATATATATATATTCTCCTTTTTTGAATTTTTTATCTTGGCCTGAGGATATGTTTACCAGGTATTGATTTGAGAGAAAGAAACAGAGAGAGAAACATCAATGTGAGAGGGAAACATCTATCAGTTGCTTCCCGGCAAGCTAGGTATGTGCCCTGACTAGGAATCAAACCTACAACCTTTTGGTGTACTAGACCAGTCAGCAAACCGCGGCTCGCGAGCCACATGCGGCTCTTTGGCCCCTTGAGTGTGGCTCTTCCACAAAATACCACGTGCAGGCGCGCACGTACAGTGCGATTGAAACTCCGTGGCCCAGGCGCAGAAGTCGGTTTTCAGCCTGGGCGAGTCTATTTTGAAGAAGTGGCGTTAGAACACTCAAGGGGCCTAAGAGCCGCATGTGGCTCGCAAGCCGCAGTTTGCCGACCACTGGTTTGCCGACCATTGTACTAGTCAACGCTCAACCAAATGAGTCACCCTGCCAGGGCTCCCTTATTTTTATTCTCATTCCACACTATAAAATAAGGTACTTAGAAGAAAAGACTGTGCCTTATTATTTTCCATTTATTGGATTCTAAACCATGCCTCAATGAACTCACTAAGTTTCTTTACATGAATTTTGGGGAAATTTCAAAAATGCTTTATAAATTAATTTCCAAGTCATCTCATTTTTTTCACAAGAAATATGTCAGAAAAAATATTTAATGAATAACAAAAAATTACTTTTCTTTATTTGCAAAAAGTCATTTAGACATAAAGTACCACTTAATTTGATAGAAAGATAGTCTAATGAGACTATCTGTAATGAGAAAACTGAAAACTAAAAACATTTTTCCCCAATATCATAAAAATAAGGTCAATTAACTACTCTTTATCTCACTAACACCAAAAAGAAGCTTTCATTTTCCAACAATCCACATCCTAAGATTTCAAGATTTTTGTTATTATGGAGGTAGTGTGACACTTTTATTTTGTCTATTAACAAAATCAAAGTAAAATTTTAGTTAATTAACTAATTGTACTAAATAAATAAAACAGAGCAGGAAAGCTATTAATATGAACAAACAAGACTTTTTTCTGGGCCATACGACACAGAGCTACACAAAAGCCACTTTTAAAAATTCACTCAGAGTACAATAGCTACTTCTCTGTGCAGATTTCTACAAGATACTGATTATGCAAGAAAAACACCTAATTTCCTTTTTTCTTGAATTCGTGTGTTTCCTAAGAGAAGCTACATTCATAATGTGGAAACTAATGTTTTTAGAACACTCTCACATACTTATTAACCTTAGTTAACATAAAAACTAAACAAAAAAATCAGCAATTTTGACCTTCTGGTTAATCATGAAGGGAATAAACAGTGAAGCAAGAAACTCCATATTATTCCACTTTTCTATCATTTAATTTCCTCAAAGTAAAATGGAAGATTGTACTGAAAAATATTAAGATAAAACCATGTTTGTGTGACTAAAACATTCAGCCAGTGCAGTGTCTGATGATATAGTTAATATACACGGCAGAATGGCATGGTCAAGACTCAGAGCTAACATGACCTATAAACTATAAGCCTACAACTTATAAGTTGTGTTAATAATGATAAAAAATGTTCTAAATAAAGCTATTATGATTTCAATATTGTTATTTGCATGAATGACTACAGACTATTTTTTAGCCCATTAGTTCTGGCATTCATATATATGAACCACAGGAATGTCAAAGAGGCAACAATTAAACCACCCATTGTTTCAATTATTCAGAGTGCAAATAAATATCCATGTAAAAAGCTTTATAAAGTAAATGGTTTCAAAATAAAACACAAAATGGCCAGCTAAGTCATACTATCCAAGTGAATGAAACACAAAAATTTTCAAATTTTTTCAAACTCAATATACATAGCCCCTCTCATTTTTTATTGCTCCACATCTAACTATTCTCGTGTTTTCTTAGGATGCACTACTGACTTCAGTCAATCATGGCCAATTGTTCAGATGCCTTTAGAACTGAAGTCTAAGACCACAACTAACAAAAGGCAAGTACTCTCTGCTTCACAGCAGGATGCAGATTCCATTTTCTAAGCAGAATTCCACACATTCCATGAAGATGCCCATTTTAAAGTAGGCCAGCCTGAATTCAAAGCATAAAACAGACAAGAAAAGCACTTATTACAAAAGGTCTACATTTGCTCTTTCCACTCTTCCTTACAAGATATGGGACGCTATAAAGAGATTAGCTTCAGTCCAAGGAAAATTATTAGATCAGGAGAGTTTTTGAGGAGAAGAAGTGAACGAAGTGCTTTATTCTCTCTTCTCCCAAAAAATGGGTCCTTAAAAAAAAGATTTGAATAATAAAGGTCATCATGTCTCATAATTCAATGGCTTAAGGAAAATAAATTTTTAAATAAGTTAAAATTACTGTGCTTTTTTAAACCTGACAACATACACTAAAAAACATAAATACTATATTTAAACAAAGATAAGAAAATTTTTTTTTTTTTTACCTGTAGACATCAGTGTAGTCTTGGTGCTTAGTTTTTGTGCTAGCAAATGTGAGACCTATGCTGGTCTGTGGTCCATTCTTAGATGACCCCAGCAGTGAGGTGGGATGCTCAGGCTGGTCAGGAAAGGATTATGTGAGCCCTCTAAGTCCTTCATTCAAACATTAATTGAGTCCCTCCTCTGCACTAGGACTGTGCTTGGCAACAACCTAAGCAGACTTAGTCAGTGCTCTCATGGAGCTGCAGCCTGATGAGGGAACTAGACAGTCACAAGTAATTACCTCCTGTGATCAGTTCTAAGAGAGCGTATTAGAGGAGAGTAAGAGGGAGACCCAGTCAAGTCTAGGCATCAGCAAAAGCTTTGACAAAGGGAGTAATATGTACACAAGTAGAAGTTACGCAGATGTAGAAAGAAAGGGAAAGAGCATTCCAAGATTACCTGAAGCAAGAGGGACAAAACTTGTAGGAGCTATTGAGGCAGACGGAAGGGATAAGGTTGTCGGTTGGGGTTTGGTAATGCAAATAGTGAGAGAAGAGACTGGCGGTTCCATGCAGTAACCAATGCCAGGTACAGTATTTTGGTCTTTACGAAAATAACTAGAGGCCTGATGCATGAAATGCATGCAAGGGGCTCGGCCCTCACAGCCCCTGCCGGCCCTCACAGCCCCTCGCAGCCCCTCGCAGCCTTGGCCGGCCCTCACAGCCCAGGCTTCATCCGGAAGGTCTTCCGGATGGTCATCCGGATGGTCGTTCTGCTGTTCAGTCTAATTAGCATATTAGCTCTTTATTATATAGATATGAAGTAGGGTATAGCAGGATCAGAGTTCCTATAAAAATTGGATTGAAGGGAAAGGAAGATGGCTTTCGACAGGACGGCAGGCTGTAAGATAGTGTGTGAGAGAACAAAAGGAGAGTGCGTGGATGTGTGGGGAGTGTATGTATTTGTAAGTGAGGGACAGCTATATTCCAAGGAATTGTTGGGGACTGTCGGACCAGGCTCCCCTGGCCAGGCAGCCTCTACTGCTGCTGAAATCTCTCCCAGAGCGGCCGGCTCTGCGCAGAGACTGCGCCATCTTGAAGGGGAGAGTGGTGGTGATTTGAAGCCCAGCCTTAACTTCAATCGGGGAGACCTTCGGATACCTCCCAGGACCCTACAACCACAACCCCCAGGGACCAGCTACCTCAGCTGCGAACCCAGGAATACCAATACTCCAGCCTCTCTGACCGTGGGCACCTAGAAAGTCTGTCCAGGAGGAGACAAAGTTGGGCAAGTACACGGATGACCCCTGTGCCTTCTCACAGAGCAGAGAGAAAGAACAGCTGAATTGATTAATATCCACCCGCAACTGGCTAATTAAACACAGCTGGTGAGAAATCCGTGGACAGTGAGGAAATCTGTGGACAGAAATGTGAGCTACTGCCTAGGAAGAGAAGAGATCTGGGGTCCAGGCTGGAGGGCTAAACGTGCGTGAAACGTGAGCAGTGGGAACTAGAGTCTCAAAGGAAGATTGCGCCCCACAAAATACGCACTGTTGGGGTAAGTGTAGCCCTAGAATGTGGAAGGGGGTCCACAGGGCTGCAGGCAGAAGGAGACGATAGAAATTAACCCACGGCAAGGCTGGGCACAGGAGGGCAGTCTGGAGTTTTGCCAGTGCTCAGGCTGCGGAGTGCTAGGGGAAGAGTCTGTGCGCATCCTGTGGCTTTCTTTTATTTTCTTTTCTTTTTTAAATCCTTGCTTGTGATTACTAAGCCCAGTACATAGGATCTTCCAATTAAAAAACACTCGCTGAGATTGCAGGGGAAAGCTGTTTTTGTGGAACCTGGAGAACAGAGTGCGGAGAAATGAACAGAAAGCCAGCTCTAGGGCAGTCCATCCCTCTGACCCAGCATTAAGTGCCACAGGGAAAGCCATCTAAACGCTGGGTAGGGGAGGTGCCTTTTAGCCCAGGATATCAATACAGAAACACTGCCACCCAGGGGTTGTATCAGAAATTGATTCTTGTGTGAATGAAACTAAAGGCAGGCTAAGAAACAAAGAGCTCCCAACTGCTTGAAAAAAGGATTGTGACTTATGACAGAGAGGAGCTGTGGAGTGCAGGGAACTTCAATACGGGGCTGTCTACCTGACAGGAAACAGACCTGCCAAACAGAACAGTAGAGGAAGTGAACGACCTTCACTACTTCACATTTTGATTTTTTATCTTTTACTTGAGAAACTAATTTTTTTTCTTTCTCACCTGATTTTACTTTTTATTATATTTTTGTTTTTAACTACTATTATTACTACTATTATTTTACCTTTTTTAAAGTTTTATTTTTTTTCTTTATTTTATTTTGGAATTAGTGTTCTACATTCTATTTTTATTTTTCCTATAGCATTATTTCACTCTATCTCAATTTTTCCTTTATACCAATACTCTCTTCCTCACATTCCCCTTTTGCCCTGTTTCTCGTATCCTTTTCCTGCTTTAGTTTTTCTCTATCCTTTCTTTTTACTCCGTTAAAACTTGATCTGACTCAAATATCTAATTTCTGCTCCCCTGCTCCAAATCCATACACACTTTTCTCTTCGCTTTCTTCACTATCCAGACTTTCTTTTACTTTACTTTTGTTTTTATTGTTTTGTGTTGTTTTGTTTTTTTTCTTTTTTTTAATTATTTGCCTTTTTCTTTCTGTTTTGTTAATGTTTGATTGTTGATTGTTTGGTTTTTATTGCTTGTTTGTATTTTTTTTGGGGGGGTTTTTCTTTTGTTGTTTGTTTTTGTTGTTGTTGCTGATTTTTTGCTTGTTATTCCTTTCCTTGCTTGTTCTCTTCTTCTACTAATAGCTTAACTAATTACAATCACAAACTCAGGCCCAGCTACTCTCTATTCTCCTTTTTCAATACTAAACGAATACATAAATATATTAAAGAAGGGGAAAAGTTATATATATATATATATATATATATATATATATATATATATATATATATATTCTTTCTCTTTTTTTGTATTTAGTTTTGTTTTTTTTACTTTTCTTCTTATATACTCATTCACTTCCTACCTCCTCTATACTGAATTGTGGCTATTTCCCCATTCATTCAATTCCTTGATCTTACCTTCTGAAATAAGCTCTGCTTCTTCAGATTCATCTGGGTGTTTGTTGTTTGAGGGTTTGTAGTTTAGATATTTTGGATTAGTTGTTTTTTGTAGGTTTCATTAATCTCTGGGTGTTTGTTATTTGCATTTTTTCGATTATTTATTGTTTTATTGGAGTTTTCTCCCCATCCTAATAAAAGAGTAATATGCAAATTGACTGTCACTCCAACAAACAAGATGGCCACCCCATGTGGTCAAAGATGGCCGCCACAATATGGCCGGCAGGGGAGGGCAGTTGGGGGCAACCAGGCCTGCAGGGGAGGACAGTTAGGGGCAATTGGGCCAGCAGGGGAGAGTGAGGCATCGATCAGGCTGGCATGGGTGTGGTTAGGGGGTGATCAGGCTGGCAAGCAGAAGCGGTTAGGGGCAATCAGGCAGGCAGGCAGGCGAGTGGTTGGGAGCCAGTAGTCCTGGATTGTGAGAGGGATGTCTGACTGCCCGTTTAGGCCCGATCACCGGGATCGGGCCTAAACAGGCAGTCAGACATTACTTGAGGGGTCCCAGATTGGAGAGGGTGCAGGCTGGGCTGAGGGACACACACCCCCGTGCACAAATTTCATGTACCAGACCTCTAGTATACATACATTTACCCCCCCCCCTTCTTTTTTCTTCTCTTTCTTTTCACTCTTTTTTCCTTTTCTCAATATCATTTTTGCACTCTTTTCTATCCCCTCTCTTTTTTCTGGTTGTCACCTTTATTTGGGGTTATTAATATTGTGAATACATTTGTGTTTGGTGCCCTGTGCGCTGTGTCTTGTTGGGATGTATTTTTTGCCTTTAAGTCAACGCAGGAAAGAGAGAACTACATAACCAGACATCCAGAGAGCAGTGATCATGGGGAGACAAACAGCCCGCATACAAAAGAAAAGGAGGTATCACCAGAAAAGGAAGTAAATGAAATGGAGGCAAGCAACATGTCAGAGAAAGAATTCAGAGAAATGGTCATAAGGTCGCTGAAAAGGTTGGAAGACAAATTCAATAATATGTGTAAGAACCAAGAGGAAATGAAGAAGAACCAAGAATAAATGACAAATGACATCACTGCAATAAAGAACTTAATAGAAAGCATCAACAGTAGACCAGAAGAAGTGGAGGACCGCATCAGTGAGCTAGAAGACAAGGTATGAAAAATACCCAAGCAGAGCAGCATCTAGAAAAATAAACTTAAAAAACAGGAGGAGAGCCTAAGGGAACTTTGGGACAACATGAAACGAAACAACATTCACATAATAGGGGTGCCAGAAGGAGAGGAAACTGAACAAGGAATAAAAAACCTGTTTGAAGAAATAATGACAGAATAGGGAAGAAAAAACTCACACAAGTCTAAGAACTCACAGAGTCCCAAACAAGATGAACCCCAAAAGACCGACACCAAGAAACATTATAATTAAATTGGCAAACACCAACGACAAAGTAAGAATCTTAACGGCTACCAGAGAGAGACAGAAAGTTACCTACAGAGGATCCCCCATCAGACTAGCAACTGATTTCTCAACAGAAACACATCAGGCCAGAAGAGAATGGAATGAAATATACAAAGTCATGCAAAGGAAGGGTCTGAATCCAAGAATACTGTACCAAGCAAGGCTATCAATCAAAATTGAAGGTGAAATCAGGAGCTTCACAGACAAAAAAGGACTAAGGGAGTTTATTACCACCAAACCAGCAATGCAAGAAATGCTAAAGGGTCTGCTGTAAAAAGAAGAAATATTAAGGGAAGAAGGAACACAGGCATAAAGAATAAAAATGGCGACAAATACCTATCAATAATAACTTTAAATGTAAATGGATTAAATGCCCCAATCAAAAGACATAGGGTAGCTGAGTGGATAAGAAAGCATGACCCATATATCTGCTGTCTCCAGGAAACCCACCTCAGAACAAAGGACTCACACAGATTGATGGTGAAGGGATGGAAAAAGGTTTTTCAGGTGAAGGAAAAGGAAAACAAAGCTGGGGTAGCAATACTTATATCTGACAAATTAGACCTCAAAGTGAAGGCCATAATAAGAGCTAAGGAAGGCCACTTCATAATACTAAATGAAGCAATTCTACAAGAAGATATAACTCTGGTAAACATATATGCACCCAATACAGGAGCACTCAAATACATAAAAAAATCTCCTGGAGGATATCAAAAGAGAGATTGACAGCAATACAGTCATAGTAGGGGACTTTAATACCCCACTAACACCACTGGACAAATCCTCTAAACAAAAAATCAGCAAAGAAACAGCAATCCTAAATGACTCACTAGATCAGATGGAATTAATTGACATCTTCAGAACATTTCACCCCAAAGCCACAGAATATACATTCTTCTCAAGTGCACATGGGTCATTCTCAGATATAGACCACATATTGGGACACAGGCAAAGTCTCTTCAAATTCAAGAAGAAAGAAATCATATCAAGCATCTTCTCAGATCACAATGGCATAAAAATAGAAGTCAACCACAATAAAAACAATCAAAAAAATCAAACACCTGGAGGCTAAATAGCATGCTATTAAACAATGATTGGGTTACCAAAGAAATCAAAGAATAAAAAGCATCATGGTAACAAATGACAATGAAAACACAACAATTCAAAATCTATGAGATACAGTGAAAGCAGTCTTGAGAGGGAAGTTCATAGCTCTATAGGCCTATCTCAGAAAACAAGAAACAATGATAATGAATTATCTAACCCTACAGCTCAAAGAGTTAGAAAGAGAGCAAAAAGAAAAGCCCAGCATAAGCAGAAGGAAGGAAATAATAAAGATCAGAGCGGAGATAAACGACATAGAGACAAAAAAAACAATACAAAGATCAACAAAACCAAGAGCTGGTTCTTTGAAAGGATAAACAAGATTGATGAACCTCTAGCCAGGCTCACCAAGAAGCAAAGAGAGAGGACCCAAATAAACAAAATCAGAAATGAAAGAGGTGAAGTAACAACCGATCCCACAGAAATACAAACAAGTATGAAAAAATACTATGAACAACTCTATTCCAACAAAATAGACAACCTAGGTGAAATGGACATATACTTAGAAAAATACAAGCTCCCAAAACTCAATCAAGAAGAATCAAAAAACCTGAATAGGCCGATAACTACCAAAGAAATTAAAGCATCGATCTAAAATCTTCCAGCAAACAAAAGCCCTGGTCCGAATGGCTTTACAGGGGAGTTCTACCAAGCATTCAAAGAACTAAAACCCATCCTCCTCAGACTATTGCAAAAAAATTCAAGAGGAAGGCACACTTCCAAGCTCTTTCTATGAAGCCAGCATTACCCTAATCCCAAAACCAGATAAAGACACCACAAAAAAAAAAAGAGAGAACTACAGGCAAATATTCTTGATGAACATGGATGCTAAAATTCTCAACAAAATTTTAACAAATTGGATTCAGCATTACATTAGAATGATCATACACCATGACCAAGTGGGATTTATTCTGGGGATGCAAGGATGGTACAATATCCGCAAATCAATTAATGTGATACATCACATAAACAAAGGGAGAGGCAAAAATCACATGATCATATCAATTGATGCAGAAAAAGCATTTGACAAAATCCAACCCCCTTTCTTGATAAAAACTCTCAGCAAAGTGGGAATCGATGGATAATAACTCAACATAATAAAAGCCCTATATGACAAACCTACAGCCAACATCATACTCAATGGCCAAAAACTAAACTCATTTCCCCTAAGAACAGGAACAAGACAAGGATGCCACTCTCACCACTCTTGTTCGATATAGTACTGGAAGTGCTAGCCATAGTGATCAGACAAGAAGAAGATATAAAAGGCATCCAAATTGGAAAAGAAGTAAAACTGTCCTTATTCACAGATGACATACTATACATAGAAAACCCCAAAGACTCCACCAAAAAACTACTAGACCTAATAAATGAATTCGGCAATGTAGCAGGATACAAAATTAACACCCAGAAATCTATGGCCTTTTTATACACCAATAATGAACCCACAGAAAGAGAAACAAAAAAGAAACAACCCCATTTACCATAGCACCAAAAAAATTGAGATACCTAGGAATAAACTTAACTAAGGACTTAAAAGATCTGTACTTGAAAAACTTCAGGACATTTAAAAAAGAGATAGAGGAAGACATAAACAAATGGAAGAATATACCATGTTCATGGATTGGTAGAATCAACATCATTAAAATGTCCATACTACCCAAAGCAATCTACAGATTCAGTGCAATCCCCATTAAAATACCAATGGCATATTTCAGAGATCTAGAACAAATTCTCCAAAAATTCTTCTGGAATAAAAAAAAGACCCCAAATAGCCACAGCAATCCTGAGAAAGAAGAACAAAGTTGGAGGGATCACATTACCAGATATCAAGCTATATTACCAAGCCACGGTTCTCAAAACTGCCTGGTACTGGCACAAGAACAGTCATATAGACCAATGGAACAGAACAGAGAACCCAGAAATCAACCCAAGACATTATGCTCAATTAATATATGACAAAGGAGGCAAGAGCATACAATGGAGTCAAAACAGTCTCTTTAATAAATGGTGCTCAGAAATTTGGACAGATACATCCAAAAAAAAAAAAATGAAACTAGACCACCAACTTACACCATACACAAAAACAAACTCAAAATGGCTAAAGGCCTTGAATGTACGACAGAAATCCATAAAAATCCTACAAGACTCCATAGGCAGCAAAATAGCAGACATATGTCATAGCAGTATCCTTACAGACACAGCCCCCAGAGCAATGGAGACTAAGGAGAAAATAAACAAATGAGACTACATCAAAATAAAAAGCTTCTGCACAGCAAAAGAGACTATCAACAAAACAACAAGAAAGCCCATTGCATGGGAGAACGTATTTGCCAATGATACTTCTGATAAGCGTTTAATCTCCAAAATTTATAGAGAAATCATACAACTTAACAAAAGGAAGATAAACGATCCAATCAAAAAATGGTCAAAGGATCTAAATAGACACTTTTCGAAAGAGGACATACAGAAGGCCCAGAGACATATGAAAACATGCTCAAAGTCACTAATCATCCGAGAGATGCAAATCAAAACGACAATGAGGTACCATCTCACACCTGTCAGAATGGCTATCATCAACAAATTAACAAACGACAAGACTGGCAAGGATGTGGAGAAAAAGGAATCCTCCTGCACTGCTGGTGGGAATGCAGACTGGTGCAGCCACTGTGGAGAACAGTATGGAGTTTCCTGAAAAAGTTAAATATGGAACTCCCATTTGACCCAGTATTCCCATTTCTAGGAATATATCCCAAGAAAACAGAAACACCAATCAGAAAGGATATATGCACCCCTATGTTCATAGCAGCACAATTTACCATAGCTAAGATTTGGAAACAGCCTAAGTGCCCATCAGCAGATGAGTGGATTAGAAAACTGTGGTACATCTACACAATGGAATACTACGCTGCTATAAAAAGGAAGGAACTCCTACCATTTTCAACAGCATGGATGGCACTAGAGAGCATTATGCTAAGCGAAATAAGCCAGTCGGAGAAAGATAAATATCACATGATCTCACTCATATGTGGGGTATAATGATCAACATAATTTGATGAACAAGAATAGATCGATCTAGAGACAAATGATAGGGGAGGGGGGTTAGAGGGCAACCAAAGGACTTATATGCATGCACATTAGCATAACCAATGGACACAGGCACTGGGGTGGTAGGGGCTTTCCCGGGCTGGGAAGGGATGGGGGAGGGGGTCAAGTGGGGAAAAAGGAGACATATGTAAAACTTTAGACAATAAAAAAAAAAAAAATTGGGTTGAAGATAGGCCAGCAGTAGGTAGCTAGAAAATAGTTGCCAGCTTACTGCGGTGAATCAAGGGTAATAACAGGAGGCTAAACCAAGAGGATACAGTGGAAAAGAAAGAAGTGGGCAGTCGTTAATGATCTCAGGTGTGGTACTTACACTGATCTTCTAATGAACTATATCATTAAATGTTTTAAAAAGGCCTGACCCATAATAAGCAACTCATGAATATTGGTTCATTCAGTCAATATTTTTCATTCCAAGCTTTTTCCTCTCCCTTTTTTAAAAAGTGTCCTGTGCAGAAGCAACTTCTCCAGGAAAATCTGTTAATTCATTTCCTAATACAACAACACTAAAGGTATAGAGATATAAATATATATATATATTATGATGGAGAGAAGTTCTCTCTGCCTTCACGTTCAAATCTTCATTTTTCTACCAACATTTTACAGCTTGTCTTGTTTGGGGCACTTAAGAACATTAACATGTATTGCATTTCCTGCTATGAACACCTACACTATGTACTTTCATCTACACTATTTAATCAACACATCAACTTCACTCCTTTTATTGACAGACCAGAACCCCAAAAGTCATAGTGACCAAGGGACTTGCCTGTCACAGAGCCAGAGAGAATGCAAACTGGGAGGCAAGTCAGCTGGAATCTAAACCTATGCCCTTTCTCATTTGTCACACTAGTTCCTGAGTAGCTACAATTCCTTTCCCTCACTTTTTCCTCACATATATTGACCACCAATTCAAAAATAACAAATATATCCATTGCAACATCATGTCAGTTTGCTGAAAGCTAATAAAACAAGGACATATAAGTTATTCTTTCTAGCATTGCCTAAAATTAACCATGAGATCTTAAGCAACCCATTTTGCCTCCATTTTTCATTGGTCAAATGAAGATAATGATATACGTATATAAAATGTAAGTATTATTGTTAATAATAGCTAAGAGAGCCCCATGTGTTAGAGCTTGGTCCCTCCTCGAGGACCTCCTGCCCAGGTGTGGGAGTGTGGTCAGCAGACAGTCTCTAGCAAGCAGCTCTTTGGCCACCACAGCTGCTGAGAGCCACTTGCATGAGGTCATACATTTTCCTGGAGGGCCTACATTCAGTGGCTGAGCAAGGGGGACAGAAAGGCTGGCCACTTCAGCCAACACAGGATACTGCTCACTGGAAACCCTTGCTCCACAGCCCCTGGGTCCCAGGAGGCTTGCCCGGTCTGCAGGGCAGTTCCGCTTCTCCCTCCCTTTTACAGGGCATGGTTCCTAACAAACCTCTTTCACCCCATACCCCACCTCAGCCTGGCTTCTGGAGAATCCGAACTGCCATGCTCTTCTTTCTTACCTTGGAGATTTTAACTAGGTCAACAGAAAACTTAACTACATATTTGAATGCCAAGAATAGGCCTGCTGAGTAACTTGATTTGAAATTGTTCTAGTATAATAGAAATATATTTTTATTTCACACTTTAAGCAAATTAAGTCCAAGTTGATGCTTTAGAAAAATCTCAAATTAATTTAATTATATGCCAAGTTTGAACATTTGACTTTTTATCCCAAATAACTCTGGGAAACAGTTACTAAGCTAAAAGCACAAGGATAACACTAAAATAGCATATCCAATAGTGTGACAGTGACACTGCTACCAAAACCATAGGGCAGAGGCCTGCTGTGTTAAACATACACAATGTTCCTTCTGTAATCAACACAAAAGGGGACATTTGGCCTCTCTGCACATCTAATTCGTGTATTTAAGGGTTTAGAGTGAACATTTCCCTTCAGATCACATATCTCATCAAAACAAAAATGTCAACTGCAAAAATAGCAACAAAACATGTATTCTCATAATAGGTTATTTGAGGTTATCTTTTAAAGAACTTCATATTCTCCTCTTCCAGAGCACAAACTTGTAACTGTATCATAAAAAAATAATTCCTGACATATAAAAATATAATTAATAAACCCATAGTGTTAGTTTTTATGTGCACATGCAATTCCATGATGTAAAAGAGTAGAAAAATAAATACAATCATCAAGACCTGTGTAATAGCCTTTATTCTGCTTTTCAATGTATTATGCAAAGCTGGTTCTATACCAGCTCAGCTTCAATAAATTAACACCAGCATTTTGCCAGCAAAGCACATATATAAAATCAACAAAGGATAGAAGACCCACTCATGAGTCACTGCCATCGCTTCATGCAACTAGAGCCACTTAATTCAAGTTCTCTGTTACGGTGAAGTTGTCATGCTTATTACAGGCAAGTCTCTTTTCCAACCCTCCTAGAAACTGGAAATTTATATATTCCCTTGCTTGCTTATAGCCAATGCTACAATTTTACTTTTATCTAAATCTGGATGTAATGTTTAAACACTGGGATTTAAACCATCTGAGGTTAATTTCTAAAACATTACATAGATACGAAAGAAAAGGTTCACTCTACACCCCTAATGACTGTTAAATTAGATGTGCAGAGGCCAAAAGTCCCTGCATTCACTGTCTAGAATTTATTCATTCAAACATTATTGAACAGCAACTATGTGGCAGTCAATGTTTGGATGGGTACATCTACTCCAGTAGTAATTACTTTGTTTGGTAAACAGAAACAGGAACTCAGAAAACAAATTTGGACCAAAAACCCACACATGAAAATGTGCTCCCACATATTAGGAGTAAATTAAAGAACCATATATTAGCTGTAAACTAAAGAGTAGTGGTTATTAGTCTTTTAACAGTGTACAAAAGAATATGGGAGAAAGGTCAATTGGTCAATTGGTTCAACTAGAATGTTGGTCCCAACCTCTTTCAGAGGCAGAAATAGCTGTCAGCTTTTGATCAACTACTATCTTAGTAAGGCTGCTTGCTGGGCTGCCGTGTTATGCTGCATGTGATGCAATGTTACCAATAATTAAATACACTGTAAATACTGAATATTGAGGGATGTGATAGAAATTCCTGGAAGGCACACACTTCTAAATGAGGCAACATTTTAACAAACAGAATCTGAGAGGTATGATATTATTTTTCACTTTAGAATTCAGTCATATTCTCTATTGAATTTAAAACACTATTTGAGCAAAAGGGAGGCTGTGGAAATAATACTTTGACAAACTGACAGAAAAATGCTACCTCCTGCAGAGAAAGAGAGGTGTTGAAACAAATCAGGTTGATTCTTGTTTTCATTAGTGTTTAATCATTTACAGGATATATTTCATTTGCAATGAAAATACTTGTTCATCAAGTTGAAAGATGAATTTTAATTGCTTTTGAGCATTTTAATATTAACTGGATCAAGGTAGGGAACTAGCAAAAAGAGTAAGAAACAAAATCTAATAAGTCACTTTCTTGGTGTGCTAGAGAAGGAAAGAATTTTAAAGTAAAAATTTTATTCTTTTGTCCTTCAGTTAATTAAATACATGGTAAAAGTAGAAGAGTAAACTAACTTTCCAAGTTGAATTTCTTTTTTAAAAACTCAACTGTGTGGGATGAGGGAAGCAGGGATTCATTCTGCGAAGACTATGTTAATGTTTAACTTGGTTGTGTTTTAAAGAACCTGAAGGCTCCTGCAGACTGTTTTCATTCTATGCCACTACCCCACTCCTGGGCACAACCACCAAATTTTAGTGCCACCCCCATAAAAGCCAAGGAAGCAAGTTTATTTTTCCCAAGGTTCAACAGAGATCTCTTGTGCTTAGTGTGAGGGCAGTGGATTCCTGCATTAATGCATATTTTTATTAAGCTCTCACTTTATGTCAGCATGCTACAGATATTTTCCAAATGTTTTTATAAAACCTCTAGTTTTCTGACTTAAACTCCAAAATATAGCCATGAATGCCACATATCTAAATATTACTTATTCCATAATGCAAAAATCTCTCCACCTACCAATCCCAGAATTAAATAATTTTAAATTGAATTTTCAGTAGCAAATAGTCTCCAGAGTCTCTCTTGCCTCAGCAGGAGCTGGCTTCCCCAAATGGCACCGAGACTCCAACTAGTCCCCTACCTCACAGGTCCCACTGAGTCCTGGGCTCCACTTACTTCCAAGTCAGCATCCAGAAGATAGGCGATATAAAGGCTCTCCAGGGAACAGCATCCCTATGGGCAGTGGTGAGAGTGTGGGTTTTGGAGTCAACGAAACCAGGGAGCGCCTCCTAGTTTTACCAATTACTGATTGTGTGACACTGGGCCAACTATTGAGCCTCACGGAGCCCCAACTTCCTCATGTCAAAATGAAGATTAAAGATCTGCTTTGGGGAATTGGTTGAGAATTTTAGTGAGATGCTGAGGTTAAGGCAGTCAGTACAGTGGCTGCCACAGAGATGCTCCATACAGGGACAATCACTGTTAATACGGTATCGTTCTCAGCACTGAGATCCACCCAAACACCTCCATCTGTCAACTGTGCTTAGCAGGGGCCTGGCTGTGAGCAATATGATTGCCTGTCTTCCCCTGCCTCCAGAAATGGTACAAAATAGAAAAATCACTGGTTAAAAAGTAAAAATGAGGATATTTTGGCATTGTGGTTCTTTTCCGCACCTAAAGAATTAAACAACCGGTACCTTTAGCACACTCAAGGGAAAATCTAGATCAGTAGCTTGAAACTGTATCCGGTACACTTGGAGATACAAAAATTAATTATATATGACGATGATATCATGATGATAATAATAACAGTAATAACAGAATTTAACACAACAAACTTGGAGAAAATGTCATGTAAGTTTTCAGATAACATGCTCAGAGTGGTTATTAAAATTTCTAAAGGCCACTCAGCTAGTAAAGAGAAGAGCCAAGGTTCAAATCCAAGTCCGTTTCATTCCAACTGCTCATAACATATTCCATGTGTCCTCCTCACAAGCTACAAACCTCACACAACGGCACCACATGAGGGGATGGTCCGAACGGAATGGGGTAGGATGGGAATCTATGGCATGTTCAATACAGAAGTGTGTGGCCTATGTAACCAAAAGAAATGGCCAAGCCTCCAAACACTACAGAATGTTCTGCGTGAAGTGTCAACCTAAAATGAGGGTCACTTAATCATCTGGTCATCTGAGGACTAAGCAATAAAGAGCACAGGGTAATCATGGAACCTTTCACTCTTAGGATGTGTAGACCCTAAAGCACATGTGGGTTGTGACATTAAGTCTCACAATTAAAATTTGCCCAAAGGGTCTCTAAAGAGGATAAAGTTAACCAATAACAATGAAGAATATGAGCATTTCAAAGACTCTTTTAACTAATTCAGGAATAAATGCAACAATCTCATGAAATCAATTAATGAATTTTTTTAACCACAAAATTTAATTAATTATAATTCTTAGTTCACAACACTTCCACTTAATCTTTCCTTATTGGTCCATGCCTGGACTGCTTTCATATTTAATAATTCGTATGTTAGGCATATATTTGTATGTTTTAGCTAATAAATTAGACTCGCATGACCCACCACCTCATACAAGAGCTAGAACATTAACAACAATTTACGTCTACCACGTGCTTCTCCCCATTCCACCTGTGTTAACTATTATCCTGAACCATGTACTTGTCATTGACTTGTTGTTTAATATAGTTTATATCTTAAACGTATATTGTTTAGTTTGTTATTTTTTTATTTTAGGACATTAGAAGTTAAAAGGAGGAAGACAGATCTGTCAATAGACTCAGAAATGCATCTGATAAAATTTGAAAGAAATATTATCATTGCTTCTTTTCAATATTGTCATGGAGTTCCTAAACAATACAATGAAAAAAAGGCAAAGTAAAAAGGAAACAAAAATGTCAATTATGACTGTATACATAGAAAGACCACAAGATCTAAAAGTTATTTTTTTTAAAGAGAGTTTAGCAAGACGACTGGATATAAGATCAATATACAAAAACTGATCACATATCTATACACTAGCAATAAACAGCAAACATATAATTTTAAGAGACATAATTTAAAATAGCATTTAAATATCAAGTATAACTAAGAGTGGATATTTTTAATAGATGCAAAATTTAAACAGAAGGATTTTTAAACTTTATTAGGAGACATTAAATAATACCTAATATCATTAAGATGACATTCTCTTCAAATTGACCTTAAAATTCAATATAATGCTAATCAAAATCCTACAAGGGGTTACTCATGGAACTTTGGAAGCTGATTTTAAAATACACATGGAAGAACAAAGAGCCAAGAACATCCAAGACGTTCTGAAAAAGAAGAGCAAGAAGGGGAGCTGCGCCCACCAGACATTAGGACTTCTTATGAAGCTAATGAATTTAAAGAGTCTGACTCTGAGGAGGGATAGACATAGTGACCTAAGGAATGGAAGAGAGTTCAGAAAATAATTCCACACTCACGTATAACTTTAATGCAGGGTGTCCCAAAAAATGTATACACACACTTTGAATAATTACAAAGGCAGTGTTTATTAAAATTTTTATTTAACAGCTATCAGCTATTAAAATGAGTATACATTTTGGGGGACACCCTCTATATGACAAAGGTGGTGAATTCCCGGTTAATATTGAAAATTGAATCTCTATTTCACATCATACAAAAACTAATTCCAGATGGATCAGAACTTAAAATATCAAAAGAAAATCTTTAAATTTTAGTGGAAAATATTTTTTTCTTTCTCACCTTGACAGAAAGGCTTTCTTTAAAAAACACAAAAACATTCATTATAAAATAAAATATTAATAAATGTGGCTCTGTTAAAAGCAAGGACATCTGATTATTAAAAGTCACCTTAGAGAAGTGAAAAAAAACAAATTACAAACTGGGAAAGGATATCTCCCACCAATATAATTACCAAAGGATTAGTATCAAGAATATATTAAAGCCCCATAATAATAAGAAAGCTCAATTAATCCAGTTTTTAAAAGCTAGGCAAAAGGCATAAATAGATATTTTTAAAAGAACAAATACATGGCAATAAGTATTCAAATAAATATTTAACCTCATTAGTGATCAGAAATGCAAATAAAGACCATTATAAACCCACATAATGAACAAAAATGTAAAAGTCTGATAATACCAAGTGTTTAGAAAGAATATGCATGAACAAGGTTTCTTAAGTATGGCTGGTAGGAATGAAAATTGGTACAACTACTTTGGAAGGCAGTATTGCATTATCTCATAAAGCTGAACATTTAGATAAATACTCACTGACCCAGCAATTCCACTCCTAGGTGGCTATTTGAGGGAACTCTTGTTTATGTACAGCAGGCAGCACATAAAAGAATCCTCGCAGCTGCAGTCAGAATAACAAGTCTGGAAACAACCCAGATGTCTACTTACAAGAAAATACGTAAATAAATTCAGGTATATTCCCACTATAAAATGTTATATGCCCTCAAAAAGAGCACACTGCTGGTGCACACAAAAACATAGATAAATCTTGTCAATATAACAGTGCCTGGAAAATTAAGTCACAAAAGATTACCAATACTAAGATACCATTTTATTAAATATAAACTCAAATATAAAATTTAAGGATATATTAAATCAGGAATCAAAATAATAAACTAAAACCCCTACCTCTCTAAAAACTTATTCTAAAAGTATAAATCTCCAGAATTTCCATGGTGTGATATGCTATGCAATCTACTTAATTTATTTCATTTGATAAATAAAATTATGCATTTCATTAAGAGCAAATGAAATTACAAATGGATAAAACTAAAAGTGTGTAGTAATAAATGTTCTACCATTTCTTGTTATTTATTAGGAAGAACCTGCTTGCCCATTTACGAGTGGAGATTACCCACTCAGCCACAACGACAATCTTGAAGAACTCTAGTGGACCAGAAGAAATATCGGTTATATTATTGTGAAAAGGTACATTCTGGAAAACAGCTCAGTCACATAGTTCATCTTGCCATGCTGGGTACAGTGTCCATCTGGAGCAATTTTTAACTGAATGGGGAAGGCCATATATTAGCTCAAAGACCATTTTTGAACCCAGTAAGGAAATGTCTTGGCTCCTAAATTAGCAAGGAGCCTGGCAGCCTTCACATGTGGGAAACCTATTGAGCAGTGAATGGAATAATTATTCCCAAGGACTGTGTATCCTGGACATGGGAATGCAGCTCAGAGCTCTAAAAAAGCCACATTTGCCCTCGCAACTCTCAAATAACACTAAAAATGGGGGTGGGAGGGTGGGAGGGGAGTTCCTCTTTAATGTCATTAACCTATTCTGATGACAAATAATTGCCTTTGATTGCCAAATATTTAATATACTAATTATATGGACTCAAGCAATCAAACTATTATCCTGAAAACTAGAAAATATGAAATTTCTAAAATATGAATATTAAGACATTTCTTAATGGGTACTAGAGAATCTGCAAATCCAACCCTATATAATAAAAGCCCAGTGACCGAACGGCGGAACAACCAGAATGACCAGTCGACCAGTAGCTATGACGCGCACTGACCACCAGGGGGCAGACACGCTCAACGCAGGAGCTGCCCCCTGGTGGTCAGTGCGCTACCACAGTGGGAGCGCTGCTCAGCTGGCTGGGATGAGTCGCTCCCGCTGCAAACCCCAGGCCGACAGGCAGGAACCTGGGCTGTGATCTTCGCCTCCTCGCCCCAGGCTCCTCCTCCTCACTCCCTGCTTCCTCCTCCAGATGCCCACAGGCCACGCAGCCCAGCCACCAGGCTCGCAGAGCTGACCCCAGGGGCTGGGAGGTGGGTTCATGGCTGTCGCGAGTCTGAGGCCTACTGCGCTCCCTCTCAGTGCTATTGTCCCTGGTCCCAGCCCCGACTGGGTCCCCTGGAGAGGCGAGTGCTCCGGCTCCACGGAAGATGCCAGACCAGGGAATAGCCGCTCAGAGGGTGGGTCCACAGCCACTTGGCTGACCGGGATGAGCAGCACTCCCACAGGAGGCCGATCCCTGCAGGCCATGCCCCCCACCAGTGCACGAATCCTGTGCAACAAGCCTCTTAGGAATTTACCCTAAGAAAATTATCAGAGACACAAAGATAAATAAACAAGGCTGTTTGTTGCAGCATTATTTCTACTAACACAAAATCTAAATGTTCAATAAGAGAATTAGTAATCACACAACATAATGTAGTACTGGCAGTTATTTAAAAGTGTATTTACAAAGTATAATTATTGACAAGGGAATTTTCACAACATAACATTATATGTACAATCTATATAATGCATATATGTATAGGCATATATATATATATATATATATATGTGTGTGTGTGTGTGTGTGTGTGTGTGTGTGTATACGACTAAATTCTAATTTATTGTATAGCTATGCATGTGTATACAGTAGGTCCTCGGGTTACATCAGAGATCCGTTCCTACGGCGTGACGTAATGCGATATTTGCCATAAGTCAGAACCCACCTACATAAGCACCTACATCACTCACATGGAGCACATACACAGCAGTAATGAAGTGAAACAGTAAAAAAAATTTAAAAGAAAGGTAACAATTCCTGACCTTTATTTATGGTAAATAAATAATCCTAATATATAAAAAGCCAGGGGCCGTAACGACCAAAACTTCCAGACAGACGACCGAACAGCAGGCTAGGGAGCTGAGGGAGTGCGATAAATGGTCACCATGAGGGGACGCCTGCCACGATCGGGGGGGTGTGGCTGGCCTTCAAACCATGGGTGGCCCTAGCCCAGATAGCGGCCCAGAGGGGACCCCTGCCACTATCAGGGTCATGGCGGCCTTCAAACCACCGGCAGCCCCTAGCCCGGGGAGGCCTCCTAGCTGAGGACGTCAGAGTCTGTTCTGGACCTAGGGCTGCGCTCTCCCCAAGAGCGACTTGGAAGCCACCAGTGTCTAACTGCCAGTCTCCAGGAGGTAGGAGTGCATCCGCCATCCACCAAAAAGTAAGACCATTGAACTGCTCACAGTCTCAGTGCAGGTACGGGTCCGTGGTTGACGGGGTGGAGGCCAGACCAAAACAAAACAGCAGAAACACCCTGCCCACCTGGGCGGGTGCAGCTGCAGTCCACGTGGCCTGGGCAGCGTAGAAAGCGCTACCTTCTCCCAGGTCCTGTGCTGGCACCACCCCCTCGCTCACCCTCAAGCCCCCCTGAGTCCTGACAGGGAAGTGTGTAGGGCATCCTGCAGGAGTTGTGCCGTTCTGGTTGCTTTTGCATAAAGACACCCTTTGGGACGAATTCAGAGCCACATCTCACTTCCCATGAGACTGGAAGAACCATGTAAAAGGAATTCGACAAAAGCTTTCCACATCTCTGTTTATTCTTTTGAATCCATAAAATGACCTTAAAAAAAGCATTCGGGCCACCTAAGAGAGAATGCACTTTCTGGCCAGAGCATGCAGGATTATTTTGCCCAACAGGTTAAAGGAAGCAGAGAGCTAGCACAGTGGAAATGGCCCTGGTGCCCTATGAGGAGACCGCGGGAATGGGGTTACAGAAATTCCATAAGCCTCTTGCCACCTTCTCCTTTGCAAACCACACCATCCAGATCCTCCAGGACTGGAGGCAACTGGGAGTCACAGCTGTGGTTTGGGACGCAGTAAGCAAATCCTGGGGGGCCTCTGAAAACATCGGCAATGGATTATAAGACTGGTCTTTATTTGAAAAGAAATAAAAGAACAGCTTTGTTGAGATATAACCCATATACTGTACATGTCACCTAAAGTGTACAAAGAACTGGTTTTTTAAAGTAACTTCAGAGTGGTACAACCATCACCATGCTCAATTTTTAAATATTTTCGTGACCCCATTCCCTCCAAAAAAAACTTCTACCCACTGGAATCACTTTCCTGATCATCTTCCCCAAAATAGATTGCATTTTAAGGGTGGGTAAAGGAAAGCTGAGGGAAGTTAAAACACTGCAAAAGGATATTGTAAAATGACAAAGCCCAAAGTGAAGATCATGTGTTTTCTTTTAATATTTTTTTATTTATTTCAGAGAGAAAGGGAGAGGGAGAGAGAGATAGAAACATCAATGATAAGAATCACTGATCAGCTGCCTCCCACAGACCCCATACTGGGAATCGAGCCCACAACCCAGACATGTGCCCCTGACCAGAATCAAACCCGGGACCCTTCAGTCCACAGGCCGATGCTCTCTCCATTAAGCCAAACTGGCCAAGGTCCTGTGTTTTCTTTAAGTTCTGCATGGTTGTAATGGTCCCCAAATCTATACTAATAAAAGGGTAATATGCTAATTAGAGTGGACGTCGTCCAGACATCCTTCCAGACAAAGCCACAGTGGCTGCAAGGGCTGAGGCTCAGGCCAGCAGTGGCAGCAGCGGGGTAATGGGGGCGGTGCCTTCCCCTAATCCACCAGGTCGCCTCCCACAGAGGGAGGCCAGACTGGGGCCTGAGGCAGAGGCAGTTAGGGGCGATCAGGCCGGCAGGGGGGCAAGGTAGGGGCGATCAGGCCGGCAGGCAGAGGGGTTAGGGGCAATCAGGCAGGTAGAAAGGCGAGCAGTTAGGATTGGGCCTAAACTGGCAGTCGGACATCCCCAGAGGGTTCCCAGATTGGAGAGGGTACAGGCCAGGCTGAGGAACGCCCCCCCTCCATGCACAAATTTCATGCACCGGGCCTCTAGTAAAAAACATAAAGCACATATGTACATACGTTGAAATGACAGAACTTTTTTTTTTTTAATAAATAAATGGGAGATGGTGAGGTAACCATGAAACGACGTAACCTGAGGACTGCCTGTACTTGTATCCATAGAAAAAGAACTTGTAGGGGGAAAAATACACCAAAATGTTAAAAGTAGTTATATTTTGGCCCTAGCCGGGTGGCTCAGTTGGTGAGTGTCATCCTATGCACCAAAAAGGTTGCAGTTTCAATTTCAAGTCAGGGCATATACCTGGGTTGCGGGTTCAATCCCTATTTGGGGAATGTATGGGAGGCAACTGATGTCTCTCTCTCTCTCCCCCCCCCCATGCACTCTCTTTCTCTCTCTTCTATCTCTAAAAATCAATAAAAATATATATTCGGGTAAGGATTTTTTTTTAATTTATTATTTGCTAATAAATAGAACTTAGCAGTCAGTACATTTAAAAGCTTATAAAAATAAAATTATCCTTAGTAAATGAAATATAAATGAATTTAGTTACTGATAAACATAAACATACTCTTTTGTGTTTGTGTGTGTGTGTGTGTGTGTGTGTGTGTTCTATCTGTAAGCTATCCAACAACCACAAAAAAAAGCATTTAATATTTAGTCTTATAAGACAGAAATGAGACATTCATAAGGAAGAGGGAAATATGTAAATACAGTTTCAACACCACAAGAGCAACTCCACCAAAATGAGCACATGCTTTAAAAATAGTCATGCAAATAAAATATCTCATTGGAAAGGTAAATATTAGTGAACATTTTATTTGAAATATAGACACATTCATATTTAGAGTAATGATAACAGTGAAATATACTTTCTAAAAACACTTTAAAATCTTTTAAAATAACAAATACAGTTGTTTCCAAATTTTGCTTTCTAAAAATAATATTCTGCTACCAATTCTTATCAAGCATGTCAGATTTTCCTTCTTTCATGTTTTATGCTACTGCTACCCAAATTCAATGACTGTATCAGAATTCTGGACTCATCTGATGGAAACAATGCATTACCACAGGAAGGCAACCTGAAATCCCATGGCCAAAAGTCTGCCTCCCTGGTAATCTGTCTGCACCAATTCACAAAAGCTGCTAAAAACTAAACAGTGGAGACCAGATTCACTGATAGGCAATCAAAAGGCTGTTAGGGTTTTTAATTCTTTGGGCAATATTTTATTGTTTTTGTTGTCTTTTTTCATTTTTAATCTAGGAAAAGTCCCCACTATAAAGGTCTCAAACCAGAATTCAAAAGCAAGTAAGGATCTTGTTTGGGTCTTAGGCTATTCATATGCACACATTCATTCTTCAGCTGAGTGTATTATGCTGTTTAGTGTCTTGGAATCCGTTTTTCTCCTTGTTAATTAAAATAAACTAAATAGATTTTCATGGAATTTTAGCAAGTTCTGTACTCAGACAACCAACATTAGGGTTTAAGAAAGTTCAGTATAATTATTAAAGTAGCCTAGGAGTCCAAGTAGGCTAAAAGCTGAGCAACCAAGAACTCTGAGTATCTTAAATCCAGCTTTAGAAATCAAACAGATCTGGACAAATATTGCAAGTCTGTGTATATTTTTCTGAACTGTTGCCCTAGCGAACTGGCATGGGGAAAAGAATGTCTGCCCCAAGTAACACCCAAATTTTGGTCCTAGTCTCAGCTACTTACTTGGCAAAAACAGCCGTAAAGCCTAATTTAAAAATAAGAGTTCTGCTATATCTGAGTTCCCACAGAATTTGGTATAAAGATATCCTAATCAGACAGAAGACTATACCACCACATGCAAAAATACCATAGATACCAACAAGAATATTTATGTTAAAGCATTTTAATTATTCATCAGTGCTCAGAAATATTAATCCATTAATGGAGAAAAACCCAACAATGTCATCACAGGCAATGTTACCACAGATGTATCCCTAACTATATAATTTTCCATTTGTCACAGGCACAAATTTTAGCATTACTATTTTAAATAACCACAAGGTACCAAAGCTATTATTTATGATAATAAACATTCAGCTTTTCCAACTCTAAATCATTCAGCATTCATCTGAATGTTTATAATCATATAACTGAAGCCTACACCACATTAATCTGAAGTAGTAAAACTCTTGAACAAGTTCCCACGGTACTCAACTAATTTCAATAAATAAATTGTACATCTTAAAACAGAACTGGGGAAATGTTAAGAATAAGAATTGGGGAGATGTTGAATCATAAAGAAATGATTTTAGAATAAAACTGAACAGTTCTTTATTCAAAAGCTATTAAACATCTAGCAATCACAATTCCAAGGAATTAATAAAAGATGAAAATATAAACAAGTTTACAAAGGTATTTGATAAATGCATACTAGGTGTACCAGTTAGTAATGTGAATTTTTTTCAAAAGATAGAGTTACACATATGTTGATATATAAGCGATTTGATATGTATGCTATTTTGTTGTATTGATAGCAAGCTTCAAAACTTCATGTCAAATTTGCTGAAGGTGTTAACATAGATATTTTTACACTTAAAAATGTCCAATTTCATGCAAAAAAAAAGCATTTGTGGGAAGTTTTAATTCATTACTTTATTTTGAAGAAAAAGTTATCGTATACTTCGGGAAGCTTATGGTGAACACGCTCCATCTCAAGATACTTGTGAATGCTGGTTTAAACGCTTTAAAAGTGATGATTTCGATATGAAAGACAAAGAACGTCCAGGTCAACCGAAAAAGTTTGAAGACCAACAATTACAAGCATTATTGAATGAAGATGCATGTCAAACTCAAAAACAACTTGCAGAAAGATTAAACAGTTGCTCAGCAAACAATTTCCGATTGTTTACAAGCAATGGGAAAGATTTTAAAGGAAAGAAAATGGGTGCTACATCAACTGAACGAAAGACAAATGGAAAACCGAAATCATCAGTAAAATGTTGCTTTAACGGCACGAAAGAAAGTCTTCTGTGCATTGAATTGTGACTGGCGATGAAAAGTGGATTTATTTTGAGAATCCCAAATGCACAAAATCATGGGTTGATCCAGGTCAACCATCAACATCGACTGCAAGGCCAAATCACTTCGGAAAGAAGACAATGCTCTGTGTTTGGTGGGATCAGGAAGGTGTGGTGTATTATGAGCTTCTAAAGCCAGGTGAAACCGTTAATACTGATCACTACTGTCAACAAATAATCAATTTGAACCACGCTTTGATCGTGAAACGACCAGAATGTTCCAGAAGACACCGCAAAGTAATTTTGCCTCATGATAATACACCATCACACACTTCAAAACCAGTTAAAGACACGTTAAAAGATCTTGCCTGGGAAGTATTAACCCACCGACCTTGCTCCTTCGAATTACCACTTATTCTGATCAATGGCACACGCACTTTCTGAGCAGCACTTCAAAACATACGAAGAAGTAGAAAATTGGATCTCTGAATGGTTTGCCTCAAAACAAGAAAAGTTCTATTGGGATGGTACCCACAAATTACCTGAAAGATGGGGGAAATGTGTAGCTAGTGATGGACATTACTTTGAATAAAGCACTTTTGATGTTTCTCTTGAAATTATCGTGTTTTCTTTTATTACAAAATCTGCCATTATTAACCGGTACACCTAGCAGATAATACAATAGAGCAGGAGCCAGTTCCTAAAGAGAATATATTTGGAGCCCTGGCCTTGCCTCAGAGACAGTGCGATAGCAGCTATTTTAGTTGGCCATACTGCCACTTAGCTAAGACTCATTTCCCAGTCTCCCCTGCTGCTAGGTATCACCACATAACAAAGTTTTGGCTACAGGATGTGATATACCTGCTATGTGCACCTCCTCAGTCATGATCGTTCCCCTGGCTGGAATATGGCTGAGATGGTCAGAGCTCTAGCAGCCACCTTAGACCGGGAGGTGGACAATACATGAGCATCAAGGCACAAAGTACCTGGGTCCTGGTAACTGGGACCACAGTCAGCCCTGGACCTTCTATATAGCCATCCATATGGGAGAGAAATAAATGCCTATCTGTTTGCACCATGATTATTTAGAGCAGTGATGGCGAACCTATGACACGCGTGTCAGCACTAAATATTTAGTTTTTGGTTTATTAAATACAATTATATATAACAATTATACATTTATGTTATTTAAACTATAAATATCACAAAATAATGTTTTTTCCTCAAAGTGACACACTACCCGAGTTATGCTCAGTTTTTTGGCGAAGTTTGACACACCATGCTCAAAAGGTTGCCCATCACTGATTTAGAGTTTCTCTATAAATAGCAATCAATCATTAGTCAAAATAATACAGCACCTAACATTTAGTGCTTACTACACACCAGACACTGTGGTAAATGTTTTGCATAAAATCTCTCGTTTGCTCCTAACAACACATTAAAACCAGGCCTCTGGAGGACAGTAACTTGCCTGGATCCACTCAGCTACGGGGGCTTGAATACCTACCTATCTGATGCCAATGCCATGACTAGGCTGTGAACCACCCTCCACACTCTACACTCCACTGCCTGTGTGGAGAGCAACCCTGATCCCCTCCTACAAAGCACTCCAAGAACACTGGGTTGTATGTCCCTCAGATTTTACTGGCTTATCTTCAAGGCTGTGGAGAAGACAAATATATATTTGTGATTTATATACTACATCCCAGCACAGAAGTGAGAAAGTATTAAACAGTCAAGATTCACAGAGGAAAAATATCATTCCTTCTACCACTCCAATATAATACAACTTAAAGTTATGCTGTAAAGCTATGTACCAAAAAGTTAACAGTTTGGGCTTTTATTTATTTATTTTTTTTAGTGGGTTGGGGTGGTGTGAAAGAAGGAGATTATAGAAGACCTTTATTTTCTACATTATATATTTCTATTCTGTTGGAAGTTTTATAACTAGCTAGTATTACTTGTATTATCTAAAAAGGCAGTAAAGATGCCTTAAAACATGTCCTAGGAATTTTCCTGTCTGTAATGTTGTCATTTAAGAATATGTAATTATAAGTTAAGATGAAAAAGTGCTAAAGTATTAGAGAAGTGTAATGATGTAGATGAAGATATTGAAAAAAATCAGATTTTTAAAAATCTATTTCCAACTCTATTATTCCAATATGGATATACAGCAGCTTATACCACTAACTATAATATAACATGGGAGGGGAGCTCATTGAAGCCAAAGGAAAATAAAGATGAAAGGAAGCAGAGGAAAATTATTCCAGATGCATGTTCAGTGTGCAAAATTCATGGTCAAAGTCCTGTCGTCTTGGTAGAGATAGGCTGAAAATTCTTTTAGGAGCTTCCTAGCAGACAGGGCACAAGGCAGCTCAGAATGTAAACCAGATGACAGGAAGGGAGCCATCAGAGGAAGCACAACTGATCTGGGAACCGGAACCTGCCGAGATGCTTTCTCTGGTGAGGCCACAAATGAACTGTGTCTCCAAACACAGAAAGGATTTTTGAAACTTTGGGGCCCTGTTTCAAGTACAAAAGTTTAATAATTTTAAGGCCAAAATTTTAATAACTAAAAGCTGAAAGACATGCATATTATATAAAAGCTGAAATAAAATGGTCTTAATATAGTGGCTGGCCTAGTTTCTTTCCAACCACCTTCTTTATATAAATGATATATTGTAATTTATTTTCCATAATTTACTTTCTTTGCAGATACTAATATCTTAACCATTAGTTACCCATTTTTAAATATGCAGCACTAAAATCATTATAGTCTGACATTTTTATATGCTTATAAAACACATTTTGTTCCAACTGTTTTTATTAGAAGAAATGTGGCCTGCTGAAAACCAAAACCTACATATTTTACTTTGAAGAAAAAAAAAAACGGCAGTGGGTAATATAAAACCCCACACATTTGCTTTTAACACTGCTTGAGAACTAAAACCTATAATGTGAAATTGACATCTATTAATGGTTTGCTCAAAGAAACCGAGACTGTGTTTTAACAGAAAGCAGCACTGAGCTCATGCCACAGCCCGCGGCCTTCTCGCTGCTCCCCCAGAGGGGTGAGTGGGTGGCCATGCATGCCGAGGCTCCCCGGATGACAGCTAGCTTTCACAGGGATCTCTCTGTCTTGTACCGTCTCCAGACTCAAGAATATAGAAACAGATTCTTTGGAATGTATCCTCTGGGGAGGCGAGCAAATTATGTTGACCACATGCAAACATTTATATTACTCTCTGGTTTGTTTCTATGTCTTTCCAAAAAAATGCTTTTTCAAATCAGATCTCAGGAGACTACATATGACAAGACATCCATATTCTTTCTTTTCTTGTCTCATGAAAAGATAAAATTTGTGAAAACAATGATCTAATATCATTTAAATTTTAATACCCTAATCACAGATGTGTTTATGTTAAAGCAAATGTTTATTTAAAAATACAATTTATCCGCCAACTCTCCCACTAAAAATTAAATATGCCAAGTACAAATGCAGGAAGGAGATGAGATGCCCAGGAGTGACCAGCACATAGAAGTTCCTGGTTCAGTGCAGGATAGGAGAGAGGATGAAACTAAATATAAATAGACAGAAGGGGTGGAGGCAAAGTATACTGGCATCAGAGGCCTGGTTGGTCCGGGAGTGGGAGGGGAGCAGGTCAGCAGAAGCTAATAGGGTGGTTAACAGCCCAAATAGCCAATTGATTTCCAGTAATATCAGCCCAAACACAAGCTATATGTTCTCTGCTAGTTGATCCCTTATTAGACAGTTCCAGTTGGAACTTCAAACCTTGACGTGAAGCATGACCAAATGGGGTTTATCACAGGAATGCAAGATTAGGCCAATATGCAAAAATCAACCAACGAAATCTATCAGATTAGCAGTCTAAAGGAAAAAACAACATAATCACATCAATTGATGCAGAAAAACACTTGACAATTCATATAAAAACTCTCAACAAAGTAGGAAGGAAAGGGAACTCCTCCAAGCTGATAGCATCTGTAGCTGATGTCATACATAGCGAAGAAAGACTGAATGCCTTCCTCCCAACACTGGAAACAAAGCAAAAATGTCTACTCTCACCACTAATACCCAACATTGTACTGGAAGTTCCAGCAATCCTCAGGAAAAAAAGGCAAGGAAAAGAAATAAAAGGCAAGCAGACTGGAAATGAATAAAATTATTCCTATTCACAGACAAGATGACTGGTTAAGGAGGAAGTCCTAGAACTAATAAGTCATTTTAGCAAGTTCACAGGATAAAAGTCAACACACAGAAATTAATCATATTTCTAATATAGTAGCAGTGCACAACTAGATACTAAAAAACATACCATTTACAATAGTTCAAAAAATGAAATACTTAAGTTTAAATCTTAAAAAATATGTATAAAAGCTATAGACTCCTTTGTCAAGTATTAATTGAGCATAGTGGTTTGGGTCGGTTTCTGAGTTCTCTATTCTATTCCATTGGTCAATAAATGGTGCTGAAAAATTTGGTCAGACACATGCAAAAAAATGAAACTAGACCACTAACTTATACCATACACAAAAATAAACTCAAAATGGATAAAGGACTTAAACGTAAGATGGGAAACCATAAAAATATTAGAGGAATACACAGGCAACAAAATCTCAGATATATGCCGAAGCATTATCTTCACCTATACAGCTCCTAGGGCAATGGAAACTAAAGAGAAAATAAACAAATAGGACTACATCAAAATAAAAAGCTTCTGCACAGCAAAAGAAACCATCAACAAAACAACAAGAAAATCCACTGCATGGGAGAACATATTTGTCCATGATATCTCTGATAAGAGTTTAATCTCCAACATTTACAGGGAACTCATACAACTTAACAAAAGGAAGACAAACAACCCAATCAAAAAATGGGCAACAGACCTAAATAGATACTTTTCGAAAGAAGACAGAAGGAAGGCCAAGAGACATATGAAAACATTCTCAAAGCCACTAATAATCCAAGAGATGCAAATCAAAATGACAATGAGGTACTATCTCACACCTGTCAGAATGGCTATCATCAACAAATCAACAAACAAGTGCTGGCGAGGATGCGGAGAAATGGGAACCCTCTTGCACGGCTGGTGGGAATGCAGACTGGTGCAGCCACTGTGGAGAACAGTATGGAGTTTCCTCAAAAAACTAAAAATGGAACTTCCATTTGACCCAGTGATCCCACTTCTGGGAATATATCCCAAGAAATCAGAAACACCAATCAGAAATGATATATGCACCCCTATGTTCATAGAAGCACAATTTACAATAGCTAAGATTTGGAATCAGCCTAAGTGCCCATCAGCAGATGAGTGGATGAAAAAACTGTAGTACATTTGCACAGTGGAATACTATGCTGCTGTAAAAAGGAAGGAACTCCTACCATTTGCAACAGCATGGATGGAGCTGGAGAATATTATGCTAAGTGAAATAAGTCAGTCAGAGAAAGATAAATATCACATGATCTCACTCATTTGTGGATTATAATGAACAACATAAACCAATGAACAAAAACAGATCCAGAGACAGAGAAGCATCGATCAGATGCTCAAACCTCAGAGGAAAGTTAAGGGAGGGTGGGGGTAAGGGGAAGAGATCAACCAAAGGACTTGTATGCATGCATATAAGCATAAGAAATGGACGCAGACAGCAGGGGATGAGGGTGAGGGCAGGATTGGGGGGTTGGGGGACAATGGGGGGATAAGGACACATTTTTAATACTTTCTTATCTAATAAAAAGGGAATATGCTAATTGACCCTCACACTGTTGCAAAGATGGCAGCACCCACAGCCAATAAGGAGGGAATATGCTAATTACTGCCCCACTCTCAAAGATGGTGGTGCCCACAGCCAATGAGGGAATATGCTAATTGACTTCCCCACCCTCAAAGATGGTGGCACCCACAGCCAATAAGGAGGGAATATGCTAATTGACTGCCCCGCCCTCAAAGATGGCAGTGCCTACAGCCACAAGATGGCGGCACCCAGTCCCCTCAGCCCTGCTGGGGTGGCAGGTGTGCGGCTGCCTCCAGAGTCCACCAGTCCCCTCAGCCCCCCAGCCACCCAGGGCTGGCCTGAGGCACAGGCAAGCCTCGGATGTTAGCTGCCCAGCTGCACAGGACTGCCTGAGGCTCAGGTAACCAGAGCTGGCCAAGGCTTGTGCTGCTGGCAGTGGCAGCAGCAGAGGTGTGATGGGGGCATTGCCTTCCCCGATCACCGGGTCGCCTCCCGCCCCTGAGGGCTCCCAGACTGTGAGAGGGGGCAGGCCAGGCTGAGGGACCGCCCCCCCTCTCCAGTGCATGAATTTTCATGCACCGGGCCTCTAGTAATCAATAAAGGAAAAAAAAGAGTTTAACATAAGTAAGGATACATGTTAAATTATTTTATTCCCAAGTGTGAATATGTTGTGGGTATAAATTAATACTCACTTATGCAAACTTTAATGGCAAAAAATAAAACACATACATATGCTACATAAAAAAAAAAGATCTATAGACTGATAACTACAAACTGATCCTGAAAGAAATCAAAGATCTTTTTAAGTAGAAAGGCATACCATATTGATGGATTGGAAGCTTCAACATAATAAAGATGTCAGTTTTTACCAAATTTATCTCCAGATTTGTGCAACCTCAGTCAAAACCCTAGCATTATTGTCTGTAGATGGAGACAAGCTGATTATAAAATTTATATGAAAAGACAAATGAACTACTATAGCTAAAATAATTTTGATAAAAGAAAAATAAAGTTAGAGAAATCACATGACCTGATTTTAAGATTTAGTATAAAAGTACAGCAATTAAGATAGTTCAGTATTTGGCAAAAGGATAGACACAGATCAAAAGACAGAATAGCTCAGCCACTGTTGCTCAGTGGTTGAGCATTGACCTATGAACCAGGAGCTCACGGTTCAATTCCTGGTCAGAGTACATGACCAGGTTGTGGGCTCAATCCCCAGTAGTGGTGTGCAGGAAGCAGCTGATCAATGATCCTCTCTCATCATTGATGTTTCTATCTCTCTCTCCATCTCCCTTCCTGTCTGAAATCAATAAAAATGTTTTTAAAAAGACAGAATATAGAGTCCAGTAATAGATCAACACAAATATGACCAAATTATTTTGAAAAAAAGTATAAAAACAATGGAGAAAACAATGGAATAGTCTTCGTCCTGGCCACCGTGGCTCAGTTGATTGGAGCATCATTCCTAACACCAAAAGGTGGCGGGTTCTATTCCCAGTCAGGACACATACCCAAGTTGCGGGTTTGATTCACAATCAGGGCACATGCAGGAAGAAACCGACTGATGTTTCTGTCAAATAGATGTTTTTCTCTCTCTCTCTCTCTCTCTCTCTCTCTCTCTCTCTCTCTCTCTCTCTCTCCCCCCTTTCCTCTCTCTAAAAATCAAATTTTTAAAAAAACTGCCATTCTCTAGAACATTTTTTTATAGTTCCTTTATTGAAAAAAAAAAGAGAGAATAGTCTCCAACAAATAATTTTGGAACAAATGGTCATCCATATGCAAAAACCTTGTCCTAAACTGTATACCTTCTATAAAAATTAATTCAAAGTGGATCATATAATAAAATTTAAAATTTTTATAATAAAATCTTCATGATCTTGGACTAGGTAAAGATTTCTTAGACATGCCACCAAAAGAAAAAAATGATAAATTGAACTACATCAAAATTTTTAAATTCTGTTTTGCAAATTATATACTGTTAAGAGACTGAAAGGACAAGCCAACAGGCTGGAAGAAAATATTTTGTAAATCATATCTGATAAAGGAGTTGTAAAGAGAATATATAAAGAACTCTCAAAACTCAACAGTAAGAAAATAAACAGCACTATTAAAAGATGAGCTAGAGACACTTTACCAAAGAGGATGCCTGCATGGAAAACGGGCTCATGAAAATATGTTCAACATCATTAGCCACAGAGGAATGCAAATTAAAACAACAATGAGATGACACTACACACCTATTAGAATGGCTAATATTTTTTATTCCATCAGTGACAAGTGCTGGCAAGAGTATGGAACAACTGAAACTTTCATTGCCAAAGGGAAATGCAAAATAGTACAGCCACTGTGGAAAACAGAGTTTATGCAATTTGTTTTATTTTTTTTCTTTTATTTTTTTAAATAAATCTTTATTGTTCAGATTATTATAGTTGTTCCTCTTTTTTCCCCCCCTAGCTCCCCTCCACCCGGTTCCCACCCCACTCTCTGCCCTTACCCCCCCCCCACTGTCCTCATCCATAGGTGTACGATTTTTGTCCAGTCTCTTCCCACACCCCTTTCCCCCCAAGAATTGTCAGTCAACTCCCTTTCTATGCCCCTGATTCTATTATATTCACCAGTTTATTCTGTTCATCAGATTTTTTATTCACTTGATTTTTAGATTCACTTGTTGATAGATACGTATTGGTTGTTCGTAATTTTTATCTTTACCTTTTTCTTCTTCTTCCTCTTCTTAAAGAATACCTTTCAGCATTTCATATAATACTGGTTTGGTGGTGATGAACTCCTTTAGCTTTTTCTTATTTATGAAGCTCTTTATCTGACCTTCAATTCTGAATGATAGCTTTGCTGGGTAGAGTAATCTTGGTTGTAGGTTCTTGCTATTCCTCACTTTGAATATTTCTTGCCACTCCCTTCTGGCCTGCATAGTTTCTGTTGAGAAATCAGCTGACAATCGTATGGGTACTCCCTTGTAGGTAACTAACTGTTTTTCTCTTGCTGCTTTTAATATTCTCTCTTTGTCTTTTGCTCTTGGCATTTTTTTTTCCTCTGAAACTTTTTTTTTTAATTTCTTTATTGATTAAGGTATCACATATTTGTCCTCATCCCCCCATTCCCAGCCCACACTCCTCCCCACACATGCCCCCACCCCCCTGTTGTCCTTAACCACTGGTTAGGCTCATATGCTTGCACACAAGTCCTTTGGTTGATCTCTCCCCTTTACCCCCACCCTTCCCTACCCTCCCTCTGAGGCCCGACAGTCTGATCCATGCCTCCTTGTTTCTGGGTCTGTTCTTGTTTATCAGTCTATGTTGTTCATTATTTCCCCTAGATGAGTGAGATCATGTGATATTAGAAATACACTTATAAGAACCGAAAATGAGACAAGCAATAATGGTTATGCTGACAGGCAAATGAATCAGTCTGTAGTGAGTTTCTTTCTGGGCCAACAGTTCTTTTTAGACCCAATTTCAATGTCACACAGTTCCTTATGTGTACATGTCAGCCATGACATTTCAGTTCTGGATGGTGGACAAATGGTGGTAATGCTGATCTGACCATCTCTGGTTTGGTCCTGGGCAACCTGTAGTGACGCACAGCTGTTAACTCCTAGTATGGCAAGGCAATGTCAGCGTCTTCCATCTCTGGACTGTTTCTCTTCTGTCTTGATGGCTGGAGTAGTCCTGTCGATTCCTCTCTGTTGCTGGAATCCACATGGTCTCAGAGTTGTTTTCTGAAAATATACAAACATATTCTCGACCAAAAGAAAATAAAGGAATATTTTCTATAAATTTGACTTGGGATCCTATTTCATTTTTTGCCCAAATGATTTTCCTCTGGCTTGTTTTGACACCTTGTGTGTTTTTCATGGGTGTCTTGCTTTTAGCCTTACAATTAATTTTCTAAAGTATTAATTTTCTAGATGTAATTACTTACAGGATATTTTTCCTTACATGATATTCTTCTACTACCCCCCCCCCCTTTTTGTTTTAAATATTAGGATGCTTTTGAAAATTTTATAATGTAGTCTTGATGGCTTTTAAATTTTAATTTCTAGCACTATAATATTACTGTTTTAGGTTCATTACATGGTACACATTTTTATCATGAGATGAACTACCAATAAAAATTTTAGTTAACACTTTAGAACACCTTTTTGTCCAGTACAATTTTTCTAGAATATTCGCTTGTTTCAACTAGCCAATTTAAATTTGCCTGACAACTTGACTACTATTTTACTGTCAAATTTATTACTCTGACAACAATCTTATTTTACCCTGTAAATATTAGTGGAAAGGATTATTTGCCTTCTTGAGTAGGTCCTGAGCATTCCTGGTGGTAGGCTGGATTTAGATATCATAAATCCACTTACCCACACCATGGGTACAAGACAATTCAAACAATTCTTGTTGGAGTGAGAGGGCATCTGCTGTCGACCAAGTCTCTGTCGGTCACCTGAGTCCTGATCTGGGCTGGGCATGGGAAGCACGAAGCAGCCATGGGGGCAGGAGAACTCCCTCAGAAGGGGCTAGGGTTCAGGCCCCTGCAATGTTGGGGGGTGAGGGTCTGTGCCCCACCTCTGTTGATCCCCAAATTCTTCCTGATGGCCCCTCTGCGACTGTGCCTGTCTTAGGTTGTTCCTCCCTTGAGGAATCTTACCCGTCTCTGGCTAACCAGCCATCCTCCGGGGCCAAGCAGGGTGATGTGAGATTCAGTTTTGTCTCCTTGGTAACTTATGCCCCCATGGCCTCCATGCCCAGCACCTGCCTTGTGATCCCCTCGCCTGCTGGCAGGGCCCCAGCACTGATCACATATCTTGTGAAACTCGGGTTTCTTCTCCAGGGAGGGCTCAGTTCGCCCCACTGGGTGAGAGACAGATCCATGGCACCAGTCATCACGAGACTTCAACCTCGACATGGACAGAGAGCTCATGCAACAGCTGTGAGCAATTGAATTGTGAGAAGAGGGTCTCTCTGGGCCTAAAGGGTAAGAGGGACCAATATAGAATGCTCAGGTGCCTTCCCAGGAGGAGGCCCTCTACACAATGAAAAGGATTAAATCCTTACATGTCCTTTTAAAATTGCTGCCATTCAAAGAATTAATTTGTAATTTTGCTTGGGATAATTGTACATTATGCTGTTGTAATTCTAAAATATCAAGAGATGTGTTAAGTTTGTCTCCAAGCACCAAACAGATGATTTTTTTTTTTATCCCCAAGGGTGCGAGGAACTATTATACGTACTGGGGGTGATCCAAATCTGGGAAAAATTTTAATGATAGTGTAGAATAATATCATGTAAGGATATTCTTTGTACTAGTCCATGGCAATTCCCTTTCAAACTGGCTGTCCATTTCTTTTTATATAGACAAGGTCTTAGTTACATTTTCTGCACCTCTACCGGGGGCAAGTAGTGATAGTAGTGACACCCTTTCTTTGGTGTCCACACAAGCCAGAAACCTCTCTTTAATTGTACACACAAAGGGGCATTGTTTTGATTTCGTGTCATACAAAAGGGAAGCTGGGTGGAGACCCCTGTGTATTTATACTTTCTTGCCCCACCCATGGACCTCCTGGATGACCAAAGTGTTTGGTATTATTGGTAACTACATTAGTCAGGGGATCAGCCCACGTAAGGGGTCTTACCCATGAAGGGTCAGGAGCATAAGTCCAAAATACTTACCCTCTTGTCCCAGGTAAAATTACCGTACTTCTGATGATTGCTAGCATGGCTAGAAAGGTGTTCTCAGGCATTCTTGGGTTTCTGGTTACCTCACAATTTCTTCCCTGAGGTTTGACGTTCTGATTGATGTTTCTCTGTTTCTGGATCTATTTTTTTTTCCCCATCAGTTTATGTTGTTCATTATATTCCACAAATGAGTGAGATCATGTGATATTTTGCTCTTGGCATTTTAATTATGATGTGTCTTGGGTGGTCCTCTTTTGGATTCCTTTTGTTCGGGGTTCTCTGCACTTCCTGGACTTGTAAGTTTATTTCTTTCACCAGCTGGGGTAAGTTTTCAGTCATTATTTCTTCAAATAGGTTTTCAATATCTTGCTCTCTCTCTTCTTCTGGCACCCCCATAATTCGGATGTTGGTACGCTTGAAGTTGTCCCAGAGGTTCCTTACACTATCTTCATATTTTTGGATTCTTTTTTCTTCTTGCTTTTCCAGTTGGGTGTTTTTTGCTTCTTTGTATTTCAAATCTTTGACGATTCTTGCGATCCTCTAGTCTGCTGTTGGATCTCTGCATATTATTCTTTATTTCAGTCAGTGTATGCTTAATTTCTAGTTGGCCCTTTTTCATATCCTTGAGGGTCTCACTAAATTTATCGGCGGTTTCTAGAAGATTCTTGAAAAACCTTATAACCATAGTTTTGAACTCTACATCCAGTCATTTGCTTTCCTCCATTTCTGTCATTTGTGATCTGTTTCTTTGTCTCCGCATTTTGACTGCTTCCCTGTGTTGATAGAGTGGCTTTGTGTGCTAGGTGTCCTATAGAGCCCAGTGTCTCAGCCTCCCCAATTACCTGAGGTGGACATTCTTTTTTTTTTATTATTGATTTTTTACAGAGAGGAAGAGAGAGGGATAGAGAGTTAGAAACATCAATCAGTTGCCTCCTGCACACCTCCTACTGGGGATGTGGCTGCAACCAAGGTACATGCCCTTGACCGGAATCAAACCCGGGACCCTTCAGTCCACAGGTCGATGCTCTATCCACTGAGCCAAACCAGTCAGGGCGAGGTGGACATTCTTTGTGCACTCCTTTGTGGGCTGTGTGCACAGTCTTGTTGTAGTTAAGCCTTGATTGTTGTTGGTATCACTGGGAGGTACTGACCTCCAGGCCAATTGGCTATGAGGATCAGCTGTGTCTACGATGGGAGAACCTCTGTGCTGGAGACACCCTTATGGGGCAAGACTTGCTTCAGTGGGGCTTTGATGCTCACTGAGTCTGCCCCTTGAGTGTGTCCCTTATGTATCTGAGAAGTTGTAATCTGGATGGTCCCACTCTGACCCCTGGGTACACTGGCTCTTGGATCTCAAGGAGGTACAAATTTAGCCTCTGCCTGAGGCCACCCAGCAGGAGCTAAGGAGGGATCTGCAGATTCCTCTTCTTTGTTTGGAGTTTGGAAGTGCCCAGATGAGGCCCATCTGTGAAGCAATGCAAGCTGCTGTGGGGCCTTGGGCTTTCTTTTGGAAGTTCTGGGGCTCTCTGACCCAGCTGCAGTTTGTTAGGTAATTTTAGATTGCAAAGGGCCAGGCCATTCATACGCAAAAGCCTCTGCACACAGTTTGGGTGGGGCGGGGTCTCAGGGAACCAACAGAGCGGAGCAAACAGCTACGGCTGATCCTCAGCTCTGCCCTTAGAGGCCTCTGGGTGTCAATGTCCCACAGTAATCACTGCAAGCACCTCTAAGAGAAAGCCGCCCTTGAGTTCCGCCCGAAGCCAGCCAGTTTCTCCCCGTATGAGTCTGGGTCCCCAGAGTCTCGCCCGGAACTGGATTTCAGAGCAATCAGGAGCTTGTGTCTCCCTCCTGATTGAAAAAGATAACCGCATACTCAGTTATACCTCTGCACTTTACTTCCACAGCTCCTCTGAGTCTCAGTGTGCTTTTCTCTTTCCTTCTAGTTGTAGAATTTCCACTCAGCGAGCCTTCCTGTGATTCTGGATGATGTCCGTTTTGTCTTTTAGTTGTAGTTTTGAAGTGGTTGTGCGAGGCAGCAATTTCAGGTATTCACCTATGCCGTCATCTTGGTTTCTCCTCTATGCAGTTTCTTTTAAAGGTAAACATATGCTTACAGCATGACTCAGTCATTCACTTTTAAGCATTTATCTCAGAGAAATGAAATTTTATGTTCACACAAAAACCTGTATATGCATTTCATAACAATTCTATTTATAGTTACCAAAAATGAAAATAGGCCAAATGTCCTTCAATGGCTGAATGGATAAACTAGGGTACATCCACACAGTGGAACACTATTCATTGTATCCCACTGGCTTCCTAACCAGATGATGAGAATGAAAATACCCCCACCATATATGCAGGCACTGTCCTAAGCACTTTCCATTTAACTCTACAAGGTCAGTTACCATTATTTCCACTCAGATGAAGAACCTGAGGCATAGGAAAGTCAAGGAACTTCTTTAAGGTCACACTACTAGTACGGGCAGAGCAGGGACTCAAACACGGGCAATGTGGACCCATACTTGTCTCAAAACTGCCTCTTTCTAGGACCTTAAGAATGAGGCTCCATCACACATTCCAAAACTACCACCTAGCACAGTGTTGGGTATGCAATATATACTTTACAATCTAAATGACTGGTGTATTACCTGGGCTCTCTTTGCAAATTCAGAGAGCATCTTTAAGGGAAAGATGCTAAAGTCTGCATTGTTCTGGAGAGTTCTCTTATAATTTCCTTAGAGTTCTCTTATAGTTAATGTGTTATTTCATTCACATGAGAATTTCCTTGACCAAAAAAACTACTCATGTGTAATAGACAAAATGTTAGAACTTAGTCATCTGTTAAGATTTTTATGTAAATATTGCCCAAAACGTACCAAAACAATACTAATAAAATAAAAATCCTCCTGAGAAAATGTATTCTATATCCCAGTGAAATTCCTTTACTAAAAGCTTTCCCCCATCCCACACACAGAGGAACCTTCAAAGGATTATTGTTACTGAGGACATAAAGTGTACATGCCCTCTGAGAAGTTTGATCCTTCTTAAGATCTCTATCCTGACAGTCTGTTTTGGAAAATCTCAATATTTGGCACAGCCAAAACCGGTTTGGCTCAGTGGATGGAGCGTCGGCCTGCGGACTGAAGGGTCCCAGGTTCGATTCCGGTCAAGGGCATGTACCTTGGTTGCGGGCACATCCCCAGTGGGGGGTGTGCAGGAGGCAGCTGATCGATGTTTCTCTCTCATCGATGTTTCTAACTCTCTATCCCTCTCTCTTCCTCTCTGTAAAAAATCAATAATATATATATATATATATATATATATATATATATATATATATATATTTGACACAATTCTGGATTGTGGCTTAAAGATAAAAAAATGATTAGTCACCTGTCAGTGGCTCTCTAATGAAGTGTGTGCTTGCTGAACATAGCTCATCTGAACAACAACAAAAATGTTCAAGAGATGAGTCTCCCCTTGATATTTTTCTTCTATGACATTCTACTAAAGAGAGATTGATCTTTTTTTAAAGACTTTTAATAAAATTTCACTGCACTTGGCCATCATCCAGGCCTTGGTTAGGTCCCATGATACACTCTAGACAATCTATATGCCTTCTATCTATGTACATGTGATATCATTACAATAAAATGGTAAACTGAGCTTTAATTATAATCTTTCCTGACACGATTAGCTAAAAAAAAAAAAAACATTAGCAAAAAGATAACAAAACCATCCAGCTAATAAAGCTAATTTCAAATAATTAATTTGGAGCAGGATAATTTCAGTAACCATAAAACAGAGGAAAAACATTATCTCATCAAGGACAACAATATGCCAATCGAATTTACCACTTATACACTAAAGGGATTCTCCAGGAAACCCCAACACTAGGGGGCAACCACCCACTGGCACCCAACCACCCATAGCAAGAAAAAGACCATAAACACAACAATGTGACCACTAGGTGGCGCCTTCACACCATTTCTTTCCTCTCAAAAATCTTATTTCCTCCTTTATTCTGGCTTTCCCAAAATATTAGCAGTGCAAAATCCAAAGCAGCACCTCACTTTAACAAAGAAAATAATAAAAACAAATTTAGAAAACTTATTTTTAATAAAAAAGTTTCCTGTAACTTTATACATATGTTTTGTTATATAATCAGCAAAGAGTATATCTCACCAAACTGTAATTATAAATTGGTATTCTGTCTCCCACACTCTTGGCAATGGATCATTCCAGTGTTTCAACACGTATAGAATTGAGACAAATTTATTTTCATTCTCTTTTGTCATAAATATCTTATAAATTCACATAATAGGAATCCTTTCTATCCCTCCCTATGTAAGGTGGTTGACATATAAGGCTGTGTCTAACTGAAAGACATAATGAACAGTAGCCTCTAAGACTTTTCAAATTGCAGTCAATAATAGTAAGTGTCAAATAACCCTGTAGACAGGTAGAATGTATATAAATTCTTCATCCATTTTAAATAAACAGGGTTGAGGTTTTTTGTGGGGGTTTTTTGTTGTTTGTTTGTTTGTTTTCATTTTTTTATTGATTTCAGAGAGGAAGGGAGATGGAGAGAGAGAAAAACATCAATGATGAGAGAGAATAATTGATTAGCTGCCTCCTAAATGCCCCCTAGTGGGGATGAAGCCCACAGCCCAGGCATGTGCCCTGACCAGGAATCAAACTGTGACCTCCTGGTTCACAGGTTGACGCTCAACCACTGAGCCACATGGGCCAGGAAGTTTGAGATTTTTAAGTTTTTTTTTATAACAGGTCTAGACTATGACCTTGCACCATTCACAATCAGCGAGTTTCCCAAGACTTGGGTAGCATCGTTAGATCAAAAGGGGAAGTCTGAGTAATGGGCATTTTGTTTATTTGTTATTTTAAAATTTCTTTTGGTTGTCATTGGCAGGGGCAGGGGGCAGGCAGTTTGCCTGCTTATTTATTTGCAAAATATCACCTCTGTTTCAGATGATTATCAATAGTCTGGTTCCCAAGTAAAATTGAAAAGTATGTGCAATTACTTCTTGGCAACCTCAATCTCTCCTCTGCCTCCCCAACCTGTTTCCTCCCCTGCTCTTCAGCCTCTTGCTCAGTAACATTTTACTGCTCTTGATGCCCTTTCTCCTCTGTAAACCAACCAAAGCAAGGGTCTGGAGTCAGCCATTTCCATTTAAGGTATACATGTGCCAGTTACTTGCAGAGTTGGTTCCTCCCACCCACTTGGTCCCCTGACACTGTTACCTGCCTCTAGTTTAGTCCTTACTACCTCACAGTGTAACTGTCTACATGAGGGCCTCCTCTATAGTGTTTATAATAATAAACCCTCAAGAAATTCTTTTTTAAAATGTCTGTATCCCCTTGACTTGCCCTCGTCACATTTTAAGCCTCTTCTCTAATTGTGGTAAGAAAGGATTTCCCTCCATGTAATGCAGGCATTCTTAATTTTAGAGTTCAAGAACAGGCTTTTGTGTACATGTATATAAGCATTATTTTCCTAGGAAAGAGGTTTATAGCTTTCATTAGATTCTTCAAGGAGTCTCTAACTCCCAAAATGTAGAACCAAAACACACTAAAAAACATAAGGAATCAGAAAAGAGGTATATCATTGGGCAAAAGGGCCTTCCAAGCAACCTCAGAACCATTTTAGTAGGAAGCCACCTACTCTGCTTATATGTAACATCTCCTGAATACAAAGTAGACAGACTAGTCCCTATGAAGAAAACCAGACCACTTTGTTCCAAGGTTGTTGCAACCATCTGTATTTACAAAATAAGTACACAGGCAGAAGATAATAAAAACATATTTACAGCAAACCCTCTCATCAGAAAGATAAAGCCAACTTAAGTCAAAATATTATATTTATAATAATTTTTAAAAGATTAGATACCTGCATGTCCAAAAAGATGGTGTCAATCACCAAAGTTCCCCTCCAAGAGAAATGTTGGAAATAAATGGAGAATCATTTGGGTGCGTTATTATTTTATTTCCCCCTTTCGTTTTCCAATACGGGTTTTCTTCAGTCATTCATTTCTCATGTTGAAACCTACTCTTCCACTCTCCCTTTAACCAACATCTAAACCATCTATCAAAACTAGCTTTTTAGGTAGGAGGCCAGCACCTATGTATTAGACTTTCAGGGTTGGATTCAGATGGTTAAACGTGGCGTTTTTCTGATGAATTACAAAGTCCTGATTTGGTCCAGTCAAAGAGATCTTTGAGAAAGTTATTGTGTGAAAAGGGCAAAATGTACTGATGGCTGATATTTGAATGGAAAAGACCTTTTCCCAACCAGAACGTGGCCTCTTCTCCGCCATGCCCAATCTCAAGCTCCAGGGGAACTTACCACACTGCATGGGGACAAAAGGGCATGCTCGTCAGCAGGGAAGGAAAGGGGCCACAGAGCCAGACCACAGGCAAAGCCTACTGCCACCTACCCCAGCACACATTCACACATGAAAGCTTCTTCCCTAGGAAAATGTGGCCCAGTCAAGGTTCCAAAGAAGAATACCCTTCCTCCTCTTCAGGAACCCTGCCCTGGATTGTAAAATGGAGCAGGGAAGGGGTCTGGAATTCAGCCTTGAGGACAAATCCACCTGGCACCGCAGTGGTAGCTGGGCAAGTTCCAGTCCAGCCAAAGCCTTAGTCTCCAGTTTATTCTTCATTTCACAACTAGAATATCAGTTACTTGCCAAATAGTAAAAAGAAAAAGTTTCTTATTTTATGCTATCAATAAAATGTAAAATTTTGCAGAATGCTCACAAGTGGGTTCTCTTTATTTATGAATAAAGAATGTTGATAGGAAAAGATATTTCATATGGAATTTTGTAAGTATATAAGTTTAACGGTGGGGGAAACCTCCAGTCAACAAGCAGCATTAAGGTGGGAAGAAAGAGCCCCCCTCCCTGCTGCATCCCCCACCCATGCACCCCCCACCAACCTCCCCTGCAAGGAGATGAAACTCCAAACACCAGCTGTGCTACCAAACTAACTGTGTGGCCTGCAGCAAATACCTCATATTAATCCCTAAATTACCCATGTTGAGGGCTATTTAAACACCAAACAAAACAGATTATGTGGGGAAAGGTTTGCAACTATACACCATTATTCATCTGTATTATAATTATGTCTCTATAAATTGTGTTTATTAGTCACATCCCAAATCTACCTGAGCATTAATAACTATTTTACACATTTGAAAGGGACATTATAAAGTTTTGAATTACACTCTGGCTAGAAGAAAATACAGAGCTCTTTGGGGAAAAAATAATGCATCATCCACCTCTTCAACGCCACGTCCTAAATAAAGGGTTTAATCCCAGCACATAGCACAGCAAAGCCTGTCGTCCTATAAAAAGGAAGTACTAAACCCTCAATTTAAGGACTACTTACAACCAATTAAAGTAAGGATACTTATCATTTAGTGTGTAAAAATGTATGCTGAAATATAATTAGTGCCTATGTATTAAAGCAGGATGGACTAAGCTAATTTGTGGAATGCCACAGGAAAGAAGACCCTGGGATTTAAAAAAAAAAAGAAAAGAAGAAAAAAAGAAAGAATGACCCTTGTGTTTGCACAGCAGCTAAGCAGCTTAATGTTCCTCTAACCCATCTGAATAGAAAGAGAGAGGAGTGGCCTCTCGCCATCCCATCAGCATATGTTATGCCTGCTTGGCTCTGCAGCCCTGCAACTAGGGTGCAAGCTGAAGAGCCGGGCTTTGTGCCCTCCACTCTTTTCCCAGCTTCATTTACATGGTAATGAGAGCAGGCCCCGGCCAGAAGGGAGAGCACCTGCCAAAAGTAAAGTCCTCACAATAACAAAACTGACATGTGCTGTGATAGCGCCAAAGTGCTGACTCAGATATTTCTTTAATCTCCCTTTAAAGCCATAACGTACTATTTGTGTTATTACTAGCTGGGAATTTTTATCAGTCTTGTACTGACAGCAATTATTTAACACATGCACAAAACAATAGAGTTTCACACCACTTAATAAACCTTTCAGCTCTGTGACTTCCAGTGTTCTCACTGGCTGGATTTTATGGTCTAGTAGCTCCTAAACAGTCAAGTTATACAAACCACAAAAACAGTATGAAAATTATTTGAAACAACCTTTCTTTGTGCCCTTGCAGATTTTTAAACAAATGAGGCAAGCTCCATGATTGTAGGCTCATTAAAAGATTTGTCTGCCCACTTTACTCTCCACACTTAACTGCTGCAATAAATCTCTGCCAAGGAATCAAGCTGATTGGTTGTTGACCTATCCATACATCTCATTTTTCAAAATAGCTGCCAGAGTAAGATTTAAGTATTTTAACAATCTAAGGTAGAGCTATACTGCTACCTTTCTTAGGAAAAAATAATTCATTCAAATACTTGAATGCCAACTCTGCTAAGCCTGGTAAAAGTATGGCACAAAGTACTGCCTTCCAATAGCGCCTAAATGAGGAGCTATGACCAAATAATGATAATAGAGGTTACAGATGTTTAAAGAACTCTCCTGGAGTTCAGGAGATATAGGTTATTGGCAACTCACTTAAGCACCGTATCTTGGTGTCCTCACCTTTTAACAACAGAGATATGACGGCTATGTCACCTACCTCCAAGGTTGTCCTGAAGATCAAGTCAAACTGCTGGGACAAGTACTTTGCAACCTATGATGCACTATAAAAATAAAGGGAATGATTAGGCTCTGCAAATGACACCAAGTGATCTTTTTGTTTTTCACTGATTCAAGGATTTTATATGTAATCATCTTGACCACTGAGGCCATGTGATCCCACTCCATTTACTATGAGTGATCAGTGGCAGTTTCCCTAACCCACTGTCAAGAAATATAAAGTCAGTCTAGAAGGAAACATAGACAATAAAATCTCAGGTATTTCTCTTAGTCATATTTTTTCCGATATATCTCCTTAGGCAAGGGATACAAAAATAAATAAATAAATAAATAAACAAATGGGACTACATCAAACTAAAAAGTTTTTTTGCTCAGCAAATAAAACCAATAAAATGAAAAGACGACCCACTGAATGGGAGAACATATTCACCAATGATACATCTGATAAGGGGTTAATATCCAAAATTTATAAAGAACTCATACAACTGTCCTGGCTGGTATATTCAGTGGTTAGAGTGTCCACCCACTCACTGAAGAGTCACGGTTTTGATTCTCAGTCAAGGGCTTCTATCCCAGGCCTCAGGGTATGTGCAGAAAGCAACCATATGATGTGTCTCTCTCACAATGATTTTTCTCTCTCTCCTTTCCTCTATACTCCCCTCACCCCTCCCTTCCACTCTCTCTAAAAATCAATGGAAAAATATCCTTGGGTGATTATTAACACACACACACACACACACACACACACACACACACACACATATTTAAAAAAAACAGAACTTATACAACTCAGTAAACAATCCAATTAAAAAATGGGTAGTCCCTGCCCTGGCCAGTGTGCTCAGTGATTAGAGTGTCAGCCCACTCACCAGAGTGTCTTGGGTTTGATTTAGTCAAGGGCACGTACCTGGGTTGCAGGTTCACTCCCTGACCCCAGTTGGGGCATGTGCAGGAAGCAACCAATAAATGTTTCTTTCTCTTCCTCTCTTTCTCTCTCCCCTCTATCCCCCACTCCCTTCCACTCTCTCTGAGAAAGCAATGAAAAAAAACATCATCTGGTGAGGATTAACAAAACAAAAAAGTTCATATTGTTACTACTATGAATAAAATTTCTTTTTTAAAAAAAGAAGAAGAAATGGTCAGTTCTGGTCAGTGTGGCTCAGTTGATTGAGCATCATTCCATACACCGAAAAGTCACCAGTTCAATTTCAGGTCAGGGCACATACCCAGGTTTTGGGTTTGGTCCCCAGTTGGGGTGCATGTAGGAGGCAACTGATCAATGTTTCTCTCTCACATAGGTGTTTCTCTCTCTCTACCTCTCCCTTTCTCTTTAAAATCAATTTCTTAAAGACATATTTAAAAAATGGGCAAATGACCCAAAATACACATCTCCAAAGAAAACATGCAGATGACCAACAGACATATGAAAAGATGCTCAATGTCACCAATCATCAGAGAAACACAAATTAAAACCATAATACAGTATCAATTAACAGGTATTTGAAATCTTTTTTCTTTAATGTTTTTAATGATTTCAGAGAGGAAGGGAGAAGAGAGAGATAGAAACATCAATAATGAGAATCATCTAATGGATGCCTCCTGCACACTCCACCCCCTACTTGGGATAGAGCTGGCAACCCAGGCACGTGCCCTGACCAGGAATCAAACTGTGACCTCCTGATTCATGGGTCGACACTCAACCACGGAGCAACATGGGCCGAGCCAGGTATTTGATATCTTAATACACTATTAAGAGTTCACCGATGGCAACATATTGCGTGAGTAACTGGCTCAGAAATTTAGACCACAGATGTTGATCGTGTGTTTTCAAATAATGTAGAGATTAAGTAAATAAAAATAACAGTGAGTTTGCTAATTCTCAGTTGTTGACATTAAATTCAAATATTAAAAGCAGACTTACTCACGAAATTACATTCTTCTATGTTTTTACATGTCACTGTTTATATAAACCTTAGATCCAAAGAAATGTAGAAGAGATTAGCTGAAAACTTCAAAGCTAGTAATAGGCACTTTAGCAAGAACATAATTAGATGGTGATTTCCTTGACATTACTTACTCAAAACATGCAGGGTTTAGACATGAAAGGATACAAATCATTTTGATGAATCATTTTAAGAAACACAAAGCAAGTTGCAATAGCCAACATTTAATTCTCAGAAATGACTCTATACAAAAATAAGCTAGAAAAAAATACCTGGCAAAAATTTGTAATACTACAAAATCTTAAGTAGAATAAGTATTTTGGAAATCATTAAATCTATAACATATGCAACAAAGAGTATATAGTGTATATATATATATATATATATATATATATATATATATATATAAAACTATATATATAAAATAGAAAAAACCTTAATTAAAAAATGAATAAAGATACAAATAGGCAATTCACCAAAGAAGAAATACAAACTGCCAATAAACATTTGGAAACATGTCCAAATTCGCTAGTAACCAAAAAATGCAAATTAAAGCAACAATACCATTTTAAACTATCAGACTGGCAATTTTCTGAATGATGGCACTGTTGGCATAGATATAGCAATTTGGAACACTGTTAGTACAAATATAAATTAAACATCATCTTTGGAGGGTAATTTGGCAACATAGAGCCAAACTCTTTACACATATACTCTGGCTCAGCAATTCCACATCGGAATTTATCTAAGAAAATAACTCAACAAATGCATAAATAAGGATGCTCACTGTATCATGATTTATAATAAAACAAATATAAACATACCTACAAATTAACAATTAGAGGACTGACTCAATAGACACCCTAATATAGTAGCATACTATTTAAAATGATGATTGTTGGGACCTAGCTGGTTTGGCACAGTGGATAGAGTGTCGGCCTGCAGACTAAAGGGCCTGCGGACTGAAGGGTCCCAAGTTTGATTCCAGTCAAGGGCAGGTGCTGGGGTTGCAGGCTCGATCCCCAGGAGGGGGCGTGCAGGAGGCAGCTGTTCAATGATTCTCTTCATTGATGTTTCTATCTCTCTCTCCCTCTCCCTTCCTCTCTGAAATCAATAAAAATATTTTTAAAAATAAAATTATGTTGGTCCCAGCCAGTGTTGCTCAGTGGTTGAGCATCAACCCATGAACCAAGAGGTCACTGGTTCAATTCCCAGTCAGGGCACATGCCTGGGTTGTGGGCTTGATCCCCAATAGAGGGCCTGGAGGAAGCAGCCAATCAATGTTTCTCTCTCATATTGATGTTTCTATCTCTCTATCCCTCTGCCTTCCTCTCTCTCTAAAAATCCATTTTTAAAAAAAACATATTTAAAATGATGAGATGTATATACTTTAACATAGAAATTTGCCCGTGATGTATTGTTAAATGAAAAGGCAGGCTATAAAATGTCTGTAGAATATGATCCCAGTGTTGTAAAAAGAAAGAAAGCAGGAAGGAAAGAGAAGAGAAAAGGTGGGGGGAAGGAAGAGGATGTCTGAGTGTAGTGATGGGAGTTGTGAGCAATGTGGAGAGCATGTGAATAGAAAAAATGTCAGGCAGGATAATGGCCAAGGTTAACTATGGTTGTATTATAGGTGAGTGATTTTTCCTTTCTTCTTTATATTTTCTGGGTTGCCTGAATTCTATAAAAAGCTATTATTGCCCTGACCGGTGTGTTCAGTGGTTAGAGCTTCAGCTAAAAAACCAAAGGGTCACGGGTTTGATTCCTGGTCAAAGGCATGTACCTGGGTTGCAGGTTTGATTCCTCACCCTGGTCAGGGCGCATGTGGGAGGCAATCAATCAATGTGCTCGCTCTCTCTCTGTCTCACAATAGAAAATATATATTTGGATGAGGATTGGGGGGGAGCCATTATCACTCTGAAAATAAATTTAAGTTGTAACCAGGTTTGCATAATTACTTTATAATTAAAGAAATCTTTCAATAAATTCAATTTAAAATTTTTAATCTTTCAACAAATTCTTCTTTATCTTTAAAATCAGTCGATTATTTCCAGTTCGAGAATCCTTTGTCTTCACAAAGCATGTTTCTAGTTACATATAAAACACACACACAAACGTTTTGTATGTCTGCAGAGACCCTTTTAGATGTTCTCTCCAATGGGAGAGGTATTTCAATGCAGGGGACTTGAAACGCAGACTGCTGCCACTGGTAACAAGGGCATGTAGAGCTGGTTGACCAAAAAGGAAACACAGAAAAGTTTGTAATACTTCATTCATTAAATGAACTGGGATAAATAACAATCACATTAGTAAATACTATGCCCAAAGAAATATTATTGAGAAATTCTAACTTAGGAGTTGAAAACAAGCGGAGTTGATATCAAGCTCAACAGCTGGAAAGATGTAGTAAACCCTTCTCTGTGTTCTCCAAAGTTGTCTCCTCTCATCTCTCCCAATTTAAGGAAGTAAAAGGCTATCCTAATAGGTGGTCAAACAAGTTCAACTAAGCCCCACCATTTTACATAGACATTGTGAATTACCCTAAAAAGGAACAAATTGTTTCCTACTTCTTAACATACCCACGAGGTTAAGTTGAGAATATCCTTTCTGTTTCCAAGATTACACATATGGTTACAATAAATCTTTTATTTCAGTTTTTGTTTCTTGGCCATCATTTAGATCATATCTAATAACCCAGGTCAGACTCACTTTAAAAAGATAGTTGGACACTTTCCATGGAACCTTTTCCCTCACCATTCTTAGATTCTCCTAGAAATTTACTAGTGCCTATTTCTTCTAAAACCCTATACAACTAGAATTTTGATGAAATTTTTCACTTTTTTAAAGAATAAATGTTTCTATATAACGCATAAGTCACTTTGTTCTTCTCTAACACTGCCCTGACCAGTACAGTAGTCAGTAGCCATATATGGCTATTAAGCAACTAAAATATGACTACTCTGGATCACACTGGATTTCAAAACATAATATGAATAATAATATATTTTATTAATAATTTCATACGGGTTATATATTACAACAATATTTTGGTATATTGAGTTAAATATAATTACATCTGTTTCTTTTTACCTTTTTTAAGTGACCATTAAAAGACAAATTATATGTATAGTTCACATTGTATTTCTTCAGAAGTGCTGGTCTAGAATGTAAGTTCATCCTGTCAGCATTCTTATTACCATTTCTATAACTCTGAAAATAGTGGCCTTTTGCAGGATGTTTGCTCCCTCCACCACATTCTGTGAAATGTCTGACACTGATTACTCACTCTACCCAAAACACACACACACACACACACACACTAAAAACCTCTGTGTTGACTGGAATCTCCAGGGTACCTGAGTAGGAGCACTCTGTGCACCTGCGATCAGTGTTCCTCCCCTGGATGTTGTGCCCTCTGAGCCATATCGACTTTAGAAACTGGGAGAGGTCACAGTCTGCTCCTACTAATGGAAGAGGTAACTTTCATTTTGGGGTTGAAACTCACTTCCCACAAGGCAGACACATTGAAAGTGCTCTAGCAATTCCCCAGCAAAACTCATTAATTCCCTTAGTTCCCCCAGTGCACTAGCATGAAATGGTAACCAATTTTTACCTGACTGGAAGTAGGCTACTGTTTCAATTAGGATTGCTTTCATAGAAGAAAAAAGACTATCTGCTTGACATAACCAAGGTTAGTTTGTTTTTCTTCCTTAAGAAATTGGTCAGAGGTGAGCAGAGAAGGGCGAGGCAGTGGCTTCATGATGGCATCACAGCCTCTACCTTTTGCTGGGCCCTTGTGGTCTCAAAATGCCACCCGAAGTTCAGGGAATGTTTCTACGCTCCGATCAAGAGAAAGGATGGAGGGGGAAAGGCGCATGTCAGCTGCGGCTCTCTCTTTTTATCAGAACATGCCTGCTTCTGTCTCATGGTTCACATGACCATATAAAAGAAGCTGGGACATTGAGTATTTTTAACTAGACAAATCAGTAAGAAAGAAGGGTAAATGGACTTGGGGTAAGCAATTGGTAATGTCCACCATAGCTATATTTTTTAGAACAAATGATTGCAATTCTTTCAGAGAGAAAACTACCTACAAAGATAAAGATTATAGGAGAAATCCAACATAATCTACAATAATAATGGAGGTTATAAATTGAGAGAAAGAAGCCTTGAGAATGTAACATCTACTATGTGAATCATTTCATTTTACTGAACTTGCTTGAATAGTCCCTATATTAACTTTCAGCATCATATTTGTTGATAGTAAAAGTTTAATGAAACACTAATAAAAAGTTTCTAAAACACAGTTCAGATCATATCAAACAGCTGCTCAGAAAACTTGATCCAGCCTGCCACAGGTTGCTATTAAATATGGCCCCATTCTGTCTTTATGATTTTATGTTCCTCTGTTTCCTTCCTGTCAACCTGGATAAAAGTAGACCCTTCGTCACAGAAAGAGTTTTGTCCCAAGTCATTTGCAAAACACCAAACTCCTGTCAACAATCTGACCTAATAACAAATTCAACATTCCACTCTAACAATTATCTGAAGCACTGTTGTTATTGCTAAGCTTTACCCTTTTTAGGACTGTCTTTACCCCCTTGCAATCTCAATCACCACAATTAGAAGAGCTTCTGTAATTAAAAAATATATATATATATATATATCCATCCCAGCCAGTGTGGCACAGTGGTTTTTTTGAGTACTGACCTATGAACCAAGAGGTCACCATTCGATTTCCAGTCAGGGCACATGCCTGGGTTGCAGCCTCGATCCCCAGCGTAGAGCATGCAGGAGGCAGGCAATCAATGATTCTCTCTCATCATTGATGTTTCTCTCTCTCTCCCTCTCCTCTCAGAAATCAACTATATATATATATATATATATATATATATATATATATATATATATTTTTTTTAAGTTGTAAACATTACTTTTAGTACTTCACAAGTGGTAAGGTCCACGTGATGCCAAGTTGAGGGTAGGAGAGCTGTGTTGGCTGTGGTTGCTGAGCCGGTGGCTAGGGGCACTCACTAAGTGACTTGCTCCCAAACAAGAGCCCTGAAGAAAGCCTGTTTCAAATTCTTGCTGCAGCAAAATTCAAACTTCTAAAATGTCATGTATCTTTGTGTCATTAGCATAAAGTCAAAACTATATGATTAGTCCATAATTGCTACTTATCTTGTTCCCTAAAATGGCCCAAGTTTTCCCACATCTGGACCTTTGCCACGAAATACCTTCTTTCTATAATGCCCACCCCCATCTACACAATGTGAAGGCTTACTCCTTCCCCAAGATTCAACTTGGATTTCACATTTTCCACAAAGCCTTTCTGGATCCCTCCACTATGGCCCTCGCTAATTTGAACAATACAGCACTTTCTTTGCATTTCTCATGCCACTTGTTTTAATTCTGCCTTATCATATTTGTTTAGTAGCTCTATCCCCTACCGCTTGATCAAAAGCTTGACTCTATGCCCCACCTTTCAAAGAGAGTTTCAGACATACTAAACACACAAAAGTTTTTGTGTTTAACTAAATCTGGATTTCTTTTTTTCTATTTGACAGAACAATTTAAACTAATCTTGCAATATTATTGACTGCCATGGTTTTCAAAATCTGGTCATGAATTAGGACCCTCAAAATAATAATTAGCCCATTGCTTTTCATGTGGAGTTCCAGAGAAAACTATTACAAATATCTGAAGGGATACCCTATGGCTTTCTGCGCAGGGAAGAAAGACTGCCTACAAGTGTCTGCGCAGGCACTCACTATTTCCCTGTGCAGCCCACTGTCCCCTGGCCCCATAAATTTAGCAGCAGTTTCTTGAGCTTCTGCAGAGAAGGAACAGATTTCCTAAACCAAAATTAAAACTCAGGATTTTTGTGCCATTTCCAGGTGAGCTTCCATTTAAAATGTAGCTTTAAGATGCAAGAAGTCTTAGAATGACTGGGACATTTCAAAGTGCTATTATCCTAGCTAATAAAACAGTAATATGCAAATTGACCGCACCTTCGCTACGCCCAAGCCACGCCCACCAGCCAAGCCATGCCCACCAGCCAATCAGAACGAGTATGCAAATAAGCCCGACCAAGATGGCGGGTAATTTGCATACATAGGCGCCCTGAGCTGACCCCCTGCCACGGATTGCAGGGAGCTGGGTGTCTGCTTGGCTCCAGGGGCTTTTGGCCTGGAGCCGAGCGGACCCCCTGCCATCGGAGGCGGACCCCCTGACATCGGAGCGGACCCCCTGTGCACGAGCGGACCCCCTGCCATCAGAGGCGGACCCCCTGCCATCGGAGCTGGGTGTCCGCTCCAGCTCCAGGCCAAAAGCCCGCCGGGGGCTTTCGACTTGATGCATGAGCGGAACCCCTGCCATCGGAGGCAGGGAGCTGGGACTGGCAGGCGCTGGCTCCAGCCAAGCCCCGCAGCGCCAGCCAAGGCAGGCGGAACCCAAGCCACGCCCCGATCGGGGACCCGGACTGGCAGGCGCTGGCTCCAGCCAAGCCCCGCCGAGCCAGCCAAGGCAGGCGGAACCCAAGCCACACCCCGATCGGGGACCAGGGCAGGCGGCGTGGGTCAGCGCCCTAGCCACTGCCCTGATCCAAGCCGCCATCACACCACCTGCCTGTTCCAAGCTACAATGGGGGCCCGGGCAAGCAGCGGGGGGCAAAGCCCTAGGCCGGTGCTTGCCTGGATCGCGGACCCAGGCTGGCGGCGTGTGGCAGTACCGCACACTGCTGGTGGGGTCCAAGCCGAGGGGTCCTGGGCAACTTCTGCCAAGGCCCGCCTGTGGGCTCGAGCAGAGGGAAAAAGCTGGCAACTTGGGAGGGCATTGCTCCCTCTGGAGCCCCAGCTTCCGCTTCCCAGCTGTGAAAATTGACAACCGGTAGGAGGAAGTCCCACCCCCACAGAAACGGCCAGAATCAGCCATTGGTCACACAGCTCAAAGGCCTGACAGTTAAGACTCATTCACCTGTATCTCAGACCATGGCAGTAGAGAGGTGGGACTATGTCCAAAGAAAAACTGTTGATACAACGTAGCTCTGCAGCAGAAAGATGCCGACATTATCGACAGAAAATGTCTGAAGAGCAAAGGGCATCTGATCTTGAAAGAAGGCGACGCCTGCGACAGAATGTATCTGAAGAGCAGCTATTGGAAAAACGTCGCTCTGAAGCCGAAAAACACCGGCATCTTCGACAGAAAATGTCGAAAGACCAACGTGCCTATGAAGTTGAAAGAAGGCGGTGGCGAAGACAGAAGTCTAGAGAACAGTCATCAACAAGTACTAGCAATATTGGTAGAAACTGCCTTCTCAGCAATAATGGAGTATATGAGGATGCAATTCTCGAACATAGTTGTGGTGGAATGACTGTTAGATGTGAATTTTGCCTATCACTAAATTTCTCTGATGAAAAACCATCCGATGGGAAATTTACTCGATGTTGTAGCAAAGGGAAAGTCTGTCCAAATGATATACATTTTCCAGAATACCCAGCATATTTAAAAAGAGTAATGACAAACGAAGATTCTGACAGTAAACATTTCATGGAAAATATTCGATCCATAAATAGTTCTTTTGCTTTTGCTTCCATGGGTGCAAATATTGCATCGCCATCAGGGTATGGGCCATACTGTTTTAGAATACACGGACAAGTTTATCACCGTACTGGAACTTTACATCCTTCAGATGGTGTTTCTCGGAAGTTTGCTCAACTCTATATTTTGGATACAGCTGAAGCTACAAGTAAATGATTAGCAATGCCAGAGAACCAGGGCTGCTCAGAAAGACTCATGATCAACATCAATAACCTCATGCATGAAATAAATGAATTAACAAAATCGTACAAAATGCTACATGAGGTAGAAATGGACGCCAAATCTGAAGCAGCAGCAAAAGGTATAGCTCCCACAGAAGTAACTATGGCAATTAAATATGATCGTAACAGTGACCCAGGTAGATATAATTCTCCCCGTGTAACCGAGGTTGCTGTCATATTCAGAAATGAAGATGGAGAACCTCCTTTTGAAAGGCACTTGCTCATTCATTGTAAACCAGATCCCAGTAATCCAAGTGCCACTAAAATGAAACAAATCAGTATCGTTTCCTACATTAGATGCAATGACATATCCTATTCTTTTTCCACATGGTGAATAAGGCTGGGGAACAGATACTGCATTAAGACTCAGAGACAACAGTGTACTCAACAATAATACTAGATAAAATGTAAGGACACGAGTCACTCAAATGCAGTATTATGGATTTCATCTCTCTGTGCGGGACACATTCAATCCTATTTTAAATGCAGGAAAATTAACTCAACAGTTTATTGTGGATTCATATTCAAAAATGGAAGCAAATCGGATAAATTTCATTAAAGCAAACCAATCTAAGTTGAGAGTTGAAAAATATAGTGGTTTGATGGATTATCTCAAATCTAGGTCTGAAAATGACAATGTACCTATTGGTAAAATGATAATACTCCCATCATCTTTTGAGAGTAGTCCCAGAAATATGCAGCAGCGATATCAGGATGCTATGGCAATTGTAACGAAGTATGGCAAGCCCGATTTATTTATAACCATGACATGCAACCCTAAATGGGCAGATATTACAATCAATCTACAACGCTGGCAAAAAGTTGAAAACAGACCTGACTTGGTAGCCAGAGTTTTTAATATTAAGCTGAATGCTCTTTTAAATGATGTATGCAAATTCCATTTATTTGGCAAAGTAATAGCTAAGATTCATGTCATTGAATTTCAGAAACAAGGACTGCCTCACGCTCACATATTATTGATATTAGATAGTGAGTCCAAATTACGTTCAGAAGATGACATTGACCGTATAGTTAAGGCAGAAATTCCAGATGAGGACCAGTGTCCTCGACTTTTTCAAATTGTAAAATCAAATATGGTACATGGACCATGTAGAATACAAAATCCAAATAGTCCATGTATGGAAAATGGAAAATGTTCAAAGGGATATCCGAAAGAATTTCAAAATGTGACCACTGGAAATATTGATGGATATCCCAAATACAAACGAAGATCTGGTAGCACCATGTCTACTGGAAATAAAGTTGTCGATAACACCTGGATTGTCCCTTATAATCCATATTTGTGCCTTAAATATAACTGTCATATAAATGTTGAAGTCTGTGCATCAATTAAAAGTGTCAAATATCTATTTAAATACATCTATAAAGGGCACGATTGTGCAAATATTCAAATTTCTGAAAAAAAAAAAATTATCAATCATGACGAAGTACAGGACTTCATTGACTCCAGGTATGTGAGCGCTCCTGAGGCTGTTTGGAGACTTTTTGGAATGCGAATGCATGACCAGTCTCATGCAATCACAAGATTAGCTATTCATTTGCCAAATGATCAGAATTTGTATTTTCATGCCGATGATTTTGCTGAAGTTTTAGATAGGGCTAAAAGACATAACTCAACTTTGATGGCTTGGTTCTTATTGAATAGAGAAGACTCTGATGCACGTAATTATTATTATTGGGAGATTCCACAGCATTATGTGTTTAATAATTCTTTGTGGACAAAACGCCGAAAGGGTGGGAATAAAGTATTAGGTAGACTGTTCACTGTGAGCTTTAGAGAACCAGAACAATATTACCTTAGACTTTTGCTTCTGCATGTAAAAGGTGCGATAAGTTTTGAGGATCTATTAACTGTAGGAGGTGTAACTTATGATACATTTCATGAAGCTGCTAAACACCGAGGATTATTACTTGACGACACTATCTGGAAAGATACGATGGACGATGCAATCATCCTTAATATGCCCAAAAAACTACGGCAACTTTTTGCATACATATGTGTGTTTGGATGTCCTGCTGCTGCAGACAAATTTTGGGATGAGAATAAATCTCATTTTATTGAAGATTTCTGTTGGAAATTGCACCGAAGAGAAGGTGCCTGTGTGAACTGTAAAATGCATGCCCTTAAAGAAATTCAAGAGATATTCACATTGCATGGAATAAAATGCTCCCATTTCAAACTTCTGGACTATCCTTTATTAATGAATGCAAATACATGTGATGTATCGTACGAACGACAACAGGCAGAAGTTCTGATAAATTCTCTGAATGATGAACAGTTGGCAGCCTTTCAGACTACAACTTCAGCCATGGAAGATCAAACTGTACACCCCAAATGCTTTTTCTTGGATGGTCCAGGTGGTAGTGGAAAAACACATCTGTATAAAGTTTTAATACATTATATTAGAGGTCGTGGTGGTACTGTTTTACCCACAGCATCTACAGGAATTGCTGCAAATTTACTTAATGGTGGAAGAACCTTTCATTCCCAATATAAATTACCAATTCCATTAAATGAAACTTCAATTTCTAGACTCGATATAAAGAGCGAAGTTGCTAAAACCATTAAAAAGGCCCAACTTCTTATTATTGATGAATGCACCATGGCATCCAGTCATGCTTTAAACGCCATAGACAGATTACTAAGAGAAATTATGAATTTGAATGTTGCATTTGGTGGGAAAGTTCTCCTTCTTGGAGGAGATTTTCGACAATGTCTCAGTATTGTGCCACATGCTATGCGATCAGCCATAGTACAAACGAGTTTAAAGTACTGTGATGTTTGGGGATGTTTCAGAAAGTTGTCTCTTACAACAAATATGAGATCAGAGGATTCTGCTTATAGCGAATGGTTAGTAAAACTTGGAGATGGCAAACTTGATAGCAGTTTTCATTTAGGAATGGATATTATTGAAATTCCCCATGAAATGATTTGTAATGGATCTATTATTGAAGCCACCTTTGGAAATAGTATATCTATAGATAATATTAAAAATATATCTAAACGTGCGATTCTTTGTCCAAAACATGAGCACGTTCAAAAATTAAATGAAGAAATTTTGGATATACTTGATGGAGATTTTCACACATATTTGAGTGATGATTCCATTGACTCAACAGATGATGCTGAAAAGGAAAATTTTCCCATTGAATTTCTAAATAGTATTACTCCTTCAGGAATGCCGTGCCATAAATTAAAATTGAAAGTGGGTGCAATCATCATGCTATTGAGAAATCTTAATAGTAAATGGGGTCTTTGTAATGGTACCAGATTTATTATCAAAAGATTACGACCTAACATTATCGAAGCTGAAGTATTAACAGGATCTGCAGAGGAGAGGTTGTTCTGATTCCAAGAATTGATTTGTCCCCATCTGACACTGGCCTCCCATTTAAATTGATTCGACGACAGTTTCCTGTGATGCCAGCATTTGCGATGACTATTAATAAATCACAAGGACAAACTCTAGACAGAGTAGGAATATTCCTACCTGAACCCGTTTTCGCACATGGTCAGTTATATGTTGCTTTCTCTCGAGTTCGAAGAGCATGTGACGTTAAAGTTGTAAATACTTTATCTCAAGGGAAATTAGTCAAGCACTCTAAAAGTGTTTTCACTCTTAATGTGGTATACAGGGAGATATTAGAATAAGTTTAATCACTTTATCAGTCATTATTTGCATCAATGTTGTTTTTATATTATGAGTTTGTTATTGTTGTTATATCATTTTGTTATTATTTATTAATAAAATTATGTATTATTTTCATATACACTGTACTCATTTCCTTTTATCTCTCACACTTTTATTATAGAGAGAGGGCAAAGAGCAAAATTAAAATATTTCCTCTAATTAATTCCCTTTTAATGTGCACAAATTTCGTGCACCGGGCCACTAGTAATAGGTATATCTGCTTTTGATTCCAATATGAGCTTACTTTTTGTCTAGAATCATCTCTAAAACAAGATAATGGTTTGCTGCTGATAGGTGTACACACAAAAAATTGTGGAGAAAGATTTTTGGTTTCTATTAGATTCAAGTATACAAAATTGCAAATACTCTATCATTACTTTTTGAACTATGAAAAGAACAGTTATATTTGATTCAAACTAATATATTTTTTTATTTTTTATTTATGTGTAAGGACCAGTCTTTTTGTTTTTATTTTTTTCATTTGTAAATCATTTTTATTTTTTAGTTACAGTTGACATACATTATTTTATTCATTTCAGGTATACACCCCAGTAATTTGACATACATTACATTCATTTCAAGTGTACACCCCAGTAATGGGACATTAACATAACTTACTAAGTGATCATTCCAATAAATCTCATACCCGTCTGACACCATATATAGTTATTAGAATATTGACTATATGCCATATACTATATTTTACATCACCATAACTGTTCTGTAACAACCAATTTGTACTCTCCAATCCCTTTGCCTTTTTTCACTCATCTCCCCGCACCCCCATTTCATCTGGCAACTGTCAAAATGTTCTCTGTATCTATGAGTCTGTTTCTGTTCTGCTTAATTTGTTATTATTTTTGTTTCAATTGTTAATAGATATGTATTAGTTGCAATTTTTCTGTTCATATTTTTATCTTTTTTCTTCTTCTTCTTAAAGAAGACCCTTTAACATTGCATGTAATACTGGTTTGTTAGTGATGAACTCCTTTAGCTTTTTCTTGTCTGGGAAGCTCTTTATCTGTCCTTCTATAGCTTTGCTGGTAGAGTAATCTTGGTTGTAGGTCCTTTCTTTTCATCACTTTGAGTATTTCTTGCCACTCCTCTGGCCTGCAAAGTTTCTATTGAGAAATCAACTGACAGTCTTATGGGAGCTCCCTTGTAGGTAACTAACTGCCTTTCTCTTGCTATTTTTAAGATTCTCTCTTTGTCTTTAACCTTTGCACTTTAATTGTGATGTATCTTGGTGTGGGCCTCCCTGGGTATATCTTGTTTGAGACTCTCTGTGCTTCTTGGACTTGTATGTCTATTTCCTTCACCCGGTTAGGGAAGTTTTCTGTCGTTATTTATTCAAGTAAGTTTTCAATTTCTGCTCTCTCTTTTCTCCTTCTGGCACCTCCATGATGCAAATGTTGGTACACTTAGTACACTAGAAATTTGGAATACTTTTTCTTTTTGTTCTTCTGATTGGTTGTTTTTTGCTTCTTCATATTCCAAATCACTGATTTCATTCTCACCTTCATCTATTCTACTGTTGACTCCCTGTAAATTATTCTTCATTTCAGTTAATATATCCTTCATTTCTGACTGGTCCTCTTTCATGCTGTTGAAGTTCTCACTAAGTTCATTGAACATCCTATAATCAGTGTTTTGAACTTTGCATCTAGTAGATTGCTTGTATCCATTTTGTATAATTCTTTTTCTGGAGGTTTTTTCTGTTCTTACATTTGGAGCATTTTTTTTTGCCTTCTCATTTTGGCCACCTCCCTGTGTTTGTTTCTATGTATTAGGTAGAACTGTTATGTCTCCCAGGCTTGATAGAGTGACCTAATGTAGTATGTATTCTGTAGGGTCCAGTAGCACAGCCTCCCCAATCACCCAAGCTGGGCACTCGAAGTACACCTCCCTCCCTCTCTTCCCCCAGTATGGGCTGTGTAAACTCTTCTCTTGTAGTTGAGGCTTAATTGCTGTTGGCACATCAATGAGAGAGCTTTACCTCCAGGCCAATTAGCTGCAAGGACTCCAATCACTGTTGAGGATCAGCTGTAACAGAGTGGGAGTTACTTTAGCAAGGCTCTGGTGCCCACTGAGTTGCCTCTTGAGTGTGTTGCTTGTGGAGGTGGTTAGGTGGTGCTTCAATGTGGTCTGAAGCTGTCCAACTGGGTGGGCTGGCTCTGGGGCCTATCAGGACAGGGTCAGCCACTGCCTGTGTTCTGCCCAGAACCACCCAGCATGAGCTACAAAGTGATCTACAGATGGCTGCTACTTGTTCTAGGCTTGGAGGTGCCCAGGTGGGCCAAGCTGCAAACAAAGGCCAGTTGCTACTAGTGCCCAGCCACTTAGTGAGAAATATAGGGCATGCTGAGGCCTGATGCTGCTTCTTTGAGATCTTTTAGGAAAATCTGAAATATGAGCAAGACAGGAAAAGCCACTAGAAACAACTTGGTTGGACCAAAAGTTGGGTTAGACAGGGCCTCAGGGAATCATCAGGGTTGGGTAAACAATGTGAGCCAGGTTGAAGGAGTCTCAGATATAGTACTGCTGGCTCTGTGGGAGAGGGCTCATCCAAGGAACAATGGCCTCTGCCAGCACTTGAGTCTGGAAGAAAACTGTCCCCCCAGACTCTCACCCTGATACTGGACAATTCAATTCCTCCCCCTATGCCTCTGGTGCCTTTCAAGCTGCTATCCCAGTGCTGGAGCTCAGAGGGAGTGAGAGCGAGTAAGTCTGTGTGCAGGCCCTATAAGAGGAATGGTCTGGACTCCAGCAGCCCTCCGTCTCCCTCAGCCTCAACCTCAACCTCCACTGGTTTTTACAGCCAGAAGTTACGAGGGCTTCTCTTCCTGACACTGGAACTTTGGGCTGGGGAGCCTGGTGTGGAGTTGGGACCCCTTGCTCCTCAGGAGGGACCTCCACAGCCAAGATATCCCTCCGATTTTTATCTCCCACGCGTGGGTGTGGGAACACCCCTTCTGCGTCTCCGTCCCTCCTACCAGTTTCAATGTGGCTTCTTCTTTAATCCCCTAGTCATAGGCCTTCCATTCAGCCAGATTTCAGGTGGTTCTGAATGGTGGTTGTTTAGTTGTAGTTTTTATTTGATGTGGTCATGGGAGGAGGTGAGTACCACGTTTACCTGTGCCGCCATCTTGCCCAGAAGTCCTCTAGTTCAAACTAATATTTATTAAACTCCAGTATTTCATATTGTTTTTAAATTATATTCTAGAACTTTTTTATTTATAACAAAATATAGATAATCCTTAAAGCAGTGAAAATGCATCAGACATTAAGAGAATGAATACACATGCCACAGACTGGGGGAAATATTTGCAAAACACAGATCTGATAAATGGACTTCCATCCAAAATATTCACAGAACTCTTAAAAATGCAATAATAAGAAAAAAAGCAATCCAATCTCACAATGGGGAAAGATCTGAACAGACACCTCAGTAAATAAAAAATACAGATGGCAAATAAGGATATGAAAAGATGTTCAGCATCACATGTCATTAGGCAATTACAAATTAGAACAGTGAGATACCACTACACCTATTAGAATGGCTAAAATCCAACACACTGACACCAAATGCTGACAAGGATACAAGGAACAGGAACTCTCATTCCTTTGTGGTGGGAATATAATGGTGCAGCCACTTTGGAAGACAGTCTGGCAATTTCTTACAAAATTAAATACAGACTACCATAGGCTCCAACAATCACACTCCTAGGTATTTACCTAAGTAAGCTGAAAATTTACATCCACACAAAAACCTGCACTCAAATGTTTGCAGTAGTTTTATTCATAGTTGCCAAAACTTGGAAGTAACCAAGATGTGCTTTAGTAGATGAATATGGTACATCTACACAATGGAGTATTTTTCATCAATAAAAAGAAATGAATACATAAAAACATGAAGAAATTTTAAATACATATTGCTAAGTGAAAAAAGCCAATCTAAAATTCTGTATACTCTATTATACTCTATTATTCCAACTAGAATAATATGACACTCTGGAAACTATTAAGACAGTAAAAATAAAACTTTCTGGAAAATTATAAAGACAGTAAAAAAGATCAGTGGTTGTCAATGATTCATGCAGAGTGAGAGGGATGAATAGGTGGAGCACAGGTGATTTTTAAGGCAATGAAACTGCCACATACTCTGTATGATACTATAACGGTGGGTACATGTCATATATTTGTTTAAACCATAGAATATACAACACAAAGAGTGAACCCTAATGAAAACTATGGACTTCAGTTAACAGTAATGTATCAATATTGGCTCATCAATTGTAAGAAATGTACCACACTATAGCAAGATGTTACTAAGAGGGAAAATTGTGGATCAGTGGTTGCTAAGGATTGAGAGGATAGGAGGAGGAATGAATGAATGGGTAGAACACAGAATATTTAGGAAATGAAATATTTAGGGAATGATACTATAATGGTAGAAAAATGACATAATGCATTTGTTAAAATCTACATAACTGTACAACACAAAAAATACACCCTAGCCTGGCTGGTGTGGCTCAGTAGTTGAGTGTTGACCTATGAACCAGAAGGACATGGTTCGATTCCTGGTCAGGGCACATGCCTGGGTTGCAAGCTTGATCCCCAGTGGGGGGGGGCATGCAGGAGGCAGCCAACTGGTGATTCTCCCTCATCATTGATATTTTTATCTCTCTCCCCCTCTCCCTTCCTTTCTGAAATCAATAAAAATATAATTTTTGTGAAAAAGAATACACCCTAATGTAACATGGATATTAATTCATAATAATATGTCAATATTGGTTCATCAGTTATATCACATTAATGCAAGATGTTAATAATAGGAGAAACTGAAAGTGGGTAGACAGGAATTCTATACTTTCTGTACATTTTTTTATAAACCTAAAACTGTTCTAAAAAATAAAGTCTATTAAAATTTTTATTTCCTAAGAATCCCAAAACACCAATATGAAAGAATATGCTCATAGCATTATTTACAGTAGCTGAGATCTGGAAACAGTCCAAGTGCCCATCAATAGATGAGTAGATAAGAAAGCTGTGACAAATCTACACTAATAAAAGAGAAAGATGCAAATTGACCGTACCTTAGTGACGCCCACCAGCCAATCAGGAGTGAGCATGCAAATTAACCCAACAAAGATGGTGGGTTAATTTGCATACACAGGCACCGAGTGGCCTGAGGACAGGATGCTTGCATCATCACCATAGCAATGATGCAGGCATTCCGCACATCCCCAGCCACTCCAGGCCTCTGGGCAGCGTGGGAAGGCAGAAAGGTGGCTCTGGCCAGAGCCAAGGCGGTGCTGGCAGCCAGGGGAAGGAAGGCCCATTCTTGCATGAATCTTTGTGCATCGGGCCTCTAGTTCTATATAATAAAAACCTAATATGCAAATCTACCGAACAGTGGAATAACCAGCATAATGACACTGACTACCAGGGAGCAGATGCTCAACACCAGAACCGCCCCAAGCCCACAGGCCCTGTCCCATGGCAGTGGCAGGGGGCAAGGCTGGCAAGCGGGCGGCGCCAGGCCAGCCAAAGTGGTGTCAGCGGGGGCCCCCGATCACCCCACCTGTCACATCCTGATCACCGGCCAGGCCTAGGGACCCTACCCATGCATGAATTTTGTGCACCAGGCCTGTAGTTTATACAATAATACTATGCAACTGTAAAAAAAGAAGGATCTCTTACCCTTTGAGACAGCTTGGAGGGACCTGGAGAGTATTATACTAAGCACAATAAGCCAGCAGAGAAAGACAAGTATCACATGATGTCACTTATATGTAGAATCTAATGAACAAAATAAACTGATGAACAAAATATATTCAGAGACATTGAAGCATAGAACAGACTGATAAATCTCAAAGGGAAGGTGGGGTGGGAGGTGATTAACCAAAGAACGTACATGCATAACCCACAGACACAAACAACAGTGTGGTGATGGTCTGAGGCAGGGGTTGGGAGCGGGATAGAAAGGGTCGATGGGGGGATAAAGGGATATCTGTAATACTTTTAATAATAAAGATAAATTTTAAAAGACTTTTTTAATTTATCAGGGAGTGCATTTATTAAATCTAATATATGTTTCAATTTAAAAAACTGTTCAATGTAGAAAGTTTAAGTAATAATAGCTAACACTTTAGAAAGCTAAAGTTAGGAAAGGCAGTAAGAAAGGAAGATAAGTTGAAAAAAGTCCATCTTGCTGCGGAAAAAATAATAGTGATGTATTCTTGCAAATGTAGGTTGTGTGAGATTATATTTCTTTTTCTTCCTTCTGTCCTATAGTTCAGAGGCTGATTTGTTGTTCCAGACAAGCGGCATAACAATTTTTCTATGGCTTATTTGAAAATATCGGTGCTGTTCTCACTAGAGAAAGATGATACAAAGCTTTAGAAAATTTACAGGAAGATGAGGGGGGATATAAATATAAGTGTCAGAATCCTGTTCAGGGATCAAGGAAAGTCTAAGTCCAAGAATTTCCATTTCATTATATTTTCATTTCTGTGAGTTCTAATTGGTTCCATTTCAAATCCTTTGCCAAACTCTCAAAAGCCCCTTTTATTTCTTTAAATATATTAAACAGACTTTACATTCTAAAATAGACTATTCTAAACTGCAGTCTACATAGAACTGATTTCATAGTGTGTTTTTTCTATTAACTATTGCTTATGGTGGCTTATCCCTTACTAGTAGCCCTGCGCACAAATCCGTGCGCCAGTAGCTCACCAGTAGCTCGCTGCCGCCCTCCAGTAGCTCTCCGCCCTCCTGTAGTTCCCCCTGTCCCCCCTCCCCCTCGACCCTCTCATAGCTTGCTGCCCTGCCCCATCCTGTAGCTCTCCGCTGCCCGCTTGTAGCCAGTAGCTCGCTGCTGCCCTCCAGTAGCTCTCCGCCCACTGCCCCCCCTCATAGCTTGCTGCCCTGCCCCTCCTGTAGCCCTCCGCCGTCCACTTGTAGCTCACTGAACCACCCTCCTGCTGATCCGTGATCCAGTGGTTATGCGGTCAGTCATTACGCTTCACGGCGTAACGACCATTTGCATATTACATCTTTATTATAAAGGATGTGTTTTGGGGGGTGGGGTCTTTATTGTGAATTCATGGTCCTCCAACTTTATTTGTGGAAATTACTCAAGGTATAGATTTAAATTGTGTTCTTCCAGAGAGATTTCCCTTTCCTTCGACCAGGAGCCAAGAGCACTGCCAATTAAGACCACTTTCAAGTAAACATTCAACTTGGGGTTTTCAGGCCTTACAAATAGTATGAACTCAAACCCAAAACCTACCTTCTTGCAGACTTGTAGTTAAAAATTCTCATGGGAGACTCTTGTTTCCCATAGCACCCAGAGACGAAGCAAAGACAGACAGATGTAGATACAGATAAAGATATAGATACTTAGATACAAATTTCCACCTCTCCCTCTTCAGAGCAGGTTTTTCCTAGTTCATCCACTGAGGTTTTAACCATTTTGTGTGTCAACTCTATGGCAGAGTTCTGATTTGACCTCCTCAGTCTCCTGAGCCCCTATACATGGGCTGTTAAAGCCCAAACTTCAGGCAATTGGAGACTGGGGACAAATGCTGCCTCCAGGGGCCACTTACCTCTCCTGATTCACACTATCCGGTCATCTCTGTCCTCCAAGGAATTCCCTTACTTTTCTGCCAGCTCATCCATGCCTTAAAAAATTACTTTAAAAAAAATACACTTTATCCATCATATTTAGTTTTGCTCTACTAAGAGGAGTTTCTTTACACATCTAGTCTGCCATATAGCTAGTAATAGAATGCTCAACCCAAAGACTTGGCACAGGGGACTGGCTGCAAGGGCTAATTTTCTCCTATTTCTAAATATGAAACTTTATAGAATTCATAGTCCCAGGCAGTATTTTTTTCATTTTGTTTCAGCTTCTTCCAACTCCCTTCTATGCCCATGGAAACCCCACACTGGCACCAGTTCCACACAGTGAACCTGGTTCTGGTCCCAGCCTCACATGCATCACTTGATCTCAGATCAGTCAAACTTCCAACTGAAGGTCTGCTAAGTCTTGTGTTACACTTGCTTGTCTGCTCCACAGAGTAATATATCTTGCTGTATTTATTATGCTATGTCTTAAATTTTCTACATGGCAGGAACCATCGTAAGTATAAAATTAGGTCAACACATGACCTTGACCAGAAATCAAGATTAAACTATTTTTATTGAATTTACAGGTAGAATTTCATGGGTACTTTTTTATGTATCCTATATGTTTTCTCCTGAAACACTAGTATAAAAGCTAGAGCATCAGTGACTGATGGTATCATTTTATTCATACAGGATGTTGAGAACAAGAATTTGATAAAGATAACCTTGAGTCCAATAAACCAGAGATGGAGGCCTCTATAGTTCCATATAATATACATGAGCCAAAGAGCTAAAAACCAAAGACCAGGGCAGAATCTAGTGATACCGAGACATCACTATGTAGGAGGAACACAGGTCCAGAAAACAAAAGATGAAGGTAAAGAAGGGGGAGGGCAGCTACACCCCAATGACTGAGAGCCAGGAAGTTGGTTGCTCAGAATCATGGCCTCCATATCAGAGATCAGGATGGGCCTGCACTCAGTGCTCCTCCAAGCCAGTGCCAGGCCTCAAAGTGTTTGTTACCTGTCTGCTAGGAGATAAAGAGCTATGGCAGGACTTAAATAAACCATGTCACAAATACACTTTTCTTGATGAAATAAAGAAGGTATAGATGTATGTTCTGGTGAAAGTTCCTTAATCCACACCCCCCCCCCCAAGTAACATGGAGTTCTCTGACCATCTCCATTGAGATTACTGCTTTAGATAATCCTGCTTTGGCCAGAGGGAGCCTTAGAGGGTAATCACAGGTAGATCCAGGATCTGAAGGTTTATTAAAAAAAAGAAAAAACTGGCTATAGCCAGTTAAAAAAATAATGAAGGGTAAAGACGACATGAATACTAATAACACTTCCATTGGAAAAAAATCATTTAAGAATCTATACTAACTAGAGGCCCGGTGCATGAAATTCATGCATGGGGGAGTGTCCCTCAGCTCAGCCTGCACCCTCTCCAATCTGGGACATCCCTCTCACAATCCAGGACTGCTGGCTCCCAACTGCTCACCTGCCTGCCTGCTTGATTGCCCCTAACTGCTTCTGCCTGCCAGCCTGATAATCCCCTAAACACTCCCCTGCCAGCCTGATCAATGCCTGCTTCCCTGCCAGTCCAATTGCCCCTAACTGTCCTCCCCTGCAGGCCTGGTTGCCCTCAACTGCCCTCCCCTGCATGCCTGGTTCCCCCCAACTGCCCTCCCATGCTGGCCTGGTCACTCCCAACTGCCCTCCCCTGCAAGCCATCTTGTGTCCAAATGGGGTCGGCCATCCCTGACCACATGGGGGTGGCCATCTTGTGTGTTGGAGTGATGGTCAATTTGCATATTACCTCTTTATTATATAGGATAAAAGGGTAATATGCTAATTAGATCAGACTTCTTCCAGACGACCTTCCAGACGTTCTTCGGGACAAAGCCATGGTGGCGGGGCTGAGGCAGAGGCAGTTAGGGGTGATCAGGCTGGCAGGGGAGAGCAGTTAGGGTGACCAGGCAGGCTCCAGTAGCCCCACACACAGAAGGCAACCTGCGACGGGGGCAGGGCTGGCAAGCAGGCAGTAACAGCTGACCTCTCAGTCCCTTCCCCCGGCAGTCAGGCACTGATCACCCTATGGCAAAAGGGGAACCGGGGTTTTGGCAGGGGGTGGGGCCGGCTGTGGGCAGCTGGGAAGATGGCCCTGATCATAAGTCAGGCCTAGGGACTATACCTGCACACAAATTTCGTGCACTGGGCCTCTAGTTTATTAGAATAAAAGAATGATACTAAAAATGACCTTAAGTGTTAAAAAAGAAATTAAATGGGATGTTAATTCCATGTTAACATCCAAATAACAGGCTTGTGTTCAACCTCTAAAACTCATAATTTTTATTTATGCATTCTAATTTTATGTCAACAAATGCTATAATGGTTAAATGTGTTTTATATGTATAAATAGCATATTGTAATTTTTACAGGATTTATTTTACTTCATTGGTTATATTTAATTCTATCCTTCAGTAAGATATTATTTGCTTATTTCTTGAAGCATGTACATGCACTTATTCCATATAACCACATCCATGGTACATGGACTCAACCAATGAACTCTGAAAACTAATTAAGAAAGCAAAAGGCGAGGTATGTTAGGACCTAACTAACTTTATTATCTATTTCTAAAGCCTCTGCTCTACAATATTTAAGGAAAAAACAAGTAATATCATGTAAAAAATTTGCCATCAAAATTTTCATTTTTAGGGTAACTTCCTTGATATGTCACTTCGTTCAGAAACATCACAATACCTACTACACCTTATATAATAATATCAAGTCTGCTTTATCTTAATACTAGTAGCCCTGCACACGAATCCATGCACCAGTAGCTCTCTGTCACCCTCCTGTAGCTCTCCGCCCACTGCCCCGCCCTCCTGTAGCTCCTCCCGCCCCCCTCACCCCTCACTCCCCATAGCTTGCTGCCCTGCCCCCTCCTGTAGCTTTTCGCCACCTGCTTGTAGTTCGTTTCCCCACCCTCCTGCAGATGGGTGATCTGGTCGTTATAAGGTTGGTCATTACACCTGAAGGCATAATGGATAATTAGCATATTCCTCTCTTATTATATAGGATATGTAAAGAATCATAATCCAGAAAAAAAGTCCTTAATACCTTTTCAAATTTTTATTGTCTAGGCAGATACAAGATATAACTCCTTTTGTTCCAAAATATTTGAAATTGAAATCTACTGATGTATTTTATAAATGCACTAAAAAATTGTAGTTGAAGCAAAATAAGTAAATGAAAAACACCCTTTTAAAAAGTTAGGCTCATTTATTCATTCCAGAATAATTTCTAAATATCTGCCATATACCTATAACTGCTCAACCATTAAATGATACTATTCAGTTGCAAGAAGTTTTGTCAAGCTTTCTCTATCAAATGAGACAGATATATCCTTCTGGAAATTGTATGTTCTGCTTGTTTCAAAATGTGTTTCTTTGCCAATGTTTATAATTTAACTGTCAATGTATAAATCCCACTCTCAAAATTTCACAGCCAAATATTTGGCATTATTATTGCACACACCTGCCACCACCTACAGAAGAAAAAAACAAGGGTTATACACCCTATAAAAATACAAGTTTGTGTGTCAATGTTATCTTATCCATCTTCCTAAAAACTGTTACCAAAAAAAAAAAAAAAGATTAAATAATTTCTATAGTTCTGAACAATGACACCAAAGAGAGAGTATAACTACTTTTCCAAGTCAGATCTAAATTAATATAGAAACACTAAAGCATACTAGTCTTCGAGTTTAATCACAAACATGTCAGGTTGTTTGGAGTTCTGTTGAATTTGGAAAAGATGTATAAACAGTTGCTAACAGCTTAAGGTTTTTAGGGAAAAGCCCACATTGATAGGTGGTCTCAAATCTTAGCTGAAAATTAACTGAACTATACAGGTGTAACTGAAAGAGGTTGGAATAATGAAAAGTTCACAGGATGAAGTGTTTAAAAATTTGGGGATTGGCCCAAGTCTACCACTAACTAATTGTGATTCTTTGAAAAATTACTTAGCTGTTCATGACTAGTTTCTAATCCGTGGAACTGGCCCAAATGACCTCCAAGGCACCTTCAGCTCTCACATTCTATAATTCTAATTCAATGGCATGTTTTGTAATTGAAGGTAGACCCTCCATCCATTCACTGAGCAAAAGAAACCCTCCAGTCTTCTGATTGGGGTCCATGTGTTCTCATACTAGGTTAAATGGCAAGAGCATGTGGAAATACAAATCAGAACACAAGGACTTATCATCTTTTGTGAACCACATTCTTATCCACAATGCCCAGCAACAAGGCCTAGAGTGCTAAACAATTTGATGCAATAATGACAATGCAGTTCACCAAACAAGGCCAAGCTCACTGGTTTCCAGGAAACTGAAAAGGAAAAGAATGTAGAAAGAAATAGTAGAGACTTTAAATGATGGAAAAAATGAATAAAGTTCAAACTGAGAATGAAAAAGACACAATAAAGATCTAAAAAGTATGGTCAATGCATTTAGAATGATTGGAACCGTGAAAAGCTTTTCCTAACAATACTAACAAAACATCTTTGAGAACATTTTATTACTAAAGGAGTCAATGAGATGAGAACAGATTGATGACTCTTTCTGTCGGGGGGTGCACTTCAGGGGGGGAGCAAAACAGAGAAAAAGACTCATGGACAACAGTGTAGTGACTGCTGAGGGACGGAGTAGAGGAGGGTATAGGGTAATAAATGGTGATGGATGGAGACGTAACTTGGGGTGATGAACACATAATACAGTGTACAGATGATGTGTTGTGGAATTGTGTACCTGAAACCTGCATAATTTTGTTAACCAGTGTCACCCTAATAAGTTAAATAAAAAGAAAAAAAATGCAAGACTAAAATTGAATTATTTTGATTCATGAAAGCTACAATTATTATGCAACTTCATTAAAGGTATTTTTATCTCATCCAAGAAGTTAAAGATGTTCCTTTTTTAAAAAAAAAAATCCCATTAGTCTTATTTTCACAATGGAACATTCAATATCTCAAAAAATTATACCAAATATGAGTTATTGTTACTATTTAACTTAGTCAAAAATTACATCATTACTGCCCAGGCCAGTGTGGCTCAGCTGGTTAACACTGTCCCATGCACCAAGAGGTCGCCGGTTCAATTCCTGGTCAGGGCACATGCTTGGGGTGCAGACTTGATCCCCAATAGGCAGCCAATCAATGTGAACAATGTTTCTCTCTCACGTCAATGTTTCTCTCTCTCCCTGTCCCCCCTCTCTCTCTTAAACCAATAAAAACATTTTTAAATACATCATTACATTAAAGGATTAAATATATACATACATATATATGTGTGTGTATATATATATGTATATATATAATTTGTTATATATATATAATTTGTTATATATATATATATATATATATATATATATATATATATAAAACAAATAATAAAACTGCCTCATTATGACTCTCTTTTCTTTAGAAATATTCATTTCTTTACCCAAATTAGTGTTTAAAACAATGTTCTATTGTAATAGAGAAACTAAGACAAAACTATAAAATTAGCCATTTACAGAAGCTATCATTCAGAAAGCATATTCTCTGGTCTATAGACAGAGGGAATATATATACCAACCTCACATTCTCATAAAATGTGTTATTAAACTTCCAAAAATAACTTTCAATAGAATACTTAAGCCAACTACTACTAAGTATTTAGGAAATACACAAATTGAGTTTTAGATTATATAAATAACACCATTTCTCACCAAAAATAAGTATTCCAAGAATCATAGGCAAAAGGACAAGGTGAACTAGCCCTAGCCTAATTTCTCAAACCAAGTCTCTAAGAGACTGAGAGGGATTTAAGGTAACAGAGCAGGGCATTGACGACACAGAAACAAGGACTCAGGTCTCCAGATTCCCAGCCCACAAAGTATCTAGAAGCTTGTGAGGCACAATGGGCTTTGCAGAGTTTGAAATAGACACAGTCTCTTCCCTCAAAAGTACACACACAGTACACAATATGATATTGTGAAACACTAAGCAATTAAAACATAAAGGCAATATAAATATAGATCAACTCTCATGTGCTTTTATCAACCAGATACCGGTTTATGAAAGTGTTGACTACAAAATACAAAACTGTGAAATTATCATTTATATGAGGGATTCCAAGTATTTTTCCCATGAATATTACTGGTTACAAAAAAAAATTATCACACTTTAATTATCAAAAAAACAATATTAGTCATAAAAAGTAAATCAGTACCAGAAAGGCAGTATAGCACAGTTGTTAAAAGCTAATCATTTGAACCCTTTCTTACACTTACTAGCTATATAACCTTAAGGAAGTTACTCAACCTCTATGTGCCTCCATTTCCTCACCTATAAATTGAAGGTAATAGTGTTTACCTCTTAGAGTGGTTGTGAAGATTAGATAAGTTAATACATTGTAAAATACTTGGAACAGTGCCTGGCACATAATAGGTACAAAATAATTGCTCTCCTCTATTCATATGTTATTCTTCTCCAATTAGCCAACAACGACCTCTTGACACTTATCATGTCTCAAGTCTAGCCAACCTTCAGAAGCCACTGGAATAAAATATAAGTTTCCCAATGTACCCAGGTTTTGAGTCAAAAATTAAATAACGATAGAGATAAGATTAAAAAAATAACAGAAACATGTTCAAGGCATGAAATAAATAATCAGAAATCAGGAAAACTGAATTATAGAAAATGCAGTCTTTGCCTGTCTTAGATTGGCAGGTGTGGGAGGAGAAGAACCAACAGTTTTCAAAGCAGGTAAAACCACAGTCATTTTATTTGCCACATCCAGTTGAAATGCTCCATCACCACCACAACTATTCGCCAAAAGCCCTTTACACTTCTTAACCACTCCTACTTCTACTTCTTCCCCATATCTACAGACACGAGGGAAAAAAAATCCTCAGAAAATAAAAATAGAGGTCTCCCTGAAATATAATCCCCATTAAATTTCCCATAAAAGTAAATAAAAATGAATTATAAAGCAAAGCACAATGCATCTATTCCCTTCAGATCTGCTGCCTGGCTGTCATTAGCAGACCTGGATATCCTGAGGCTCCAGGTGGGGGCTGCTGTCCATGGCTGGCAAATGCTAAGAGCAGTTCAGAAGGATGTGATCCTGAGGGGCGAAGAATCTCAGTCAGGATCAGTGCACACTCTTGGAGAGCTCTGAGGAGATCAGAATTTAACCAAAATCACTTACCTGATGTCACTCCCATTGAGTAGCATATAAAATGGATGATGAGAGAAGAGAGTGACGAGGTTATTAGTGGCTACACAGGAGGTGGCAATGCTGAGAGAAGGGTAACACAAGTAAGGACAGAAAAAATGTTCAAAGAGCCATAAGGAACTATTTTAAGATAAATTACACAGACTGGTTAAAACTTAATGGGGCTTGAAGATTGCGGGGGCCTGACGCGGCGGGGGCCAAACATGGCGGGGATCTCCCTTTTCCGCATCCCACGCAGAAAGAGAGATGAACGAACCGGTTCTAAGGGGAGGCGGCCAGGGATTGAGAAATATTAGAAATAAAGAGAGGAGAGATAGATTTGAAAGCTGGGGCTGGGTGGATCTTTTTGTGCCTGGCTGAGGCCACAGAACAGATCCAGACTGCAAAGCTGAGGCTTTATTTATAATCAGGGACAAACAAGGCAATTAACAATGTTCTTGTAAGTTTCACTTGTTTTGGCAGCACTTGCTGCCCCTCCCACAGCCCACTAGCTACCCAGGAAGGATCTAGGGATCAGTTACAGGATCAGGCTTAATTATGCTGGGAGGGGTCTGCCCTCCAAACGAACTTGTTTGTGACCCTGCCACAGGTCAGTCAGAGGCTTAACCCTATAACCGCTTCCTACAGAAGATCACCCAAGATAATAGGACTTAGTAGAAGACAGAAAGTAGGTACTGCTGGCAATTATGACAAGACCAGCTCTGGAAGAGAGGATGTATAGATAGTTCAGCCTTGTCATGTTTAATTTTAGGTAAAAGCTAAGTATCTAACTGGAAACATTCTATGGGTAGCTGAAAAAATCATAATCTTATAGAGCATTTTTAAATAGGAGATCACAATTTAATTGATTTAAGAGCTTTCTCTCCTCAGCAATTATATATCTTTAAATGGCAAGTATTTAAAACATAAAATAGGCTCAAGAAGGATTTAGAATATATTAAATATAATGAGTAATGCCCTGGCAAGTGTGGCTCAGTTGGTTGAGCAATGTCATCCCATACACAGAGAGTTGAGGGTTCGATTCCCAGTCAGGGCATATGCCCACATTGTGACTTCAATCGCCAGTACAGGGTGTGAAGGAGAAAGCTAATCAATGTTTCTCTCTGATCAATGTTTCTCTCTCCCTCCCCCTTCCTCTCTAAAATCAATACATTTTTCAAAAAAAATGAGTAATAATATTTTATGAATTATTAACAAAAAGGTGGGAATATTTAAGTGATAAGTTAAATATGTAGATAGAATTTTATGCGGAGCAATACCAAATTTTTCCACACACATATATAAAACATATTTATATCACTGTAAAACAGAATATTAGGCATATGGATCATTATTTTGACTTCAGTATTTCACAGATTTATTATGTCATATAAATTAAGTATAATACTCCTTTAAGTTCTATAAATCATTACTAGCTTTCATTCCAATTTTTACTGACAAATTCCCATGTCAGTTCTCTTGACAGATTTAACACATAAATCCCTCATAAAACAGTCAAAGGAAACCGAAATCTTCTTAAATATAATCATTGGTTACAATTAAACTTTAAATAACAAAAAAACTTACCATATTTTCCTTCATCTTTCTCAACTTTTCATCTATCTCTCTCAGCCGATTTTGCTGATCCCGTTGCTCTTTGGTGTTCCGAAGTACCTTTTCCCCTGGAGTTATTTCCATATTTTTATCATCATCATTAAGGTCAGGTTCCTAATTTAAAAAAAATAATAATTCATGCACAGGCTGAAAATGTACCATCACACACCATTCTAAAGCAACTGAGCTTTGAAGGTTGGCTTTGCTTCTCAAACAATATCTCTTCCCTTAAAATCCAATATAATAAAGTGCTAATATGCAAATGGTTGGCACGCCCTCACACCGTAATGGCTCAGACACTCAACACTGGGGAGAGAGGAATGGGGACCAGCCAGGCACAAATGAGCTCGTGAGAGAGGAATGGGGACCAGCCAGGCTGCGGCCTGGGAGAGGGACAAGCCGCATGCCCCACAGTCCCTGCAGTCCTGGGTGCCAGCAGCTGCGCCTGCGGCCCAGGAGAGGGACAAGCTGCCCACCCTGCAATCCTGGGCACCTGTGGCTGTGGCCCAGGTGAAGCCACCCACCCACGGTCCTCTGTGGCTGCAGCTAGCCCGGGCAAAGCCAGCCTGGGTCCTAAGTGCCTGCAGCCAGCCAGAGGGAGGGAAGCCCAGGTCCCGGGTGCCTGCAACCAGCCAGAGGAGGGAATGCTGGGTCCCGGGTGCGGGCGAGGCAGAGGCGGTTAGGGGTGATCAGGCCAGAAGGGGAGCAGTTAGGGGCGATCAGGCAGGCAGGCAGAAGTGGTCAGGGGAGATCAGGCAGGCAGAGGTGGTTAGGGGTGATCAGGCAGGCAGGCAGAGGGTTTAGGGGCGATCAGGCAGGTAGGCAAGGGAGTGGTTAGGAGCCAGCGGTCCCATATTGCGAGAGGCAGTCGGACAACCCCTGAGGAGTTCCGGATTGGAGAGGGCGCAGGCCGGGCTGAGGGACGCCCCCCCCCCCCCCGTCCCCCATGCATGAATTTCGTGCACCGGGTCTCTAGTGATATTTATAATTCTCTAAACTCTTCCTATTTGAGAAAGGAAAGCCCGACTGTACATAAAGCAAGGAGGGAAATAAACTCAAATCATATGGGAAATAGGAAGTTAGAGTGGAAAAAGCAGTGGTCAGGAAGCAGTAACCTGGGCTCTGGTCCCTGTTCTGTACTTATCAGCTTGAATTTTGGGCAAATTACAGTTTCTGAAGATTCAAGTTATCATATATAAAAAATAAGAAAAAACCCTGCCCATCCACATTATGAGAGGCAGCTATGTAATAGTGAAAAGGGACCTAGACTTGGCAAAGTCAAGCTTTGAATCCTGACTCTCCCTGGTTCCTAAGATGGCCTTAGGGAAACCAAGCAACCTCTCTGAGCCTCAGTTTCACCATTTGCAAAATAATTAATAATAATAATGGTAATAATAATAATGAAGGAGGAGGTGGAGGAGAAAAAGAAGATCTAGCCTAAAAGTCCATAGTAGGAATGCAACAAATCTTAGTGCATAACAAATGTGAGCTGAATATGTCCTTTCAAAGAATAAGCATTATATAATGAAATTATGTTATTAATGTTAATATTTAAACTGATAGAACCATATTCTCTCAAAGTTAGTATTATTTCTAGGTAATATAAAAGGTTATTTCTTGACAGTAAGTCAGTCTTACATTTATAACTAAACTTCCTATCTTTTCACCCAGAGATCTCTTACTCTGTGTTGCCATGTAGGTGACTGGCATAGATGTCATTTTTGAAGTTACTCAAGACAGAATCCTCTCACATTTTCATTCCTTACATACATTTGGTCATCAAGAATAGTCATCATTTACCTTCTAACACCTCTTTAATCAAGGCCCTTCTCTCTTGTTCACTGTCTACTCCTTATCCACTTGAACCAGTTTTCAAACTCCATTGTGCTGCAGACTTACCCACAGAACCTGTGAAAATATTCAGAGGCCATCCTCCATCCCAGAGATTCTGATTCGCTAGTTAAGGGCAGGGGATTGACAACTTGAACCACAACCACTTGAGAATTTGAGAAGTATCGACTTGAGCTACTACTTGAGCCTCTCACCTGGGCTCATGTAGTAGTTCATTCATTCCACCTTTTGCAAAGAAGCCACAGAGCAAGGTGCAAAGTCCTCACCACTTCGTGGCCTGGTCCTGCCTCTCTCTTCAGTCTCATCTCCCATTACTTGCACCTCAAACGCAAAGCCTCAGCAGTATTCACTACTGCTAGTTCTCCACCACTCCATACCTCCTCCCGCCAACACCTCGTGGAGACTCCTTTTCTTTTGGAGCCCAGAACAAACATATATCTACTATAAAGTATTCCCTGACATACCCAGGAAGAACAACTATTCTCTCCAGCATTCCACATCATTGTACTTACCACACTGTCACTGCCCAGCCAGATACCATGACCGTTCCCCTCTGAATCCCAGCACAAACCATATCCTGAAGCTGTATAGCACTGGTGTCTGGTGAAGGCCTACTTCCTGATTCCTAGATGGCCATCTCCTTGCTGTGTCCTCAATGACAGAAGAGGCAAGGGAACTCTGTGGGCCTTCTTTATAAAGCACAACAAATCCATTCATGAGGGCTCCACCTTCATAACCTATTCACCTCCCAAAGGCCTCACCTCCAAGTACTATCACTCTGGGGATGACATTCCCACATATGTATTTTGGGGAATACATTTAGTCTATAGACATAGTGTTCTGAAAAACATCCAAACTGGATTTCATTTTTAAATGAAAAATTATTTTTTAAAGGACATTACTTAAATAACCTATAGCTATGATTTTTTTTTAATTTTTGGGTAGGCAAAGAAAAGACATAAAAAAATTTTTAATCAAACTTCATCAATATATTTAAAATTTGCAAAGCCACCATTAACAGACAAGCCACAGACTGAGAGGAAAATATAACACACAAGTCTGAAAAAGGACTTGAATCTAGTATATATAAGGAATTCACGCAATTTAATAAACAAGAATAAAAAGACAATCCAGTTCTAAAGCAACTTGAACAGATAGATACTCCATACAAGAAGATATGTGAGTGACAAGTAAGTACATACATGAAAAAGTCTTCAACATTATAAGGCATCAGGAAAATGCAAATTAAAATCACAGTAGGATATCACTGTGCAGCCACTAGAATGGCCCAGATGAAAAAATTTAACACCAAGTGCTGGAGAAGTGTGGAACTCTCATATGTTGTTGTAAAGTATAAAATGGAAAACTGACAATTTCTTTAAAAATTAAACATTTGTCTATTCTATGACCCAGCAACTCCACTCCTCTGAATCTATCCAAGAGAAAGGAAAATGTATTGGTCATTTTGTACATGAATATTCATAGCAGCTTTATGCATATCCCAAATGCCCATCAACAAGAGTGATAAACAAACTGTAGTAAGCACCTGATGCAAGCTGGGATGATCAGACTCCTTCTGCTCTACCTCTGTCTTGTGACTGGGTTTAGTCAATGTGAGGGGAGGAGTATTAAGAGATTGGAGGGTAAAAGAAGAGAAAGCTTGGAGTATTTTCCCCTGCCCCTTGCTGCTTTGGCACTATAGTTTTGGCAGGGATGCATCCCTGAAGTGCCCATCAGGAAGGTTTCCTTAGATTCAACTGCATATTTACGCTCAAAGATAGAGGCCACACTGGAGTCAGTCTATTCAGAAGGATTTAGGACAGGAAACACAGCAAAGCAGTGTCAGGTACCCTCTTCACTGGGAGTTTTTGCTGCAATCCATGTTGTCACAGTACAGGCACAGGGGCAAGGAAGCTACCCTGGTTTAAAAGCTTTATTTATATCCCATAGTAGCATCATCTCCTGAAATGACTTTATAGGTACAGCATCCAAGGTCCCAGCAAGGGACATGCCCAGCCACAGGAATCATTGCATTTAGAGAAGCTCAAAGTATGACTTCCCCGTCGGGTCTTTATAATTCTCCCATTCCAGGGGTCATTTTTAGCATAAGTGAAGCTGCCTCTTAACATTGTTGACATTCCAACTTCCATCAGTTGCCAGGGAAACAATTAGGAGAGTAAGGACAGCTCAAATTCTCATACCGAAGGAGAAGGATTGGTTAATCCTTTGCCCACACTTTCTATGATTACAATTTTGGATGGCCGATTCTTTGACCATGGCTCTAGGTCTCCCTAAGCTCCGACATACTTTTCCTTCCCCCTACCCACTGTTGCTAGTCCATGGGTGTCCCAACACCCCATACTGGCTCCTTTAAATCTATAAATAGTTCCTTCATTTACTTATCTTCAAAATCCAAGCTGAGTATTTTTCCTATTTCTTACCAAGAACTCTAACTGGTGTACTATGTTTATTTGTATGTATGTGTGTATCTATGCATGTATGTATGTAAATATGTATATGTGTGTACATATTTGTAGAGAAATAGACTGGAAGAAAAATTAACTTTATACTAAAAATCTTAATTATTTTATCTTATTTTTCTTAAGATATTTTTGTATTTCTTGATTTTTCTACTACATGCATATATTAATTTTATAAATAGAACAAATCAGTTTTTATTTTTTAAAAAAAACAAGGCTAATTTTGTCTTTCTCTAACAATGTGACTCTCCATACACAAAAGACATTGGCCTGAAGGTTAGATTTTAACCCCAGTTCTACTGGTATGACCAGCTATGTACTTTTGAGCAATCACTTTCTCTTTCTTCTGATAAAGTTTCTTCAAACTCTAATAGCTTACATGTCTGTAATTCTGCACAGTTAGATCTAAGGATACGTAATATCTTTCCTCAGTCATGGTCTCTGATAGCATAACCATATAGTTCAAACATTTAAAAGATAGTATGTGATGAAAGCAGAGGCTAAGAGAAAGCAAGGAAAGGTATCATTGATTCTGGCAAAAAACTGCCCAGTGGCATATTCAAGAAGCTCTGTGGTGCCAGGAGAGGTACTATTGTCACATTAATGTGCCCACCAGTTCTGTCAGTTTTCATGATCATCAGGAAATACCTTGATTTCCTATGATAGAAATATTTGCACAGACTCTGACCACCCATATCTTTTCTGTTTTTAAGTCATATAGGAATGCTTTTAATCAGTAAAATTCAGTTTGGTGAAAGCTCTCAAGATATGCACAGAATATCTAAGGAGCCAGAAGAAGAGAACTATCCCTGAGGTCAATAGATACTTGCTGATTTGACTAATTGATTGCCAAGGTATTCTAAATTCACCCCTAGAAAAATATCTATGGTGTTGACTGAGCCAACAGGGATCTTTGAAGTTAAACTCATTTCCAGATACAGAGGAAATGACTCACATCTTCATAAGTTATCTGACATGCAAATAAGGCATGAATTTTGGGCCAGAAAAATACAAATCTGCCTAAATAAAGCCAGCTTCCCTGTGTTTTTAAACTAATGCTATACTTTTCCACAGACTACTGCTATTTCCTGTCATCAAATGGATGGACCATTTGCCTGACAGCACTGAAAGTAGGGAAAAATCTTTCAGCCAAATTGTTTTTATCATCTTGAAATATTACCACACAGTGAAAGAAACCTTGACTATACAGGAGGCTTAACAAAAAAATTTTAAATAAATATCCTATATAATAAAAGCATAGTATGCAAATTGTCCCCTCAACTGGAGATCTTCCAGGAGTTCAACCAGGGGGCAGGCCGGCTGGGGGAAGGGAGGGAGGCCCTGGCCAGTGGCGGCAGCAGGTGGCCAGGGGAAGGGAGGGAGTACCCGGCTGGCAGCAAGCAGCCACTAGGGACCCTACCAGTGCACGAATGTCATGCACTGGGCCTCTAGTCCTATCTAATAAATAGGGAATATGCAAATGGACTGTCACACCATCACAAAGCTGCTGGCACCCATAGACACAAAATGGCGGCACCCAGTCCCCTCAAGCCCTGCTGGAGTCCCCCAGTCCTTTCAGCCCCACCACTGAGAGCGGACAGTGGGGCATGGTGGCTTCGTTCGTGCAACGGCGGTGGCAAAGCCCCCAGGCCCCGCAGACAGAGAGCAGACAGCAGGGCGTGGTAAAGCCCCCAGGCCCCACAAACAGAGAGTGGACAGCTGGGTGTGGCGGCTTCATTCACACGGTGGCAGCGAAGCCCCCAGACCCCACAAACAGAGAACGGACAGTGGGGCATGGCAGCTTCATCGCCAAGGCGGTGGTAAAGCAGCCAGGCCCCACAGAGAGCAGAGGACCATGGGGAGTGGGCCTAAGCTGTCAGTAGGACATCCCCTGACGGCTCCTGGATTGGAGAGGGTGCAGGTTGGGCTGAGGGACCCCCACACACACACCCGTGCACGAATTTCGTGCACCAGGCCTCTAGTCCAAATATATATAAAGAGCTAGGTGGCGTCACGACCAAATGGGCGACCGGTCACCATGAAGTGCACCATGAGGGGAGGCTGGCAGCAGGGCGGGACTGGGGACTGTTGAGCAGCGGTGGAAGGCTGCTTCGCGGGGTGGCCATGAGCTTAGCGGAGCAGTCACCCAGGCGGCAGCGAGTTGCGCGTAGCAGTCGCAGGGCAGGGGAGTTTAGCGGAGCAGTTGCGGCGTCGGGGAGCCTCATGGAGCAGTGGCGGGGCTGGGGGGAGTTTCGCGGAGCGTCCAGTGGCAAGCTTCGCAGGGCGCAGCAAGCTTTGTGGAGCAGTCAAAGGGCAGGGGGAGCCTCACGGAGCAGTCAAGGGGCTGCGAGCATCGCGGAGCACTCTGGGGCGGGGAGCTTCACGTAGTGTCACAGGGCGGCAGAGGCCACTGGGCCTCTAGTATATATATAAACTTTAAAGTAATCTGTAAAATATAGGTGGTAAGTATCCCCCAGATTTAATGGGGAATGTGTGATAGGTTAACATTAGAGGCATGAACCTCTGAAGTAACTTCTTGTTTATTCCTCAATCCAAATTCCCATGCTCTTAAGAGTGGCATACTTCTATAGCGTTTGGAAATGAACAGATGGTCAATAAGATTTCTGTGTTCATGACCAGCATACATAAAAAATTCCCAGATTCCTGCCCTCAACCAGTGCATTAAGTAATTTGAAGTCAACTGGACCACATGGCCATTGTTGGAACTCTGCAAATCCCTGGACTCAACAATAAAAAGCTTTCAGGATTACATGTCAAGCAATGGTTTATATTTCCTCAGTTTTAGCTACTGTTGAAACAGGAAGAAGAAGAAAACAAGTTAGTTGTTGCTATCAGCAATAGTATGGTCTTAACAAGAAAAGAGATTAACACAACTATAATTTTCCTCAATCAAATGTTTGTTGATATTCCGTTGGTCTTACCAAATTGTGTAAAACTGAATCAATATTTTAAGAACAAGAAAATAAATCAAATTAAGCAGGACCTTTATATTCAATTACATTACTTGGTTTAAAAACAAAAAAAAATCCCTCTTGTCAATGAGAGCCATTTCTGAAGACCCTCTCCCAACCAGGAAAAAAAAAATCTTACCATGAACTGGAATTCTAGATTTAGTAAGACTGATTGCATGAAAGATAAATTACACTTCTTTACAAAAGCCAACCTGAACAAATCTATTATTGAATCCTGTTGCTAAGGACTTAAGAAACCGAATGCTTACATAACTCCTATCTTAGATATTTCTGGAAAAAGCTAGACTCTCATACAGCTACAAATAAGAACTACAGTACTAAATTATGAAACCTTGCTCAATTTTATGGTGGGATTTACTATACGTGGAAAGAACTGATTTGTTGGAGAGTTAGGAGATGAATACAGAAAAGTATGCACAGTTAAGCCACAGATCTTTAAAAAGTTGCTTCAATTAGTTCTCTTTTGCTAAGATGAAATGAAAATAAAAAGCAGATGTAAAACCTGCAGCCACATGATATTATTTACATCACAGCAATAGCAGTAATATGCCATTGGTTCTCCTGAATGTGACCACATGCTTTGTTTTACACTAAGGAAATCAGATATGGAAAAGCCAAATGCTGCTTTTAAAATATTACCATGAAGTTAAGAGCCAGGCCAGCGCATCTATATGAGAACATTGTAATCAGCAAGCTCATAAGGAAAAGGTTTCCTCTCTGCCCTTTTCACAACAACCAACACTTTCTTGATCTCTGAGTCACATTTCTGGAGCCTCTCAAATTATCATGACTCAGGTGCTTTATCATCCTAGGCTAACCAACTTGGCACTTTAAGGTTGCCATAGTCAGGTCAGTCATAAAGTCTGCATGTTTCAACTTGTTTGGGAAACTATTTTTTGGACCACAATTTTAAAAATCTCAGAAAGAATCTTTTAAATATCACGCCTTCATCAAACACACACTTTCTCAGTTCCCATAATGTGCTGCTTTTTGTTTCATTATATGATCACTCCACAACTTGTTATGTGATTATATCCTATCCTCCAGTAACCTACAAGCTGCCTTAAGGCCAGAGATGCAGCCACATACTAATCTGAACACTTAGCATCAACCATCACAGCATCTCCTATGAAATAAGCTGGCATTCAAAGATGTGTTGATGCCTGTGCAGGGGTTGGACAAGTAACATAAATACAGGCATTAGGCCTCAGGGCCTGCAATACAATATGAGTAGTGGACACTGGAGCAAACTAGAGACTTGGTGCTCCTTATAAAGCAGCAGTTGCTACTCGGCTCAGTCCTGTAGTGGGCCAAGCAAAGATTCGGGCCTAATGTTGCCAGATTTTCTAATTTTTCAACAGAAACTAGAAATATAGATTTTTATATGAGGTCACCCAATTTTTAAATGTTGATTGTAAACCCTATATGGGCTAAAAGAAACCCATCTGTGAGCCCTGCAGGCGACCAGTTCTCAACCTCCTGCTGTATAATGGCAGCCTTCTCCTGGGCCTCGGACCCCTTCTGCCTCATTCACAAGCTCCTCTTCCTCCTCCTGCCACTCACTCACAATAAGAGACTTCCTTCATACTACTTCTAGATGTGCTTTCTCTCTCCTCTGAACCACCACAATACTTTGCTTTATAGCCTTTGATTGTGCTAGCCTATGTTGTTTTATACCTGTTATCTGTATAATCTGTGCCTCCCATAAAAAAATAAATTCCTTAAGTCACTTCTTATCCTTTTTATATAATAAAAGACTAACATGCAAATTTTCCCCTCAAACGGGAGTTCGACCTGGAGTTCAACCGGGAATTCAACCAGGGGTCGGGGCTGGTCGGCCAACCGCCCGTGGCCCCTCCCCGCTGCCAACCCCACCCTCAACTGGCCCCTCTCACGCTGATCAGGAGCAGGGCCAGCCGGACCCCACCTGTGCATGAATTCATACACCAGGCCTCTAGTTATTCTAATAATATCATTGGTCGAATTCTGCGTCAGACACTGCTAAGCATTTTACATATATTAACTCACCTACCCTTTAAAAGAACACTAAAGAATTGTATTATTATTACTATTTTACAGATGAGGAACCTGGAGATAGGAGTATTTCTAATTAATTCCCAGGCCTCAGAATAGTAAGTGAAAGAGCCAGCACTTGCAGCGAGTTCTATATTTGCCTGAATACCTTTAAGTGTCCTATAATTCCTTGCACACAGTGAGCACTTAATTAATATTTGTTGAATTTATTGTTGAAAAACAGAAGTTTATATTTAATTTAAAAGACATTCTTTCTTAAGGAGCATGGAGAAAAAAATTTTGATGAGTTAACGGTTTGCAGAAGGAGTGAAAAATAAAAATAATGTGAATATTCACTATGAATATTTGTGGGTCAGCAGTAGATTGGAGCCCATTCATCAACTGAATAGATACGCTGGGTTTATCCAAGATATTTTTCAGTGTATTTATTCAAAAAGAATTCCAATCCAAAAATAATATTCATAAAATAATTTGCCAAGTTAGCATTTCTGGCTTGAAAATTCAATGTGCAATTCTGGTTTTAGTTAGAATGAGGAAATGCCAAATGGAAATTGAATAAAAGCTTGAAAGATATTCTTTATTTTGCATGTGAAAAGCATTCGTCATTTCTTTTCAACAACTAGGATGTCATATTTCCGTTTCTCCATCCAATGGGAGTCCCAAAATGCAGTTTTTTCTTTCCTTTTAATTAATGTTTCACATAAAAATATATAATCTCAGTATGTAACAACTAAGTAATGTAATGGTTCCCATGTTACTATTTCCTAAATATTTTATCAGAACCATAAATGTGCACTCTGAAAATGTGATTTAAATGACAATGACAGAATCTAACCATAGTCATGGTTATATTAAAGTTATTTAAAGTCCTAATGGCTAAACAAATCTCTAAATTCTCAGTTTCTCATTCAAGAATAACATTTGATACCATGAAAAAGATATTTTCTATCTTTAGGACCAATATTCAGCTTTCAAATCTCAGCTGCCACTGAAATCTAACAACAATAAAAATTTTTAAAAATTAGCTGTAACACAAGGATATTCCCCCTCTTGGCTTCCTCCTTTTGAGAAATGGCACCCACTAACATAAATAAACTAGCCATGTAGTTAGTGTTGATGTCCAAGGGTACATTTGGATGGGGACAGAGATTCCAATTCTCTGTTTTCCAAGAACTCTGATCCCAGTTCAGAAATCAGTGGTTTCCATCGCCACCACTACTGCTGCGTAAAGGGCTCAGAAGCAGCTGTGCCTGGCCCTTAGACACATAACCTCAGGAGGCTAAGCTGGCTCCATAAAGATTTGCCAGTGACCAAATTTTCTTTGGAACATTTTTTAAAACTGCTCTTTCCCCTGAGATAATTTAAATTGGCCCAAAGCCAAATTGCTAACCTTCAAGTGATAGCTTGGATAAAATATTCACTATAAAGCAGAATTATTACCTATAGACTACTCATGTTTAAATGTTTTTAAAAACAAAGAAAATTACATGCATGTAAGAGTGTACAGAAAATGATTTGGTGAGATGTTTCTAAAACTGGTAGAGGGTCAGTAAAAATAACAAGAGACCAGCCATTTTCTCTTCAGGTAAAAACTGCTATCCAAGGCCAAACTAGATCCCAAGAAGTACTGAAATATAGTGGGGGGGAGAGGGAATAATTTTACTTTTCCAAAGCTGCGATTATTCTTCTGTTTTTCTACACCTCCTACTAGCTTTGTAAAAGAATATTTGCGGGAACTATTGAGAGAGGAAACACATTCATTTCAAAACCCTCATAGGAGAGTAGCCATCAACCTGGTGAGCTTCACTGCTTGATGTTCCATTAAGGGAGCTAAAGAATGTGTCAGAATAAGGGACAGTGGCTACCAGTGCTAATACCTAGAACTAGAGGAATAAAGAGAAACATGGCTCTCAAAGGACTAATAAGTGCTATATCGATTTTCTTCCTTCTCCTCTCTCCTGATCACAATCAAGAATTGGCTTTAGGGCACATCCCCAGTGGGGGGTGTGCAAGAGGCAGCTGATCGATGTTTCTCTCTCATCGATGTTTCTAACTCTCTATCCCTCTCTCTTCCTCTCTGTAAAAAATCAATAAAATATATTTTTAATAAAAAAAAAAAAAAGAATTGGCTTTACCCTAGCCGGTGTTGCTCAGTGGATAGAGCATTGGCCCATGGAATGAAGGGTCACAGGTTCAATTCCAGTCAAGTACATGTACCATGATCCCTAGTCCCATTTGGGGCACATACGGGAGGCAACCAATTGATGTGTCTCTCTCACATCTATGTTTCTCTCTTTCTGTCTCTCCCCCTCCCTTCCCTTCTCTCTATAAATCAATGGGAAAATATCCTCGGGTGAGGATTAATAACAACAAAAAGAATTAGCTTACATCTTAAGAAATAATAATATTAAAATAATATTTGCTCAGTAACTCCATCCCAGCAAATTACCAACTGAAATAAAAATTAATAGAGAGAAGTCACCAAAGGAAAATACACACTATAATAGAAATTACTATCGCTGCAGTTGTGGTCATGGAAGGAAAAGCAACTGGGAAGAAGGAAAAGCAATTGGGAAGAAACCTCTTTAGTTAACAAGTGAACTGCCAAATGTGAACTAGCGTTAGCACACATAAACCTGAGCAGTCCATGCACTCTTGAGTATGATATACCTGATCATTCTGATGTCCAACTCCTGGAGAAAAGCTGAATGTTGTTGGGGAGGCTGCAGAGAATTCTTGGAGCTTTGTATCTATTTCAGAAAGCTGTTGATGCTGGGTGACTGCCAGTGTATATCCTTCACCTGGGACCAGCCAGCCAGACGGATCACCCTAGAAGGAAAAAATGGTCACCAGATCATTCCCATGCTATATTTTCCCCAAAAATATAATATACCTTACAGACTGCTACTTCAACACTCAGGATTTCACCCCAAAAAAAATTTTTAATAAAACAAAAGCACAGAATTAACACTGGCATAGTGAAAGAAAAAAATTAAATAGTTTATTATTTCATTATCTGCCAACTCTGTGTAAAGTATCTCCATAAATTACCCTTTGTAGGTTTTTTGCCCTATGGAGTAAATCTCTTAGCCTCACAGTCTGATTCTCATTGTATGCTCATTTCTCCACTTCGCGAAAGTGGTTGTAATATGATAAAGAGGGAGAAATCATGTTTATCCTATAATGGACATGGTATTTTCAAAATTTGTCCCTGAAAAGTAACATAAGACCTATAAACTCAGTTGTTTGGATTTTATGAATTTAACTGGCCATCTAACTCATTCAACTATCATTATAGTGTCATAATAGATTGAGACCCATTCATAACATTAATTCAAAAATCTCATACTGAAGATAATATATGCATATATGCATAACCCATGGACACAGACAATAGTATGGAGAAGGCCTGGGGTGGAGGGGGGGGGCAAAAAGGAAGAAAATGAGAGACATCTGTAATGCTGTCAATAATTTTTTTTAAGAATCTCATACCGAGTGCCTACTCTGTGTAGGCATTACACTGGTGATTCAACATGAACCAGGGAGGGTCAACCACCCTCTGTTAATTGGACAGAAAGGGACAAAGTGGTTGGAAAAGGCTTCCTGGCAGAAATAATCAAACTTAATCATATCTTAATAAAAGAAACAACATGCACTTTAAAACTGCAGCTGGTGAGGGCAAGATTAGAGGCAGAAAACCCAGTTAGGAAGCAAATTTCATAATCTAAAACAAAAGTGATAAATGCCTGAACTGAGGAATGTCTCCTGGGAGTGCAGAACATAAGACAGACTCCAGAGAAACTTAGGAAGTAGAATTTACAGATTCTAGAGATAATGTGATGGAAGGGTAAAGGGAGGAGGAAGGATCAAGGATAAACACTAACTTCCTGATATTGTCAACTAGGGGGATGTTGATCATATTGACCAAACTAGGGAATACAGATGTGTTAGGTTTGAGAAGGCAAATGATGAATTCTGTTTGGGACCTTTTGATATTTACACAGATTGTGTTAAGTAGTTAAACAGATGTCTGAAGTTCAAGAGAGAGAACTGGGTTGGAAATGAGTACTTTGGACTCGCCCATACATCTATAGTGGCTTGAACCCCTGAACCATGGGAATGGGTGAGATCACACAGGGAAGCATGTAGTACAATGACAGAGGAGTCATGAAGAACATTTTTAAAATAAAGGGGCAGGTGGAGGGCAAGGAAGCTTAAGAATTTCATACCAGGACACTCATACCAGGAATCAATCCCTAGATGAAATACATGCTAAAACCTAGGCAGAAAGACATAGGTTTCTTTGTCTCCCCTTGACCCTAGCATCAAATCTCCCTTCCTGTTTCAGTGAAAACAAACACTGCATGAGTCTTGGTAGGAGACAGGTTCCCACCAGACACTCCTTCTCCCTACCCACTGGCATCAAGAAGACAAGCAAGTGACCTGGATTCAGCCAAACAGAAGTGAACACCCTGGACCTTGACTCTGCGGGAGAAAGAGAGAAGCGAAGGTGCAGGGAAATCGGGGAAGTGACTGAGGGGGCAGCAGTGGCAGTGAGGCCGGTGTCAGCAGCAGTGACGGTGGCAGCAGGGACCATCCCGCGGGAGTGTCTGGGCTACGGCGCAGCTTGAAGCAGCCTGTTTCTGAGGAGTTTCTATGTCCTTGTTTCTGGCCACTTTGATATCGGTGTGGTTTACAAACCTGGTTCTCCAAATGTCCATTGAGTCTGTGAACTACCCAAGTCTCCCAATAAATTCAGTTTCTGTTTTGGGTTTGTTTTTGTTTTTGTTTTTTAACCAAAGTCCATCTCTGTTTCTTGTAACCCAGAACAGTGTGAACTAATACATTTTTTTCAAGTTATTTATAATAAAGAATATAGGCAAAAAGCCCAAATGTCTAAAAATAAGGGAAGAGTAGATTGTAGTATATCCATACAAGAATATGACACAGTAATAAACATTTTAAATACACTTGGAAATTGGCATATGAAAGTCATACATAGTTATTTTAAAAATAATATTACCTAGCTGCTCACAAGTAAGAAACTCTGGTTAATTTTTCCTAAATAAAAATGACATAAATACTGTATTACTTAAATGAGAAATAATAAAGTATCACCAAAAAAGTAAAATTATGGAATCACAATGACTAAATATTGGTTAATAAATTTTAAATTCTTGTTTAAATGGAATTCTTTTTAATGATACTGGAGGTAAAAGAACATGTCAGATTAAATTCAACAGAAATATAAATGCTCCATTCACTATGCAGTTGCAGAAGGAAATTATATGTAATATGTAGTAGATGTTATTGTGTTTTTCTGTCTGTCTAGCACCTTCTAGACACACTTGCTATGTGTGGGAAATCTGTAGCTTTTAGGAGCTTGCCTCCCTAAGAGAGAACCCAGAAAATGCTCTTCACCATCCTCCTTTACGGCTAGGGCCCAGACTAATAACCAAGGGTCCACAACCAGCCTCAGCCATTTGGCACTGAGTTAGATGTAATTTGAGATCTGATGCAAAACCCATTTTGCTGGAAAGATGATGGTAGAGGCATCTGGCTTTGGGAAGTGACATTAGTTTTAAGTGTGAGTTCCCAATCCAGGAGGAAATCTCTTAAAAATTCTAAGAATCCTAGAGAGATTCAAGAGAATATTACATCCACACAATTAAACATGCCAGTAAAAGGAACAACCAGAGGGCAAGAGTTCTGGGGAATTAAAACATAATTATCATTTTAGTCATCCTCTTTAAGTCTCATAGGTGTTTATCAGAGATGAAGTGGTGGGACACTCCATAAAGGAAAGGGCACACAGAAGTTTGAGAGAATACAGCAAATCTGAGGAATGACACGAAATTTGGTGCCATTTGAGAATACAGTAGATGGGCCTCCTCCTCAAAGTGTTCCTAAAGTCTTCCTGCCGCACTTCATATCTTCCTCCTCAGAATCTCTTTTTCAACATATGCCATTATCTACCTGGCTTTATAGAATTTCTGTATAAAATGTCTGAGAATAAGACAGAACCCTCTTTCTCCTTAGAAGACTTGCAAAAAAAACTCTCAGCAAATATTAGTTCAAAAAACAATAATAAGTAGGCCCTGGCCAGGTGGCTCGGTTGATTGAAGTGTCGTCCCTTACACCAAAAGGTTGTAGGTTTGATTCCTGGTCAGGGCACATACCTAGGTAGCAGGTTCGATCCCAGGTCAAGAAGTGTACAGGAGGCAACTAATTGATGTTTCTCTTCTCTCTCTCTCTCTCGCTCTCTCTCTCTCTCTCTCTCTCTCTCTCTTCCTCCCTCTCTCTCTCTTCCTCTTCCTCCTTTGCTCTCTCCCTCCTTTCCTCTCTCTCTAAAATCAATGAACATTGAGGATAAAAATAAATCTCAAAAGAGGGCTAAGTAACTAAATAGCAGAAATAGAGGAACAGTGTGAACTAATACATTTTTTTCAAGTTATTTATAATTTATGATTGAAAACCCAACTTGGAAAACTGTAAAATGAGTTCATATGAGCAAAATGACAAAAAAAAGATAAAGATTATAAGAAAAATGTTATAAGACCTGGAGGAGAGATCCAGAAGTTCTATACCCATCTGTGACAGACACTTGTACACTGACTGACCTGATCCCCTTTTCCAGTGTTCCTCCTTGCCTTCCTCTGCTACAAAAATGAGAGAGTGAAATAACTGAATCCCAGCAACTCGGCAAACAAATGGCTTTGTGACACAGCTGGGCCAATAACACACAGGTGAAGTCCTGAGGACACTGTACCTTCCCAAATGAAAAGGCAAAGCCTCAGAGGAGTGCCTCTTATGAGGAGCGGGGAGCTAGAGAAGCAGACTTGGCCAAGGCCAAGGCAACAAAGCCAAGCAAGGATTGGTCTCAGCTGAAGACATGCTGACCCCTGGGGAAGCTCTGGAGGACAAACTGCACCGCAGAGCTAATCTCGTCTTGAGTGAGAGGGCAGGGTTAGGGAGGGGGCACTCCCATTTAGCCCAGACAGTTCTCTAGGAAGGAGGCAGCTGTACACCTTTGGAACAGGACAGGGAGGGTGGATGCACAGACAGGTGCCAAGTAAAAGGGATCTGAGCAGGGTGCTAGCACCATTCACTACATCACGTCTCTATTAAACGTAGGGGAATAAAAACTAGATGACAAAGCTAAGAGCTTCAAGGAACACAGAACAACGTATTTCTTTGTAGAAGTAAAGAATATTGCTATAAGTTTAGTATGCAAGCAAGTGCAAATGCTGAGCCACTGCACTCCTTATGTTACTTGCTAGGGCCCTATAAATACTGGCACTTGCACCCTGAATTACATGCTGTTCTCCTTAGACTCAGTCTGTGCTCCCCCGGACTCGTGAATGCTCCAAGTTAACTGGCAGAAGCAGGACAGTGTTCTTTAGGTTTACTAAAGAATACAATGAAATATCATGGAGCCAGTTTAGGGATAATAGAAAATGTCCAAAATAACAGGATACAGAGAAAAACACATACCATCAGTACTAAGCCCATTACATCACAGGCAGAAGTTATTATCGTGATAACCAATGTGTAGCAACTCTTATAATGACATAAAATAATCCTTTGGAAGTCAATAATGAATTGACCAAGAATAAATTTGAAAATGTCAATAAAAATAAATATGTAAATAAGATTTTTTAAAGCCAGACAATATTATCTCATAATTTTTTAAATGATTGTGAATGTATACTAATAGGTCAATAACATGATAAAAATATATATTAAGAAGTGTAGGGGTCACTGACTCTCAGAGTTTACATACCTCAGAACTGAACAGCCCCGAATCTCTGTCATCTAAGTCCTTCAAAAGTTCAACCAGCCTTTTCTTCTCTCTGTCAATCATAACCTCTGGTTTCCCTGAATTCTTGGCCATCTACAGAATGTATTAATCAAAAATATTAAAAACTCAAAGCAATTCATAGTTCAGGAAAATAAAAATAAAATCTGAGGTTACTACAGTATAGATACACAAAGTAAAATTTGTGAGATTAGGCATTTTCATTTGCCAGTTAATTTTATTTTATGTCAAATTTTTGGTATAGGTCCATTCTCCAAGCAAAAGTATTTCTACTATAAACAAGCCCTCATGTTAATCATTTTAACAAATGTTTTATTAGTAAAATAAAACACAAGCAATTTTCTCACCTCTCTTTATATTATACCAATGCAAAACGCATTTGCTGGGGCATTTGGAAAAAATCTTCTTGCTACTTCCTATGTGGCATATATCCACTAAATGAAACTGCTTTTAAATTTTAAGAAAATACTGTCAGGAATTTAAATAAAAATTCAATTACTATTGTTAAAAGGGAAATGTATAGTGGCGCTGCTGTGTCAGCAAGAACTGGGGTATGGGAAAAACACTATTGCTCTTGGAAAATTAAACAATAAATCACCATACAATGGGCCAGCACAAAGAGAAAGATCAAGTTGGAAAAGGTTCCCTTCAAGTCAGAAAAACATGGAGCAAAGAAAACTGAGCCCCAGAATCCAGACCTGGCAGGGGCAGGCTGACCCACGAATATTGGTCAGACTGCTGCATGGAAGTGACATGCCAATCATGGAAAAAGGATCAGGCTTCCACTGTGAAAATTCCTTACCTCACTGCTCTTGTGAATACCTCACACTCACCAATGCAGTTTTCTAGTGACCTGACTGCCGCAGTCGTTTACCATCAGCCTTCTGTCCACCACACTTACATTTCTTGCTGTAAATTAATTAATTGGCATTCCAGTCTAAACAGAGCCCCTGGGCCCTTGGTTAGTCAGAATCTGCTTTGAGAACAAACCATGTCAGGCTGCAGGCCTCTTAAGACCAAGGTCAGGCCTTGGAAGCCAGGAGCTGATCGAGGCAAGTGACAAGGGAAGGGCCACCAGGAGGCTCAGGTGGGTGGGCCAGTGGGGTTGGGAGGAACAACCAGTTGGGCTCTCCAGCTCTGTCAGGAGCATTTTCCATTCAAATTTCTAATTGTAGCAGCTAGAAAAGCAGTCTCGTTACTTTAAAAAAACAATTTTATTAACATGCAATTTAAAATCTGGGAAACATGTTCCAAAGCTCCTATCTAAATAAATGTTTTTCAAATTGCAGGAACAAGATTCATTTCTGGTTTTTGGAATAAAGGTGATGAGTAGGAGAGGATAAGATAAAATTAAATAGAAAATAGTAAAGTACTGGTTCATAAAACTATTCTTTCAGTCATATATGCTGTTTAGATCATATACATGTACCACAGTCAAAAAAATATTTAAAGACACTAAACACAACTATTTCCATTATCACAACTCATTTAGTCCACATTGTGGCTTCTAAATTTCTAAATACATACCTCAATGTTTCGCTTAATAAAATCCTGGCTGTGTTTACCCCTGAGCTCAATCTTTTCTGTATTTGAGAAAGGGTTCTTTTCTGCTTTGATCAATGACTCATTTTTTTCCACATCACAGGTAAAATCTAATATTAAAAAGTTCAAAATTTTTTCATAATTATAATTGTCAGTTATGCTAAAATTTTACCTTAAGCATTTATAAGAAGTAAAACACACATTAGAAGAACTTCTAATTTCCAGATCCAGAAACCTAATATATAGAGATTTATTCTTAAAAAGATAAATGTGCTACATAATTTACAATGAAGTTCTCATAAAATTTCTGTTATTCATTATCATGCATCAAACTGCTTGCTGTTGATTCCTTTGGAATCATGAGGAATGTGAAAAGAACCATGCTACCTGTAAAGGAGAAAGTTCTGATGTTATGGGAATTTTAAAATATATTCTACTTCAGTCTTTATATGAAAGAGAACTTCCCCTGAAAGACTAGATTCTTTATTAATTTGCCATCACCTTCTCAGAACATCAACTTTTTGTTCAAACCTGTCTTTTAAGCAAGATCTGGGCATAAGGGTCCTGGGTGGCATCACAAACTCCTGGAGCCCATCCTACTTTGACAGTTTTCTCAACCATTAAATAGAGACTTAAGTCAGCCTCTGAGTTGTTCAGATCCTGAGTGCTCCAAACAAGGGTAAGAAAAATGCTTATGCACTCTTATTCCCTTTATTAAATACTAGAGGCCCGGTGCATGACATTCATGCACTCGGTGGGGGTGGGGGGAGTCCCTCAGCCTGGCCTGCACCCTTTTGCAATCCAGGAGCCCTTGGGGGATGTCCGACTGATGGCTTAAGCCATCAGTCAGACATCCTTAGCACTGCTGCGGAGGCAGGCCACTGCACTCACCAGCTGTCAGCCTGGCTTGTGGCTGATTATCACTCCCCCTGTGGGAGCGCACTGACCACCAGGAGGCAGCTCCTGCATTGAGCATCTGCCCCCTGGTAGTCAGTGTGCGTCATAGCTGTTCAGTCAATTTGCATATTACCCTTTTATTATATAGGACTAGAGGCCCGGTGCACCAATAGAGTCCCTCTCCCTGGCCTGTGCCCTCTGGCAATCCAGAACCCCTCGGGGGATGTCGGAGAGCTGGTTTCTGCCTGATCCCCACAGGCCAGGCCAAGGGACCCTACTGGTGCAAGAATTCGTGTGCCAGGCCTCTAGTATATATATAAGATCTTCGGTTAATCTCTTCCCACCCTCCCTGCTCCCCACTTCCCTCTGAGATTCATCAGTTTGTTCCATGTTTCCATGCCTTTGTGTTGAGTGTCTGCCCCCTGGTGGTCAGTGCACGTCATAGCTAATGGTCGAACAGTCAAATGGTCAAATGGTCGAATGGTCGCTTAGGCTTTTACTATATAGATCTTGCTTTCACTACAGTCATGTTTAAAGCATTTAAAACAAGATCATGTGAACCCCTCACTAATGCTTTAAAACTATGCATTAGTTTAAGGAGTGTCTTCTTAAATGACAAGTGGAGTCCACCCTACAAAATAGGATAGATTGCCACATTCAAGTCCAAAAGAAAAAAACACCAGCCAGCAGCTCAATCCAGACAAGGTTTACTTAAAAGTTATCTTTGTTTTACAAGAAGGTTACCTCAATAAAAAGGATTAAGGGTATTTGTAGCTAATTATCCAAGATTGAATATAAATTTAATCATTAAACAATAAATTTTTATAACAATATCTGGAAAGAACCAGGAAAAGAATAATATCTTTGGTTTTAAATTCATTTCAAACAAAAATAAGTTTGAGTAAAACCAAGTTTTATTCAAGTTTAAGTTATGAGTTTCTAGACAAATAAATCTGTGCTTTATAATTGAGGTTTTATTTTCTAATCAATTAAATAATATTTTTAAATCAACTACCAATAGTTAAAATAGCAGTTACTATTTTGGTGAATGGTCTCCTTAGATATAAAATATGTAACTTTTTTCCATAATCCAAGTTGTAAATAGTCTTTTAAGTTGAAATATAAGGTTTATCATACAGTTGAAGTTTCCTGTACACTCAAATAATACATCATTAAAATAACTCAAATTAAATGCATCCAGATCTACATTTTATTAGAGTTTCTTCAAAATATACTTTTAAAAAATTATAGAAAACAATGGATTGTCTGGTCAGAATTGTCTCACTAGATATGTCCCCTTTTACTCTCCGTCCTGGTGGTGATCCCTGGCAGAAGCTGCCATATTCTATAGAGACCCAACCCATACTGGGTAGGAGGAGTTGGCTGGACCAGCAGTAAGCACTAACTCAAGTTGGATCAGTTGGTCTCTAAGATTTTGGAATAGAGTCTCCTTCTCAATGACTATCCACAGAATATGCTCTTGGGAATAAAAGAGAATGTCTACCACCAGGATTCTTTCCATACATTTTCTTTTTTGCTTTAGCTAGGTTTTCATTACTTGTAGCCAGCTTTCCTTTAACTCTTTTTATATAAAATTTTAAACATCCTAAACTAGAAAGAATTGCATAATGAATCCTCAACAACTAACTGATTAACAATGACCAATCTAGTTTCATCTAGAACCTCACCTACTTCCACCCACTTACTGATTGAATCACATCAAATCATCTCATCTGTGGATACTTCTGTATACAGCTAGTACTTTCTTGTGATGATATGTAAAAAAAAACAAAACACACAAATTCAAGCATACCTTGATTAGCATTCTGCACTTGGTTTTCATATTCTTCTGGAGGTACTTGAGTATGAAACACTGAGAAAACTGTGTCTTCATGCTTACAGCGAGAAGGATCTATTGATTTTTTAAAAATCATTTGTTTAATACACACAAAATAAATAAGGAATTGTGTACACAATTTTGATATCAAATTATGAGAAAAACATGTATGGTGGAATTGAACAATTAAGTAAAGTGGTGGCCAATGGTGAGAGCCAGATTTCTCCCTGTTGGAGTGAAGGTTACAGAAGAGCAAGGGGAAAAGGCTAGAATGATCCATTTGGTAATAAAATCGGAAACATCAGTATGGACTAATTTTTATCTTAATATAGATACAGATGGTTACACAGAAATATGTATAGATAGGTTAGTATACAGATAAATATTTCCTTTCTTGGAGGGCCTAGAATTAACAACTCCCCAGCAGCAACAAGCACACCTAACATCCAAATCTTGGTTTCCAATATTTTTCAATCAGAGGAATCAGAGTTCCTTGGAAAAATGGCAAAATCTAGGACTCAGGTAGGATATATAGCAGATGAGTCTGGAGCATCTTCTAATGCCATAAAGTAAAAAAGTGCTCAACAACCACAACAAAACAAAACTCAAACGATGGGGATATGTCTAAGGGACATAGGAGTCGAATGAAAGAGCTCCCAATGGCCAAAGCTGGAAAAATTTTGAGCAACAAAATAATGAGCTATAGGATTATAACACAACGTATACAATAAATACCCATTAGTCTCTACTGATATAAATAAATAAGCATGGAGAATACACAAATCCCCCTTGCAGAATAATTCAAAATAATGTATGTAAATACTCTGCCTTCAAGGAGGTAAAGCTCAACTCCCTATTTCTTAGGTATGATCTGTGCATAGTTACTTCCTTCCAAAGAGGGCAGTATGGAAAGGGTGTAAAAATAGAGGAACTTTACAATGAAGAAATCTGACAAACACTTCCTCAGCCGGCTGACCAAAATTAACATCAATGGTGATACATTATGTGGATAGGATGATGTGATGTAATGGAAAGGCACTTTCACTCTTTGGTATTCCAAGAACATATGACCCTAGTCAAATCATGAGAAAAACATGACAAATCCCAATTGCTGGAAATCTACAAAATACCTGGCCAGTCCTCCTCAAAACTACCAAGGTCATCAAAAACAAGGAAAGCCTGAGAAAGCACATAGCAGGAGGAGCCTAAGGAGACATGAGGAGTAAATGAAATATGATATCCTGGATGAGATCATGGAACAGGAAAAAGACATTAGGTAAAAACTAAATGTCTGAATCAAGTATGGACTTAAGTTAATAATATGTCAATACTGGTTCATTAATTGTAACTAATGTACCATACTAATGTTAGTAATGGGGAAAATTAGTTGCAGTTTTATGGAAAATCTCTGTACTATCTTCATAACTTTTCTGTAAATCTAAAATTATGCTTAAAAAGTTAACAAAACTTCTAGATTAAATAAAAGAAAAACATGAATAAAATTAGAAATAATAAATGGGACGTATAAACAATAAGAATTATTCTTTTAAAATGCTATGGAATACAAAATTTTATGTTACTAAAAATTAAAATCTTGGTGAAATGGATACTTTAAAATCTCAGTGACATGGCTGTATTGCCAAATTGACTCCAGAAGACTAGTAAACTAATAGTAAATAGGAAAGAAGCTGAAAAAAGATCAGAGAAGTGCCTCCAAGGAATTATTTGAACCAGATGGTTTTTCCAGTGAAATTTTTCAAATTTTTAGGAAACAGATAATCCTCATGTTATATAAACTATTTTAAAGGATAGAAAATGAACAACCTTGTTCATTTTATGAAGTTAACATAGCCTGACAAATCATACACATATTCATTTGCCCCAATCCCACCCCTACCCCCAAACACCACAATATATGCTCATGGGGGACACAGTCAACCTTTCTCTCTCTCTCTCTCTCTCTCTCTCTCTCTTTCTCTCTCTCTCTCTCTCTCTCTCTCTCTCTCTCTCTCTCTCTCTCTCACACACACACACACACACACACACACATACACAGCTTATCTCACTTATAAATGTAGATGCAAAAATTCTGAATAAATCAGCCATTCAAATTTGGTACTGAATTAAAAGAAGACTCCTCCATAAGCAAGAAATATTGACCCAGGAATAAAAGATTCATTAAGTATTTAAATCTATTAATTTTAAAACATTAAATAAGTTTGTCAAGTAAGAAAAACTTTAGGATAATTTAAATAGGTATTGAAATGCATTCAATAAATTTCAGCACTGAATTCTTTTAAAGTTCTCAGAATATGAATAATTATTCAAAAGAGCACTAATAACCCCAATAAAAGCGAACACCAGAGAAGAGAGAATTAGGAAAGAGAAAAGAGAGCAAAAACGATATCAAGAAAAGAAAAAAAGATAAGAGGCGAAATAACAACAGACCCCATAGTAATACAAAGGATTGTAAAAAAAAATACTATGAACAACTCTATTCCAACAAAATGAACAATGTAGACAAAATGAGCATATTCCTCGAAAAATACAATCTTCCAAAACTCAATCAGGAAGAATCAAAAAATCTGAATAGGCCTATAATTATAGAGGAAATTGAAGCAATAATCAAAAATCTTCCAGCAAACAAAAGCCCTGATCTGGACGGCTTCACAGGGGAGTTTTACCAAACATTCAAAGAAGACCTAAAACCTACCCTTCTCCGACTATTCCAAAAAATTCAAGAGGAAGGAACACTTCCAAGCTCTTTCTATGAAGCCAGCATTACCCTAATCCCAAAACCAGATAAAGACACTGCGAAGAAAGAGAATTATAGGCCAGTATCTCTGATGAACATAGATGCTAAAATCCTCAACAAAATTCTAGCAAATCAGATCCAGCATTACATTAGAAAGATGAGACACCATGACCAAGTGGGATTCATTCCAGGAATGCAAGGCTGGTACCATATCCGCAAATTAATAAATGTTATACATCACTTAAATTGAGAGACAAAAATCACATAATCATATCAATTGAGGCAGAAAAAAAGAATTCGACAAAAATTCAACACTCTTTCTTGATAAAAACTCTCAGCAAGGTGGGAATAGAGGGATCATACCTTAACATAATAAAAGCCTTATATGACAAACCTACAGCCAACAACATACTCAGTGGACAAAAACTAAAACCATTTCCCCTAAGAACAAAAACAAGACAGGGATGCCCACTTTCACCACTCCTGTTTGACATAGTACTGGAAGTAGTAGCCACAGTGATCAGACAAGAAAAAGAAATAAAAGGTATCCAAAGTAGAAAAGAAGTAAAACTCCCATTATTCGCAGATGACATGGTATTGTACATAGAAAACCCTAAAAACTCCATCAAAAAACTACTAGACTTAATATAAATAAATTAAACTTAAAATAAAATTTAACTTAAATAAAATTAGACTTAAAATAAAATTTTAAAATTAGACTTAAATAAATTTTAAATAAATTTTAAAATTAGACTTAAATAAAATTAGACTTAAAATAAAATTAGACTTTAAATAAAATTAGACTTAAAATAAAATTTAGACTTAAAATAAATTTGGCAACGTAGCAGGATACAAAATTAACACCCAGAAATCTATGGCTTTTTATAAACCAACTAGTGGCCCAGTGCATGAAATTCATGCATGGGGGGGGTGGTTCCCTCAGCCCAGTCTGCACCCTCTCCAATCAGGGACCCCTTGGAGAGAAAGAGAGAGGCAAGTGCTGATCAACAGCTGCCACAAGGCTAAAGATCAGACCCTGCTTCTCTCTCCCAGCCTCTCTCTGGACCTGATCCACAGCCCCCTCAGCAGTCAGTGCTGGATCTCAGCGCCCGCAATGGCAGCAGTCAGTGCTGGGTCGCCACGGCAATACAGCCCTGACTGCAGGACTGACTTCTGGTTGGTTGAGCCTTCGGTCGTTTTGAATGTTACAGATCCTGGCTCTTTATATATATAGATAATGAACTCACAGAAAGAGAAACTAAAAACAAAAAACAAAAACAAAAACCATCTACCATTGTATCAAAACAATTAAGATAACTAGGAATAAACTTAACTAAGGAGGTAAAAGACCTGTACTTGGAAAACTACAGGACGTTGAAAAAAGAGATAGAGGAAGACATAAACAAATGGAAGAATATACCATGTTCATGTATGGATAGAATCAACATCATTAAAAAGTCCATACTACCTAAAGCCATCTATAGACTCAATGCACTCACCATTAAAATACCAGCGGCATATTTCTCAGACCTAGAACAAACTCTCCAAAAATTCATCTGGAATTAAAAAAAGACCCCAAACAGCTGCAGCAATCCTGAGAAAGAAGAACAAAGTAGGAGGGATCTCAATACCAGATATCAAGCTGTATTATAAAGCCACTGTTCTCAAAACTGCCTGGTACTGGCACAAGAACAGACATATAGATCAATGGAACAAAACAGAGAACCCAGAAATTGACCCAAACCACTATGCTCAATTAATATTTGACAAAGGAGGCAAGAACATACAATGGAGTCAAGACAGTCTCTTCAATAAATGGTGTTGGGAAAATTGGACAGATACATGCAAAAAAAAATGAAACTAGACCACCAACTTACACCATACACAAAAATAAACTCAAAATGGATAAAGGACTTAAATGTAAGACAGGAAACTAAAAATACCAGAGGAATCCACAGGCAGCAAAATCTCAGACATATGCCGAAGCAATTTCTTCACCGATACAGCTCCTAGGGCAATGAAAACTAAAGAGAAAATAAACAAATGGGACTACATCAAAATAAAAAGCTTCTGCACAGTGAAAGAAACCATCAACAAAACAACAAGAAAGCCCACTGCATGGGAGAACATATTTGCCAATGTTATCTCCGATTAGGGTTTAATCTCCAAAATTTATAGGGAACTCATACAACTTAACAAAAGGAAGATAAACAACCCAATCAAAAAATGGGCAACAGACCTAAATAGATACTTTTCAAAAGAGGTCATAAGGAAGGCCAAGAGACATATGAAAACACTAGAGGACCGATGCACAAACATTCGTGCAAGCATAGGCCTTCCTTCCCCTGGCTGCCGGCACTGCCTTCGCTCCGCCCAGAGCCACCTTCCACCTCTCACCTTGTCGCATCAATTTGCATATTCCCTCCTTATTGGCTGTGGGCTCGGCCATCTTTTGTAGTGGAGTTATGGTCAATTTGCATATTCCGTCTTTATCAGATAGGATGCTCAAAGTGACTAATCATCCAAGAAATGCAAATCAAAACAACAATGCAGTACCATCAGACTAGCTAACATCAATAAATCAACAAAGGACAAGTGCTGACAAGGATGCAGAGAAAAAGGAACCCTTTTGTACTGCTGGTAGGAATGCAGACTGGTGCAGCCACTGTGGAAAATGGAATGGTGTTTCCTCAAAAAATTAAAAATGGAACTTCATTTGACCCAGTAATCCCACTTCTAGGAATATATCCCAAGAAAATAGAAACACCAATCAGAAAGGATATATGCACCCCTATGTTCATAGCCACACCATTTACCATAGCTAAGGTTTGGAAACAGCCAAAATGCCCATCAGCAGATGAGTGGATTAGAAAACTGTGGTACATCTATACAATGGGATACTATGCTGCTGCAAAAAAAAAAAAAAGGAATTATTACCATTTGCAACAGCATGGATGGAATTGGAGAACATTATGCGAAGTGAAATAAGCCAGTCGGAGAAAGATAAATATCACATGATCTCACTCATTTGTGGAATATAATGAACAACATAAACTGATGAACAAAAATAGATCCAGAGACAGAGAAGTATCAAACAGACCTTCAAAACCTCAGAGGGAAGGTAGGGGAGGGGAGGGGTAGGGGGTAAGAGATCAACCATAAAACTTGTATGCATGCATATAAGCATAATCAATGGACACAGACAGTAGGGGGCTGAGGGCATGTGCTGGGGGGTGGGAGTGGTCGGAGAGAGGTCAATGGGGGGAAAAGGAGACATATGTAATACCTTAAACAATAAAGAATTCAAGTTAAAAATATTGGAAGTGTGTCACTAGATTAAGAATTTAGGAAGACCACTGATAAAGTATAGGAAAAAATACATAACACTGAGAAATTAAGAAGCTGGAAGTTGACCAGGTAGCACCAGTAAGTGTTATTTTGAGAAGTCTGACCTTTAAGGAGAGGAAGAAAATTGAGTGGTATCTGTTTGGGAGTAAGATGAAGAACGGAGGGGGGAGTTTCATATGTATGTTTGGTTGATTTGATGGCTCAAGAATGAGATGTTATTGACTTTGACCTTCTAGAAGAGCATCTAAGGGAGGTGAAGGAGCACAATCAGAGTGCAGTTTAGGGACAAAAAGAAAGAATATGGAAAGGATTCCCACCTACTTGATCCATTTTCTCTGGACAGTAAGACTTCCAGAGTGAAGAGCTTGCAGAAGAAAATAGTAGGTTAAATGCACAGTAACTATTTGGAATAGCTACTTTGGAGACTGCAAAAGAAATTGTTAGGCAAGACTAAGAATCCAACAGAGGTTAAAAACCAAACTTTCTTAGCTGTATTAGCACAGTTATATCATTTTCTCCCTCAGTCCTCTGCAAATCAGAGCAGAAAGATACTACCAGACTTTCTTGGAATATTTAATCTTAACATCACAAAAGCAGCAGGAGTATCATATACCTGAATTTCACACAAAAGCACTTCAAAAGAGGTAGTAACAGATTTTGAGAGGCAAGATTAATTAATATGTTGATGTTGTGTCTTTACACACACTTATAAATTTGGAAACACAAGAGGCCACAAAGGCAAAAAAAGTATAACCTCTATGAAAAACACCAATAACAAACATCCTATCACTGGATGTATCTGTCTCAGAGTATTGAATTCTATTTCTGTCCATGAGATAAATGCTAAAAACAAAGGGAAACTCATAAAAAGTTTTGATTTTCACAACATTCCCTAGAAAAACTTAAAAGCGATCCCTCAAAAATGGGGTGGGATAGACTTTTAAAATATTACCAAAATCTCTAGCAAGTGCTAATATTGTCTACTTCAAAACCTCAGTAAACTTGAGGTTATTAATTCTGGGTTATAAAGTCAAAATATGGTAAAAAAAAAATTTAATTTGACTTTTATCTTTTTCTTGGAGTCAGACCTCATTTGTGTTAAGTGCCTATAAATAAAAATAACTCAACAGCAAATACAAATGTATTTTTCCTTTTTTTTCTTTTCTTTGCTATTGGCTACTTGTGATGTGAGAAGAGAACTAGTATGTATGTTGTGCTTTGGGGGCTGGGAAACAGGTTGGAAGTGCCATTCTGACACTAGTCCAAAGTCTGTCAAGTTACTCTTAAATAAAACGTTAAGGAATGACTGAAAGAGAGAAAGAAGAATACTCATCCTAAGAATTTTTCACTTTTTTAAAAGGAAAAAATAAGAATAAAAGTAGAAAGTAGATTTGGGTATGTTAATACATGTGTGTTTAAAGTTCAAGTGCAAAAGCGTCTGGCTCTAACATCTACAAATGACTTTTTAAAAGAAGAATGCATTTTAACTAGATGCTGCCATCTACTGGACAATATATAAGAACTCTGCGCTTGCCTATTTTAAAAAAAGCATTCATGGAGAGACACCGGGCATAAGATTTCTGTTTTTCTGTTTGCATCATAAGCCTGAAGAAACAGCAATACAATAAAGTTGTCTCTTCATTTTGGTGATCTGGTCAAGTGTGAGCTAATCAAGATGGATGGTAACATTTGTTTCACCTCACTGTCTTTTATTCCCATTTCTTGTACATCAACCCTACTTATGTATCTTATCTGCTTCACCAATACATAATAATCAATTTTATAAACCTTATAAATAATAAACACATATAATTTAAATGAAATAAAGGTAAACATAAATAAATCTCATAAATCTTATCTGCTTTGCCAATATGTAATAACTAAGAATTCTAAATCTAAAATTTGAAACTCTAACTCCAGCTTTCAGCTCATTAAGTTCACCTAATTTCCATGTTAGAACATTAGTACTAATCTAACATGAGTGTAACTGTCTACAGGGCCTATAGCAGTCATGTGACTCCAGAGATAACAACTGTGAGCTCTTCAGGTTTAAGGCAAATATACATGTCATGATCTTTAAAAATTAATGTATTTGATGTTCTGATTTAATTTTGAAGAAAGGGCAAAAGTTTTGCCCTCCCAGGCCAAAAATTCACTTAGTAGTGAACTCTGACTGAAAAGGTTAAAGTCAAAAGGCCACCATTGATCCTTTCATCTATTGCCTCATCCATTAGCCCTACTTTCTAAAATACTGGGTTTCCCCAAAAAAAGTATACACACTTCCAATAATTATTTATCCCAATGTTTAAATCTAAAAAGAAAGAAACATCAATTGAGCTATCAGTTGTTAAAAGTGTGCATACATTTTTTGAGGGACATATGCTGAGATGCTATAGCATCCAGAACCTCATTCCTGACACTGTCCATGTTTTTTATTTGGAACTAGAGGCCCAGTGCACACGAAATCGTGCACGAGTAGCTCACTTCCGCTTGCCTCAGCTGGCCACTCTGCCCATCACCGCTCGTAGCTCATGCCCTGCCCTCTGCCACTCATAACTCTCTGCTGCTGTAGCCCTCCACAGCTCATAGCCCTCCACAGCTCATAGCCCTCTGCAGCTAGTAGCTCGTGCCCCACCCCGCCCGCCGCAAGAGCCGCTGCTCATTTGGTCGTGACGGCATTACGGCGTCACGGCCACAGGCTTTTTATTAACATAGACTAGAGGCCCGGTGCATGAAATTCGTGCACTGGGGGGGGGGGAGTGTCCCTCAGCCCAACCTGCACCCTCTCCAATCTGGGACCCCTCGGGGTATGTCTGACTGCCTGTCACAATCCAGGACTGCTGGCTCCCAACTGCTCACCTGCCTGCCTGATTGCCCCTAACCACTTCTGCCTGCCAGCCTGATCACCCCCTAACCACTCCTCTGCCAGCCTGATTGATGCCTAACTGTTCCCCTGCCGGCCCGATAGTCCCCAACTGCCCTCCCCTGACAGTCCAGTCACCCCCAAATGCCCACCCCTGCATATTCCCTCTTTATTAGATAGGGTTTTTTCTTTAACATATTGGACAGTGTACCTGCCGTGGTCTTGACAAACCAGTAAAAATGTAAACCCAAACTAAAAGTGTCATAAAATAAACTCGTTAAACAGGAATTTCATGAGACCTTGGAAAGGTGTTATCATGTGGTTGTTTCTTCCTTTTTTCCTTCTCTTTCTTTTTCTTGATGTTTCATCTTTTGTCCTTTCTTTCTTTTCTCCTTTTATTCCTTTTCTGTTTCTAAGCACTCTGCTGGGGGCAAGGGAAATTCCAGGCTATAGGTGTGTCGGGGGGGGATCGCTCCATGGGGGCGCAGGCTCTTTGGAGGCTGATACCCCAGGCTGCCTCAGTGAAGGGATAGCTCTTGGGAGCACAGCTGCCTCCCAGGCCTACACCCCCCGGCTGTGGATGGGAGCTGATCGCTGGGGGGGGGGGGGGGGGGGGGAAATAGGCAGTTGCGGGCCTCCCAGGCCCACAGCCCAGGCCAAGGAGGCTAGGAGCAGATTGGGCACAGTGGTGGGGGGTTAGGGGGGTGGGAGGAATGGGGGGAGATGGCGCAGCCGCTGCCCAGGCCACGGCTAGGGTCGCCGCTGGGAGCAGATCGTGAAGGGGTGTGCACCGCCTCCCAGGCCTATGGCCCAGATCGGGGCTGGGAGCGGATCTCACGGGGGGGTGGGCGGGGGGGGGGGGCCGCCGCCTATCAGGCGGACGACCCAGATCACAGCTGGGAGCGGATTGTGCATGGGGTGCACACTGCCTCCCAGGCCTATAACCCAGGTCGCGGCTGGGAGCTGATCGCGCTGGGGGTGTGCGCCGCCTCCCAGGCCATTGCCCGGGTCGAGGCTGGGAGCTGATTGCTCTGGGGGTTGCAAAGGCTCCTCCCAATCCTACGGCCCGGGTCGCGGCTGGGAGCTGATCATGCCGGGGTTGCGAAGGCACCTCCCAGGCCACTGCTGGGGTCGCGGCTGGGAGCTGATCGCGCTGGGGCTGCGAAGGCTCCTCCCAATCCTAAGGCCCGGGTCGCAGCTGGGAGCTGATTGCGCTGGGGCTGCGAAGGCGCCTTCCAGGCCACTGCCGGGGCCTCAGGCTGCCTACTCTCAGCGGCAGCCCTTTCTGGGCCTGAGAGGACTGGGCGCCGCCATCTTGTATCTATGGGCGCCGCCATTTTGTCATGGAGTGATGGTTAATTTGCATATTACTCTTTTATTAGATAGGATAGGGGTGGAGAATCAGTTCTATGAAGGTGAATTAGACAGACATGAAAGAAAATATAAGAAGTTTAACTTTTCGAAACAGATTATCTTCATACAATAGTCTTTAGACATTTAACTTAGTAAAAAAGCATTTTTACAACAAGTGCTTTGCAGTCTTTTTTCTTAAATAATGTAGTCATTGCTAAACAGCTCTCAGAGAGAGAAAAACATGTTATTAAAAAAACTTTTTGAAAAAGACAATATACCTGCTCTAATAAAATGCATTACAAAGCTATACTAATAAAAGCAGTGAAATACTAATATCATGCAGACAGAAATATTAAGACAGACTGAGAAGAATACATCACTTCTGGGGTATTCTTGCCAAAAATGCATAACCTCCATCGAATCAAGAGAAAATACCAGACAAACTGAAGTTGGAGGATATTTTATGACATAACTGACCAATACGCTCCAAACATGTCAAGATCATAAAGACAAGGAAAGACTGAGGAACTGTCACCGACTGCAGAAGACTAGGGGACAGGGCACTAAATGCAATATGGGATCCTAGATTGGATACTAGAAAGTAAAGAGGACATTCGTGGGGAAACTGATGAATTTTAAGGTCTTTAGTGTAAGTAATAGTATTACACCAATTTAATGTCTTAGTTCTGATCATTGTACTATGGTTATACAAGATGTTAACATTAGGGAATGAGGAGTATACTGGAACTCTATATATATTACTAGCGTTCCCGTTGCAGGAAAAATCCTGCAATAGGGTTTCCTGCTGCACTCTACCCCGCCCCGCCTCCGCTCCTCCCTTGTCCCCCGCCCGCCTTCTCCGCCAGCCCGCCCCGCCTCCGCTCCTCCCTTGTCCCCCGGCCCGCCTTCTCTGCCAGCCCGCCCCGCCTCCGCTCCTCCCTTGTCCCCCGGCCCGCCTTCTCCGCCAGCCCGCCCCGCCTCCGCTCCTCCCTTGTCCCCCAGCCCCGCCTCCGCTCCTCCCTTGTCCCCCGCCCCGCCTTCTCCACCAGCCCGCCCCGCTCCGCCCTTCTCCTCCCCCCCGGCTTGCTTGCTTCTCCACAGCTTTGCTCCCTTCAGCATCTCTTGGCTTCTTTCTACGCTGTCTTGATATGCAAATTAGCCGCCATCTTTGTTGGGGTAATTTGCATACTCGTCCTGATTGGTTGGTGGGTGTGGCTTGGGCGTAGCGAAGGTGCGGTCAATTTGCATATTTGTCTATTATAAGGTAGGATTTTTGTAACTTTTATGTAATTTTAAAATTATTTCAAAATAAAAAGTGTGGGGTGTTTGTTGTTTTTTTTTTTTCAACAAAACAGAGGCATAAAACAATGACCATTTTATTATGCTCATGATTCTGTGGGTCAGTAATTTGAGGGACACCACAGGAACCATTGTCTCTGTTCCATCATGAATGGGGCCTCGGCTGGGTTGGCTGCATTCTACTGGAGATGTCTGGAGCAGTGCAACTGGGATCATAGGTCTACCCTTGGCTATTCTGTAAATGGTATTTGCTAGAGAGGAAATGTCCAAAATTGTTCCTTCATTCAGATGTCTTGTGCCTGCACTAAGATAGCTGGAATGGTCAGTGTATTAGTTTCCTAGAGCTGCTGTAACAAATTACTATGGGCTGGGTGGCTGAAAACAACAGGAATTTATTCTCTCATAGTTCTGGAAGCTAGACATCTTAAATCAAAGTATTGCCAGGGCCATGCTCCCACTGAAGTCTCTGGAAAAGAATCTTTCCTTGCCTCTTCCTAGCTTCTGGTGGCTCCAGAATCCTGGTGTTCCTTGGTTATTCCAATCTCTATCTTCACATGGCCTTCTTCCCTATGTCATTGTTTTTGTCTCTATTAATCTTCTCTTTTTATAAGGACACCAATTATTGGATTTAGGGCCCAGTCTAGTTTAGTATAACCTCAACTTAACTAATTACATATGCAGAGATCCTATTTCCAAACAAGGTCACATTCTGAGGTTCCATGGGGACATGAATTTTGGAGGGACTACTAGGCTCACTATAGGAGGAATTGGTCAGCATCATTCTCTCTGCATGGAGAAAGACCCAAGCAACTTCTGAGCTCTCAATGCTGGGGCTGGGAAGGAACAGACCTGAAGGAATTTCATCCACATCAAAGTTCATGCTAAAGAGTTGCAGGTTCTTGGGATTCTAAAGTTGCAGGTTCTTGGGATTCTTAGACATTCCTTTTGTAAAAAAACAAATGGATTCCAGGATTCTCAGAGAAATCGGAGGTCCCTGCTTAGAGCCAGTCTAATGTCCAAGCAATACTAGATGACCACTTATATGATATAGGTTAAAGGATTTCAAAAGTGTCCTGCCAAAAAAACAGCTTCCCAAATCCCTAAAATTTTCACCACTATATACCAGGGAAGTAAGTTAAATAGATTCCATGACTCCATAATAGTTCTATATTTAAAAAATAATAAGAAGAAGGAGGAGAAGAAAAAGGAAGATGAAGAGGAGAGAGATCACAAATATACATATACACCGGGGGGAAATAGAAACGTGTGAAAAATTAATTGGCTGGTCTCAAAAGAGCAGGATTGTTAGAGAACAAGAAATAGGACAAATTAGTAATGGATTTTTATGAAAGGGGTTGCAGAGCCCTGAGTGAGATACCTTGTGGGAGGATCCTAGGCCATTAGGGAACTGTCTGCATAAACTGGGTGTCTAGAGGCACCTAAGACATACTAGAAGTAAAGGCAAACACATACTTTGTCTTTTTCCCAATTTTTCACTGCCTTGTTCCCTACCCTTGAGCAGATAGAAGCTCTTAAAAACTCTGAACATACCGAAGCTAAAGGTAGTTCCATATAATCCTACCTAATGTGATAATTTCCTCTAACGAAGAATTAAACTCATGAAGAAAAAGAAAAAATAATTGAATTGGGAATTTTACCTTAATCCAAATATTCTATGACTGAGATAAAAATAAAATGAATTAATTTTACTCACCAACAGTTTGTTCTGATGCAGCAGTCAAAGCTAGAAACTTTTTTGTATTTTCCATTTCTTCATTACTTGGCAAAGCTTCCCTATGTTTTGCAGACTAATGAAAGAGAAATTAAAGTTTAAATATGAGAAAAGAAAGCAACATTGGACCTTGCTGATTGCTCAGTGGTTAGATCCTCGGCCCAAGGACTGAAGGGTTGCAATTTTGATTCTGGTCAAGGGCATGTACCTTGGTTGCAGGCTTAATTCCACATGCAGGAGGCAACCAATCACTATCTCTCTCTCACATCAATGTTTCTCTCTCTCTCTCTCTCTCTCTCTCTCTCTCTCTCTCTCTCTCTCTCCCCTCCCTCCCTCTCCCTTTCCCTCACCCCCCCTCTCTCTCTCTCCCCCCTTCCCTTCCACTCTCTCTAAAAAATCAATGGAAAAAATAACCTCAGTGAGGATTAACAAAAAAAAAAAGAAAGCAACATTGATATTTTGTTAAATTTCAACTTGGTTTCCAATCTTGTACATACAAACAAGAAAATTTAGGTCATTTTTATTCCTTTAATTAGGAAATCTATTAATGTTTCCTGTCCCCACAAAATTCTGTCAAGTATTCCCAAATTGAGTCAGATATCATGTCCAACATTATATCATAAATAGTGGCCCAGTGCATGGATTCGTGCACTGGTGGGGTCCCTCAGCCTGGTCTGCAGGGATCGGGCAGAAACTGGCTCTCTGATATCCCCCCAGGGGTCCAGGATTGCGAGAGGGTGCAGGCCAGGCCGAAGGACCCCACCAGTCACGATCAGGGCCAAGGAGGCACAACAGAAGGGCTCTAGGGAATGTCTGGCCCTTATCAGCCAGTCCCGATCAGGGCCAATCGGGGCTGGCTGGGGAGGGACCGTGGGAGGTTGGCCAGTGGGGAGGGACTGCAAGAGGGCTCCAGGGCATGTCCGCCATCTCACTCAGTCCCAATCCCGGACCCCAGCAGCAAGCTAATCTACCAGTCAGTGTCTTCCCCCTGGTGGTCAGTGCGTGTCATAGCACTGGTCGAATGGTCGAACAATCGGACACTTAGCACATTAGGCTTTTATTATATAGAATTACCTTACTTAAAGTTACTTAAGTTTCTGTTTAATATTTCTTTAACTAATGAGTAACCTAAAAGTACATTATCAAATTACAATTTCAGGACATTTCAAGATTACTACTGTATTTCATTATGTTTCCAGTTATAATTCTTATTTCCAAGCAAGTAAAAAATCTACTTTGAAATTCAACAGGAATAAGTGATGGGAAAATTTTTTTTTCTGTTGAAATTTACACAAATTATTTCTTTAGTTTAAAGCACTGCATTTTGTGGGTTCCTTTCTTTCCATCCCAATGGTCTTCCTGAGAACTTATAAAAATATATTCTTAGTTGCCATTATTGTTCATTCATATTATTGTCAGGAAAATTTCCTCTGAAGTACCTCATTTGATCAAAGAGAAATTTATCAAAAACAACCAGTTATTTCAATGTTCCTTATCTTTTTATATATATATATATATATTTTTTATTGATTTTTTTACAGAGAGGAAGGGAGAGGGATAGAGAGCTAGAAACATCAATGAGAGAGAAACATCGATCAGCTGCCTCCTGCACACCTCCCACTGGGGATGTGCCCACAACCAAGGTATGTGCCCTTGACCGGAATCGAACCTGGGACCCCTCAGTCCACAGGCCGATGCTCTATCCACTGAGCCAAACGGGTCAGGGCTCAATGTTCCTTATCTTAAAAGTGCTCTCCTTTGAGGGGGAAGATTAAGTGTGAGCCAGCAGCTATACATCAAGTCAGTGCCAATATCTGGTCAATATCCACCCCTCAATACTACAGAGAATAAGAGGTCCAAGAAGACCAAGGAAAGTTAGTCGAGCACTAAAAATACTGAGACAGAAGCAAATAGAGTGTGGTCCCAGACCTCAACCACTTTAAAACTTTCTCAAGAGATCTTGACCAGAATATGAAACGAAGGACTTCCTCACTTGTTGGTCACAAAAGTTTACTCAAATAATAGTAAGAAACAGGATGCCTACTGGGTTGTTGGTGGGGAATGGACACACAAGTGCCAATGCAGTGCCTAAAGTCTGGAATGCTGAAAAGTTACCTTCCTCCACAAAATCCTACATAATAAAGAGGTAATATGCAAATTGATCATCACTCCAACACACAAGAGGCCACCCCCATGTCATCAAGGATGGCAGCCCCCATGTGGACACAAGATGGCGGCAGGGGAGGGCAGTTGTGGGTGATCACAGCAGGGGAGGGCAGTTGGGAGGGACCAGGCCTGAAAAGGAGGGCAGTTGGGGACAACCAGGCCTGTAGGGGAGGACCGTGGGGGGGACCCAGGCCTGCAGGGGAGGACACTTGGGGGCAACCAGACCTGCAAGGGAGGGCAGTTGGGGCGGAACAGGCCAGCAGGGGAGAGCAGATAGGGGCTACCAGGCCAGCATGGGAGGGCAGTTAGGAGTGACTGGGCTGGCAGGGGAGGGCAATTGGGAGGGGGGGGAACCAGGCCTGCAGGGGAGGGCAGTTGGGGGGGACCAGGCCTGCAGGGGAGGGCAGTTGGGAGGGACAAGGCCTTCAGGGGAGGGCAGTTCAGGATGACCAGGCCTGCAGGGGAGGATAGTTGGGGGCGACCTGGCTGGCAAGGGAGGGAAGTTAGGGTTGACCGGGCCAGCAGGGGAGGACAGTTAGGGGCAATCGGGCTGGCAGGGAAGCAGTTAGGCATCAATCAGGCTGGCAGGGGAGTGGTTAGGGGGCAATTAGGCAGGCAGGCAAGCAGTTTGGAGCCTGCAGTCCTGGATTGTGAGAGGGATGTCCAACTGCCCACTTAGGCCCACCGGGATCGGGCCTAAATGGGCAGTTGGACATCCCTTGAGGGGTTCCAGATTGGAGAGGGTTCAGGCTGGGCTGAGGGACTCATACCCTCCCCCCCCATGCATGAATTTCATGCACCGGGCCTCTAGTAAATCAATAAAGGCAGACCACATTAATAACTACCACAGCCTGTGCTCTTTTTATTTGTCACAGAGGAAATGGCTTCTTACATGTTAGCATGTGTTTATATAATTCTTACCTTCAGGTCTTCCCATAGCTTTATTCTCATTTCTAGACCTTGCTTCTTAATTTCTTTTTCTCTATATTGTTTCTTCATCAGTATTTTATCAAGCCTATTCATCTTCTGAATCGCATCTTGAAGTTGAGAATCCAATTCTTTTAATTTGGGTTCATCTATATTGTGTTAAAAGTAGGAATAAGCTTGAAGTTTAAAAAGCCATAAAGCTTTGTTTTGCTTTGTTTTTACTATTTCTTCTTTCATTCAACAAATGTTTATGGCTGATGGCAATAAGGAACATTGGGTCAAGTATCTTGATTTACAGGTGCTTTCACATGTAGTTTTTCACATAATTATCTAAAAATCCTGTGAAATAGACACGTATCTCTATTTTACAGATGAGATAACTGGATCCTTTTAAATAGCTAATACATTATAGCACTGAACCCAAAAGTGGGTCTTGTATGATTTTAATTCCCATATTCTTTCTCCTTCATTCTGCTATACCTTTTATATTCATATAATTAACAAATAAGGAATAATACAAAAACCCTATCTTAAAGCTTCTCCAAACTAATTGAAAGAGAAGGCATGTACACTATAGATACAGTGAAATGGAACATGTCATACTAGTAAGTGACACAAAATGGTTCCAACATACAGAAACAAATTCGGAAAAGTACTCCATGTAACCAGACACCTTTTACCTATGCCCCTCCCACTTGTCCTATTCTCTAAATGTTATTGAGTTGTGGATAATGGGAAGTAACTTATTTGAAATTAGGGACTTGAGAATTTTCATCATTCAAGTTTTAACATGTTTAATGATATTAATAATAGCAGCTAACATTTATAGTGTTACTTGATAGGCACTGTGTTAAGTACTTTATTTACATGCATTATCTCATTTAATCCTCATCATAACCCTGTAAGGTTATAATTATTGGCCCCATTTTAAAAATTTGTAAACTAAGGCTAATTTATAACTGAGTGACATACATATCCAAGATGATATAACTACTAAATGGCAGTCAGTTTCCACCCTGATCTGTCTGACTCCAGAACCAAAGCTCTCCACCACCGGGCGATACTTCCTCTGTGAAGCCTGATGAAAGATGATCATCCGGCAATGAGCATAACTGCTCAAACACTGAAGTCTCAGCCACCCTAGTTTAGATCATTAGAAATGGCATATTATGCTAAGAAAGGCCAAATTTTGCAACTTTTGAAAATCCAAAGAGTCCAATGATGTTTTTTTATAATGTATACTAGAGGCCCGGTGCACAAAATTCGTGCACGGGGGGGGGGGACCCTCAGCCCAGCCTGCACCCCTCCAATCTGGGACCCCTCGAAGAATGTCCTACTGCCGGTTTACAGGGATCGGGCCTAAACTGGCAGTCAGACATCCCTCTTGCAATCCAGGACTGCTGGCTCCTAACCGCTCACCTGCCTGCCTGATTGCCTCTAACCACTCTGCCTGCCGGCCTGCTTGCCCCCAACTGCCCCCCGCCGCTGGCCTGCTCACCCCCAACTGCCCCCCCTACTGGTCTGCTCGCCATCACCTTCCCTCCCCACTGGCCTGCTCGCCTCCAACTTCCCCCCTGCTGGCCTGCTCACTCCAAACTGCCCCTCCCCCCGCTGTCCTGATCACCCCCAACTGATCCCCACTGATGGCCTGCTCGCCCCCAACTGGCCCAAATGCTGGTCTGCTCACCCCCAACTTCCCCCCCACACACCTGCCTGATCACTCACAACTGCCCTCCCCTCTTGGCCTTTAACCACCTCTACCTCAGCCCCACCACCATGGCTTTGTCCAGAAGAACATCCAGAAGGTCTCCTGGAAGGTCTCCCAGTCTAATTAGTATATTACCCTTTTATTAGTATAGATAGTGGCCTGGTGCATGGGTGGGGGCCGGCTGGTTTGCCCTGAAGGGTGTCCCAGATCAGGGTTGGGGTTCCCTTGGGGCATGGGGCGGCCTGGGCGAGGTGCCTGTGGTGGTTTGCAGGCCGGCCATGCCCCCATGGGGTGAGGGTCCCCGCTGGGGGGGCGTGGCCAGCCTGGGTGAGGGGCTGAGGGCCATTTTCAGGCTGGCCACACCCCCTTCAGGGTGGGGGTCCCCACTGGGGTGCCTGGCCAGCCTGGGTGAGGGGCTGATGGCTATCTGCAGGCTGGCCAAGCCCCCCAGTGGGGACCCTCACCCCATGGGGGTGTGGCCAGCCTGGGTGAGGGACTAAGGGCTGTTTTCAGGCTTGCCACACCCCCTTCAGGGTGGGGGTCCCCACTGGGGTGCCTGGCCAGCCTGGGTGAGGGGCTGATGGCTGTTTGCAGGCTGGCCAAGCCCCCCAGCAGGGACCCTCACCCCATAGAGGTGTGGCCAGCCTGGGTAAGGGGCTTTTTTTCTTTTTTCTTTTTTCTTTTTTAGTGCCTCCTTGAGCGGAGGCCAGGGCCAGCTGGAAGCAGGTATCTGGGATTTATTTATCTTCTATAATTGAAACTTTGTAGCCTTGAGCAGAGGTCAGGGCCTGCCAGGGTGGGCGGGAAGTTTGGCTTCCTCCATTGCCGGGGGCAACCCAAGCCTCCTGCTCGCTCCAGCTCCGTGGCTGCCTCCATCTTTGTTGGGTTAATTTGCATACTCGCTCCTGATTGGCTGGTGAGTGTAGCGGAGTGATGGTTTATTTGCATGTTTCTCTTTTATTAGTGTAGATTACTTCCTCTTTAAGGAAATTAAAACATTTTCAGAGGGAATAAGCTTATCCAAAAAGATCATATTAATGAGGCTCTGCACATTTTAATGCGTATGTACTTCAAATGTAATAGCTTCTAGTTCTAATTCCCAGCTGCAAATCCTAGCATGCTCAGGCTCCGTGTACACAAGTCATCTAGAGAGCATGCATTTTGAAGTAACTCATCATGCAGTACTGAAACAATATTAAATACAATTTAACTGGGTGACAGCTCATCTCAACTACAATACCTTGTTTCCTGATGACTATAATCCTGAATCACCTGGCCTTACGTTGAGAGCTAATATCATCCCAAATTTATACTAACACAGCAGTTTTCACAGTTCATGAATCTCATCTTCTTTTGCATTGGTGGGGAACCTTTTTTCTGCCAAGTGTCATTTGGATATTTATAACATCATTCACCATACACAATTATCAACTTAAAAATTAGCCTGCTATATTTGGTCAAACATGTAATTAACTCAACCCTAATACCTTGGCAGGGCCAGACCCAATGATTTCATGGGCCTTCAATGGCCCGTGGGCAGACATTCACCACTCCTGCTTTACAGCCTTAAAAATTACTCAGAATCCAAAGTAGCTTTATTTATGTGAGTTATATCTATTGATAATTACAATATTAGAAATCAAAACTGAAAATATTGTAAATATTTATTCATTTTTTAATAAATATGTTATTACTAATTATATGTTAACATAAATGTAATACTTTTTAAAAAATAACTATATTTTCAAAAAAATACTGAGAAGAATAGCATTGTTTTAATTTTTGAATATCTGGATTAATAGAAAACAGCTGAAATCTCATATTTGCTTCTAAAGTCACTCTAGAGCAGTGGTTCTCAACCTTTCTAATGCCACGACCCTTTAATGCAGTTCTTCATGTTGTGGTGACCCCAACCATAAAATTATTTTTTTTGCTACTTCATAACTGTAATTTTGCTACTGTTATGAATCATAATGTAAATATCTGTGTTTTCCGATGGTCTTAGGCAACCCTGCTAGCAGTTCTCAACCTGTGGGTCGTGACCTACAGGTTGAGAGCCACTGCTGTAGAGCCTAAGACCATCGGAAAACACAGATATTTACATTATGATTCATAACAGTAGCAAAATTACAGTTATGAAGTAGCAACGAAAATAATTTTATGGTTGGGGGGTCACCACAACATGAGGAACTGTATTAAAGGGTCGTGACATTAGAAAGGTTGAGAACCACTGCTCTAGAGCAATCTGTCATTTTAGTTAAAGTACACAAAGAAAAGTTGGCCACACAAGACATACAGTAGGAAAGAAGAGAAATGTAATAGCCTTTTCAGATAATGGTGAATATTCTTCTTTGACACTGTATAAAAATTCAATAAGGGGTGGTCTCTAAAAGGTTAGTTGTAATGCAAAACCTGTAACCATACTAGTGAACTTTTTGTATTTGTTCCATTAAAATCCCTGGTTCTATCTTTCATGTTAAATGGGTCTTTTACCCTGTACAGGTCATTTGGAAAGCAGTGGTTCACTGAATTCTGTAGACCTTCAAATGTTAACACATTTCAGTATACAACATCAAAAAAATCACATTTGTTAATATAGCCACCAATTTTTTTCAGAAAAGTCTAAGTATTAGGAAGTTGTCAAGTTCACATGGACATACATAAGTTTTCTAAAATCCCACCTTTCACTTGAAAGCTCAAATTTTATCATTGACAAAAAATACTGTCAGTTGTCTTCCTTGAGGTAACAGGCTCATTTCTTTTTTTTTTTTTTAATGTATTTTTATTGATTTCAGAGAGGAAGGGAACAGGAGATAGAGACATCAATGATAAGATAGAATCACTGATTAGCTGCCCTCCTGCATTTCCCCCACTGGGGATTGAGCCAGCAACCTGGGCATGTGCCCTGACCAGGAATCCAACCCTGAACTCCTAGTTCATGGGTCAACATTCAACCACTGAGTCACACCAGCCAGGTGATTTTTTAAAATATGAATGCCAAATACCCAAGTCTGAAGGATAATAGTTTTTCTGTCAGTCATTCTTTCAAGTAAAAATGATGCTCCATTTAAAAAGTGGCCACTTCAGTTCTCAAACTATCACACAAGTACTTTTCCTCAGCACAACCTTCACATTTTGGTATACTAGTACAGCAGAATTGTTTTATATGTGCCTCCCATTCTACCACAAAAGATATTAAAAAGATGTGTATTCAAAGGTCAAGATATAATAAAATTATTCATTTTTATTGCTTCAAAGACATTCTTGAGTGACACTGGCTATTTCTTTTTTCTGCCAGTGCCTGGTCAGGAAGAATACAATGACTAATAGTGCAATTTGATGTCATTGCCTTGGTTCAAATTTATGCCATTGCCTTGCTAAAGCACCAACAATTTTACCTACACTGTATTTGCACCATCAGTGCAAATGTCCACTCAGTGGGCAAGAAGGCAAATTGATTATTTCAGTATTATGATAAACTACATTACTAATATATTATGTCAATATTGCGATGAAAGTAGTTTTTACTTTGCAGAGCTCCTGAAAGGGTCCTAGAGACACCCAGAGCTCTGAAGACCACATTTTGAGAACTGCTGTTCTAATTCATTCTGACCAGTATCCTCTCTAATAAAATGGTAATATGCAAATTAACCATCACTCCGCTACATAAGCCACACCCACCAGCCAAGCCACGCCCACCAGCCAATCAGGGCGAGTATGCAAATTAACCCCAATCCAAGATGGCTACAGCCACAGAGAGCAAGGTTTCCCAGGTAACAGAGGAAGCCAAGCTTTCCATAGCCATTGCAGGCCTAAGCCTCCACTCAAGCTACAAAGTTTCAATTATAGAAGGTAAACAAATTCAAACAAATGGCGGCAGAATGGAGCTTGAGAGAGCAGGCCAGGGTTGCCGCCGGCAACAGGGGAAGCAAAGCTTTCCACACACCCTGGCCGGGCTCACCCACTTAAGGCTACAAAGTTTCAATTGTAGAAGGTGAATTAACTGCCACAGAAATGGCTGCCGCCCCGGAGGGAGCAGCAGGCTTGGCTCCGCTCCAGGCTACAAAGTTTCAATTGTAGAAAGAAAATAAATTCCAGATACCAGGGCCTCCCCTTGGGTTGCCAGGGGGCGTGGCCGGCCTGCAAACCACCACAGGCCCCTCGCTCAGGCCGCCCCACACCCCAAGGGAACCCCCCACCCTTCTCTGTGACACCCTTCAGGGCAAACCAGCTGTCCCCCACCCGTGCACCAGGCCTCTATCCTATCTAATAAAGGAGTAATATACAGATTGATCATCACTGCAACACACAATATAGCTGCCCCCATGTGGTCAAAGATCCTGCCCCCATGTGGGCACAAGATGGCCACTACAAGATGGCCAGCAGGAGAGGGCAGTTGGGAGGCACCCGGCCTGCAAGGGAGGGCAGTTGTGAGGGACCAGGCCTGTAAGGGAGGGCAGTTGAGAAGGACCAGGCTTGCAAGGGAGGGCAGTTGGAGGTGATCAACCCTGCAGGAGAGGGCAGTTAGGGGTGACCAGGCTGGCAGAGGAGGGAAGTTGGGGGCAAACAGGTTGGCAGGGGAGCAGTTAAGCATCAACCAGGCTGGCAGCGGAGTGGTTAGGGGGTGATCAGGCTGGCGGGCAGAAGCGGTTAGGGGCAATCAGGAAGGCAGGCAGTCAAGCAGTTGGGAGCCAGCAGTCCTGGATTGTGAGAGGGATGTCCGACTGCCCTCCAGGAGTCCCAGATTGGAGAGGGTACAGGCTGGGCTGAGGGACAACCCCCCGCCATGCACGAATTTCGTGCACCGGGCTTCTAGTTAATTTAATAACTATGAAAAAAGGAGTCTTATAAAATCCAAGAATTAGTAATATCAAGTGGCATTATCCCTAAAAAGTATTTATAAATTACATGATACATTTTATTGTATAATTTTAGTAATCAAAAAGATCAATAATTCCTGTAATGAAATACAAAAATAAAGCTATTTTATTAAATTATATATCTTATTATTTTTCTAAGTATACTTAAGGACTCCTAATAGTCTTCTAAATAATAACTTATGATTGATTGTTCACACAAAAAATAACTCATTATTTATTTCTACTTACCTGATAAAAGCATATCTAATTCTAATATTTTAACATCTATAATTATCATTAGCCAATCACCTACCTGAACATTTAGAAATTATCTGATGTTGAACCAAGTTCAAATCTTCATCTGACCCTTCTTCAGCCAGTTTTATATTATTCTCAGAGCAATGTTCTCCTTTATCATCCTTATTGTTTCTACTTCCCTCTGTATTACTGCTTTCTGAGTGGCCCTCTTTATCAGAGTTCAACTTGATCACAGTATCAATCTAAAAATTATTTCCAAAGAAACATTTTTCAAAAATAATGTACTATTGTAAACTTCAAGTTTCTAAACTATTTTAGATAATGGAAGTATATGTGGGGACACATATACACTAGTATTAAAGCATTCTAGGAATATAACACTTTTTTTAATTAAATGTAATTTAACTACACAATTAAATTTAATAACAATCTGCACCAAAGAAATATGCACCATTGTCTAGCAATTTCTAGCAATAGTGGAGAAAAGTCAGGAATCAGTCCTGAAGAGAACTGCTCTCTGCCAGGGTTGGGGAACAAGACATGCTGGTCCCTGCTCCCTGAGCTTATACTCAGCTGACAGGTCAAAGGTCTAGAGCTGTGCTGTCAATCCTATATAATAAAAGCCTAATATGCTAAGTGTCTGGTCGACTGGTTGGCCGTTCAACCAATCAAAGCAAAATCCTATATAATAAAACCCTAATATGCAAATTGACCAAACAGCGGAACAACCGGTTGCTATGACATACACTGACCACCAGGGGGCAGACGCTTAACGCAGGAGCTGCCCCCAATGTGAGAGAGACACATGGACTGGTTGCCTCACAAATGTGCCCCAATGCAGGAGCTGCCCCCTGGTGGTCAGTGTGCTCCCACAGGGGGAGCCCTGCTAAGCCAGAAGCCAGGCTCACAGCTGGCAAGTACAGCAATGGTGGCAGGAGCCTCTTCCGCCTCCACAGCAGCACTAAGGACTCCTTAGGGGTCCCAGAGTGCGAGAGGGCGCAGGCCAGGCTGAGGGACCCCCTCTCCAGTGCACAAATGTTGTGCACCGGGCCTCTAGTATGCTAATGATATGCTAAGGCCGCTCAACCACTTGCTATGGCGTGCATTGACCTCCAGCTGGTAGGTTAGCTTGCTGCTGGGGTCTGATTGATTGGGACTGAGCAAGATGGGCCGGACACATCCTGCAGCCCTCCCGTGGTCCCTTCCTGGCTAGCCAACGTCCCACATCCCTCTTGCAATTGTGCACTAGTGGGGTTCCTTGGCCTGGCCTGCACCCTCTTGCAATTCAGGACCCCTCAGGGGATGTTGGAGAGCTGGTTTCGGCCCAATCTCACAGGCCAGGCCAAGGGACCCCATTCGTGCACCAGGCCTCTAGTATAATAGCCACATGTGGCTATTGTCATGCACCAGGCCTTTAGTATAATATAATAGCTACATGTGGCTATTGAACAGCTGAAAAGTAAATAGGCTGAATTGAAATGTACTTTTAATGAAATTCAAGTCAGAACCATGTGCTTTGGTGATTATTTTTATGCTATTCACAGTTTTTCTATTTCATTATGGTTTCTCTTTCCATTTTAGTGACATTCACTTTGAAAACACCACTTTGATGCAGCTGTGTTTTCCTGAGAGAACAAGAAAAAACATCCATAGCTGAGTCAGGAGAAAACAGGGGTCACAGGGCACATGGCAGGGAGAGTCATAGTGGGAATGAACACAGCCCAAGGGAGGGTCACAACCTCAGGGAAAGAGAGCCGGCCACTTTTTTATTTTTAATCCTCACCTGAAGGCATGCTTAGACATATGAAGGACATGCTTATAGAGAGGAAGGGCATGCTTACAGAGAGGAAGAAGAGAGAGAGACATCGATGTGAGAAACATAGACCAGCATGCTCTCTGACTGGGATCTAACCCACAACGCAGGCATGTGCCCTGACTGGGAATCTAACCAGCAACCCTTAGGTGCACCAGAGGACACTCAACCGAGCCACTTCAGGGGCTGGGCAAGAGCACCAGCCACTTCTGAGAGGAGTACCTTTTCCTCCCAATGGAAGGACTGCCTCCTCCAGTCCTTCAGGGCTCAGTCCTTGGAGGGTTTTATGTTCTCTCTATACCCACGTGATCAATCTCCCCTATTGTAATCTGTGCCCCTAGAGAATCTCCATGGCAGAAGGTTGGTGGTGCTGAGAATGAAACTGCCAGGGATACAGGAGCATCTCTGTTCACCTGAACTGGTACATAAATCCCAGCAGAACTGAGCTGAGTCAGTGGTATAATAATTATAGCCACCATTTATTGGTGAATTACTATTAGCCAAGTCCTGTGCTAAGTACTTTACACACACTGCCTCCTTCACTCCACACAATGACCCTATGGTAAAGGCACTGCTACCTGATTTAACAGAAAAGAAAACGGATCTGGTATAGAATGAAACTAGTGAAGACCCAATTTATAAACAAAACAATGCCTACTTTATGTAATCTCAGAGGTGTTAAAGAGGGTTCCTGTTCAAAAACATACTTCTGTCAAAGGCCAGGTAAAACCTGAAATCCATAATATCCAGTAAATCCTTAAGGATTTTCTGTAAAAATGCTGAAATTGCTGGGAAAGGTCCCGTGGGCCTTGTCAGTCATTTATATCATGGCATTAATGAATTTAGCTGACCTTACCCTGAGAATGAGTTTTTATAGAGAGGAATATAGAATATACAAAAGATAACTAGATAATAGCAATATACTCAGATAACACACTTCAGGACATATAAAGACCTTTCACATGTATCATCACACATGATCCTGTTGGAATGAGCAGGAAATAATAAGGCAAAAAGATGAAACTGGAGAACAAAAGGCTAACTTTGTCCATTTCACAATTTTACCCATAGCTCCCCACCCATCTTCCCCAGCCCATTCACTGTCCGATAGTCTCTCTGTTCCTAACCCTCCTGCTCTTCTACCCTGTGGCCTATGTGTATGATTTTCCTTTCTTCTTCATTCTCAAAGCCACATTCCAGCTCCAATTTTCATTCCTCCATGTCCCCCACTTCATACCTGCATGTTAGTCCCAGGAAAAGTAAATACCCTATAGAAACCTTTCCTAACAATTAGATTCCCTACCTGAAAGATATGGGATTTTTACAAAAAAATATTCATAAGCAAAAATAAACCAAAAATTTTAGAATGAGAAATCTATTATTACTAAAGAAATTTCATTAAAAATCTAGCATTTTAAATTCATTTTCTGCCATATAAAAAATTTTGGCAATATATCACTCAATGCCAAATTTGAACAATAAAACCAATAAAAACTCCAGGATTTATTATTCAGACAAAATATAAGGTTTCATAGACACTGAATCATTTGCAATCAGCAGTCAACGTGCAATATACCTGTGACTTCCTTCCCCATCTAAGATGGACCTTACATATTTTCCAGGAACTTGATTAATGCAAATCACAATTTTTTGGAGGCTTTCCTTTTGATAATAAATATTCTAGAGTTAACTGTAGCTTAGTGGGTTCAAATAAAATTTTACTTGAGTGACCACTGATATTTTTCTTTTAAGTAAGTTTGAACAAAGTAATATTAATCAATGTATTAAAACCTGTGTGTCAATATTGTGAAGTTGCTGCTTTACAAAAAAAAAAAATCAGCCAGGAATATATAAGCAGAAATATTAATTCTATGCTACTCTAAATTTTATCAGTTTTTTTATATTATTGTACCTACACAAAGAGGAAAAATCTTCATTCTAAATTTATTGAACACATATTTTATGAATACTTACTATGTGCCACACTAAATGCTAAATGCTATGAATAACACAGAAAGTATGGACCAATTGAGTTAAAGAATTGAAACCCACCCCCGGATGGGTGGCTCAGTTTGGTTGGAGCATCTCGTACACCAAAAAGGTTGCAGGTTTGATTCCTGGTGGGAGCGCATATGGAAGGCAGCCAATTGATGTTTCTCTCTCACATTGATGCTCCTTTCTCTTTCTCTCGCTCTTTCTCTCTCTCTCTTTCTCTCTTTCTCTCTCTCTCTTTCCTTCCCTTTCTTCCTCTCTCTCTCCTTTCCTCCCTTTCTTCCTCTCTCTCTCCAAAATCAATAGAAACATGTCCTTGGTGAGGACTGAAAAAAGAACTAAAACAATAAGAAGTATTGAATACTTACTAGGTGTTAGTCACTGTTCTAAGAACTTTAAATATTATCCTTAAAATATGCCTATGAGGTTTGAACAGATGAGAAAACCAGCACAGAGAGTCAAAGTAATTTTCCCAAAATCACATAAAATGTGGTCAGCAGAACCAAATTTGAACCCATGACTACAGCTTTAAAAAAAAAAAAAAGAGGAGGAGGAAGAGGAAAGAGATAAAAAAAAAAAAAGGCAACAGTATCCTATATAATAAAAGCCTAATATGCTAAGTGAGTGGTCGTCTGGTTGTCCATTCAACCAATCAAAGCGTAATATGCTAATGATATGCTAATGCCACCCAACCGCTGGCTATAATGCGCACTGACTGCTGGAAGCCAGTTCCAGCATGTCATAATAGCAAGAGTTTCATCAAAAGGTGGATGGAACTTGGGGACTCAACAAGGGCTGAGTCACACATGTTATCGTCTGCTGGGAATGGCTAAAGGCATTTCCCCAAACCTGAAAAGGATACATAAATTGATTGCTTGCTGCCAGACAGCTCAGGACATCTTAATCTAAGTGTGATGGTCTCCTGTTGGCCAAACACCTGAACAACCGCAGGCAATTCCCCATTCTGACAATGCTTCTGTACGAAACCCTATCCTTTGAAGTGTATATCTCCACTTTGCCTTAGGACAATTTGTGTTAATAAAAAGCAAGGGGTCCTGAGACAAGGAGAACTTGGTTTCTGCAGCCAAGCTCCTCTCCCCACCCCCACCACCCGAGGGCTTTCAAAATTATGTTTCGTCTCTGGACTCTTATTTAATTTATGCACAGCCCCTTCTCCAGGTTTCCTGAACCCTTCTAGATACTGGATCAAGACCACCGGCATTAAATGACGCCCAACATCCGGCACTGACCACCAGGGGACAGATGCTCCGAGTGGTAGGTTAGCTTCCTGCTTGAGTCCAGCCGATCTAGACTGAGCAAGACAGACCAAACATGCCCTGGAGCCCTCCTGCAGTACCTCCCTGGCTGGCCAACCTCCCACGTCCCTCCCCGACCCTGATTGTGCACCAGTGGGGTCCCTTGGCCTGGCCTGTGCCCTCTCACAATATGGGACCCCTCAGAGGATGTCAGATAGCTAGTTTCAGCCCAATCCCGCAGGCCAGGCCGAGGGACCCCACTGGTACACGAATTCATGCACTAGGCCTCTACTTCCATATAAAATTATCTAAAGTAAAGTCCAAGAAATCTGAGTGCTCCCAGCACACCCAAAAGAACCACCTTAAAATGGGATGTTAACAACAACTTTGATTTATCAGAGTTTAAATCATTTCTAAACAGCAAAGTACCTTGAAGGACACTGGCTCTGGTGAGAGCACCTCCAAAGAAGTATTTGAACACCTGCTCTCAGGACGTGTTCTTGAACTTGAGGCTGGTTTTGAAATCCCATCTAAGTTCCCCTTTATAATATCCATTGATGTCCTGAAACAAAAATTTTAAAGCAAGTTATGATGTGTATTTGTTTCATTAGTGTTAATATGCAATTCATGGTCTTTGTTGTAAGAATTATGTTGCTACCAAAGTCACACTACCCTAATTTCATGAAAGACGTCTGTGTCTGTGGATCATTAGATTTTATTTCACTGTAGGTGGAAAATGCTGCCTCAGATGTTAGATTCTGAAAGTGGCTAAAAAGAATGCAGAAGTGAATGCTATCTTGATGGCTTCCTGTGCCTCGGAGATATTTACTGTATCCTTGAACTGAGAATACACTCATGAAGTACCACACCTCTCGACCAAGATTCATGCATTGTCATAATGATTGGCTAAGGCCTCTACTTTCTTCTGGTTTTGCCTGCCTTATTCCAGTCTTCCGCCTCATCTTCCCTCTCAGCTCTGAGTTCTCCTCGCCTCCTTGGTGCTGTATTTTCATAGAGTACCTACCTCCAGGTCACTGCTCTTTTTCTATCAACCCTCCCCTTCTAAAACCCATGACACTACTTCTGCCCTCTGCGTCAACAGAGAACAAAACCTACTTTCTCAAGCAGGGGGACAAACTTCCATTATCTGGCCATACATCGCCAATCTCTTCAACTATTTTTCTTGTGTCACCACCACAGGCCTCTCACCACTCTGGCTGCTCTATTCCCAGGGCTGCTTTCGGAAGCAGGAACTATGAGGCAGGGTGGTTTAAACGAGTGGGAGGGCTTGGGTACTGCTTGCACATTGACCCTTCCAAACGGTGGCGTTATTCAGGACCCGTCCAGATTTGTTCAGGAATGTGAGGATGTCATGCGTGCTGAATAAAATGAAAGGAATAGGGAGAGTTCCAGTTTTGCCTTCTCGATACTTAGCTTTATAGTAGTGAATTGAAATCTTCCAACAAATCCTTTCCTAAATTCCTATCAATTATGAATTAAACCACTTCTCTCATAACAGAATGAAGAAAGGCAATTGCATCTGGCTCAGCAAGTGTTAACGACGTCCTTTCCTTGTCCTACAGAGTGACTCGTCATTCCCTGTTTTTTAAGCAGCACAGGCAGAGTCCAGAGGTTTGGACACAAGCAGAAGCACAAACATAAACAACCTGATGCTTCTCCAAGGCACACGGAGGGATGACATGATTTGGCCCCCAACCATTCAGTGCGCCAAAGCTGGTGCTTAAGGAACCAGTAGGTCAAGTCTTTCCATCTCAGCAAATGAAAAGGGTATTGGTCTCAATGTTATTCAACTCTGCAAAAGGGTTTTGGCTCACTCAGGAAGGCACTGACATTATTATCGTGGGATGACGGATTACCCTGGCCAGTCATGTCACAATCAAAAAGCATAAGGCACTGAAAGGCCAAAAGTCTTGTAAATGCCCTAAGGAGCTTGTCAGGGAGACTTATTGCAGCTTACAGAAGGAGCAGTGAGATGGAAGCATGTGCAGAGCCAGTATAATACATGTCAATAAAGGGTGAGGCCCAGGGAGCCGTCAGTGACATGGATCAGCTATAAGGCTCCAGAAATCTTTCAATTTGCTTTAGAAAGAAGTCTGTTCTATTATTTTTGCTCCTGAAAATAATAAATTAAATAAAATACAGTTCCCAGGGAGAGTGGGAATGTAAGTGACAACCTTTGAATTTGGCCATATAGAAAAAAGTATGGACAAAGGGCATTGAATTAGGATCTCACAGATGTATTTGAGTGTTTGAGAGGAAACCTCAATAGCCACATAGAAATTCCACAAGAAAAATAAAGCACTATACAAAAAAGAAAGCAATTAAATGACAAAATTGGGGAGTAACTGGAACTTCCATATATTGGTTGTGATAATACAAAACAGGACAACCGTGTTATAGAACTGCTTGGCATTTTCTTATAAAGCTAAACATACACTTACCATATGATTCCACAATCTCATTTCTAGATATTTACTCAAGAAATATATATGGTTCACACACACACACACACAAAAAAAAAAACTGTACATGAATGTTTATAGCAGCTTCATTAATTGCCCAAAACTGGAAACAATCCAAATGTTGCTCAACTGCCCTAGCCGGTTACTCAGAGGTCAGAGTGTTGGCTGGAGGACTGAAGGGTCTCAGGTTCGATTCCAGTCAGGGGCAGGTACCTCAGTTGCAGGGTTGCAGGCTCAGGCCCGGCCCAGGTTGGGGACATACGCGGATGTATTTCTCTCACAAAGATGTTTCTCTCTCTGTGTCTCCCCTCTCCCTTCCACTCTCTCTAAAAATCCATGGAAAAAATATCCTCCGGTGAGGATTAACAAATGTCACTCAACAAGGGAATGAATAAGCAAACTGTGGTACATCCATCCAAATGAATACTACCCAGCAATATAAGGGGACAAACAACTGATACAAAACATGGAGGAATTTAGCTGCATTATATTATATTGAAAGAAGCCAGGTTCGAGAGACTCCATAATGTTTGCCCAATTATAGGATATACACAGAACTTGAGGGGAAATGGATGCCAGGGCTGGGAGCAGGGAGGGGTTAACTACAAAAGGGTACCAGGAGATTTGGGGGGAATTGTTCTGTATCTTGATTGTTGTCGCAATTGTGTTTGTCAAAGCTCATTAGACTGCACATTAAAGGGGTGAATTTTAACGTATATAAAGTATACCTTAATTTTAAGTTAACCTCTTTTACAAATTTTTGTCTTGTTATATTTATGTATCCGGAAGATAAATGAGCATTGCTTAGTCAAAGAACATTTGCGTTTCAAATTCTGACTGTGTATCTGACTGTGACATGGTAGTCTGCCAAATTGGTCTCCAAAAACACTGTACCAACCACACTGCTACCACCAAGTTATGGTGAGATGGAAGTCTGTTTCCCCGCGTTGGACTGGGGTCAATGGTTAACGTCAACGCTTTTTCATCTTTGTCAAGCCGGAAAGAGCCAAAAGACATCTGGAGTTTGACTGACTTTGCTTTTAATTACGAGAGAAGTTGAGCCTCTAGTTAAATGTTCGCTGCCCACCTTTTATTTTATTTTATTTTTCGATGAAATGCCGATTTGCATTCTTGGTCATTTATGGTCTATTTTAAGTGGCTGATGGTTGATTTTAATATAAATTCTAGGCTGTTGGTCAGACTCCCAGGCACGCCCTCCCCCAGGGCCCGCCCCTCTCCCCGGCAGCCCAAGGCCTCCCCCTTCGCTGCGCTCCGCGTGGGCTGGTGGCGGGGCTCCCGAGCCGGCTCCTCACCTGCCCGAGGAGACTCTGGGAACTAGTCGCTCAGAGGCACACCACGGACGCTCGCAGCGTCACCCACTGTCCCCCCAAAACAAGGAGGTCCTTCCTGTCACCACAGTTAACTACTCCGAAGGTGAGTGGAGTGGCGGGTCCAAAGCCCTCCTGCTTCTGAGAACGCTGTTCCCCTGGCAACCGAGTCACGCCTCTCCCAGTCTCGCGATAACAGGAGAGGACTGTACCACCCAGGATTGAGACGTGGGGGCGGGGCAGCGAGGAGATGGGGCAGCTCCCCTGGCTGGTTCGTGTTTCCGGAGGACAGGGGGGTAGGGAATGGTTTGTTCGTGTTCAGGCTGAACTCAGACCGGGATGTCTGGGTGGTTGTATGGCTCCGGCCCTCGCTATCTATATGGTCCCGGCCCTGCAGGTCCGTTACCCTCTCTGAGCTCGTTGCCTCCTCTGTAAAATGGGGATGATGATACAAGATTGTGCAGCTCCAAAAGATCATGTATGTGAAGTTCTTGGTAAAGTTTGGGTGCCATATAAATTAAAAATTAGTAATTGCACAAATAGGGCTTCAGCCCAAAAAGGGTAAAAGTGATATTTGTGGTTTCTGTCATTTGTCCGTGCATGAAGATTCTTTCGTTTAGTCCACAAACTGATTTTCTTCATC